>NC_090022.1:20727520-21060333 GCF_037176765.1 Anolis sagrei
AACAGAAAATCTAGGAGTCAAGCTGTGTAAGATTTTTGTAGTTAATGTTCATTTTTTTTCATGTCAGGGGCAGCTTGAGAAACTGCAAATAGCTTCTGGTGTGAGAGAATTGGCCGTCTGCAAGGACGTTGCCCAGGGGACACCCAGATGTTTTTGATGTTTTACCATCCTTGTGGGAGGCTTCTCTCATGTGCTCCCATGGGGAGCTGGAGCTGACAGAGGGAGCTCGCCCATGCTATCCCGGATTCAAACTTCCAACCTGTCGATCTTCAGTCCTGCCAACACAAGGGTTTAACCCATTGCATCACAGGGGCTCCTTTGATCATCTAGCTTTTATATTTCAACAATTTTCTACTTATGTTTTAACTCAAAGGTTTTTGTTATCTTTCATTTACATATACCACATGCCACGATGTAGTGTACATTTTTAAATTATGCTTTATTTGTATGTACCATATTTTACACATGGGCTATGTTCTTGATGTCATTTTTTACTGTTTGTTACATGACTGATATTTTTGGTTTGTATTTTATTCATCCTAGGAGAAGCTGCAACAATTTACTTTTTCCGAAATCCATTGCAGAGGGCAAGATTCATCCCCTTTCTTTGGTCTCTTTCTTGCTGAATTGAATGGAAACTGCTTTTTCACTCTGAAATCAGTTTGCAATAATTGAAATAACCTATATACCCATGTACATGTCTATAAATTTAGTCAAAGCAAGAGCTTAGTGCATCACGGGAGGGCATAAAAGAAGGACTGACCCACTCTCCTTGGTTTTCCATAGCAGTTTCTAGCATTTTTAAATGTCTGGATGGGGAAAAGGAATTCACAAGGGGAGCTACCTCCTGACATTGGTGCTTTCTCCTCTTTGCAGAATGATTCTTGACTTATGCATGGCTCACGTGAAAATCCATAAGTCTGGCCCCAAACTCTGCCCTTGACTTATACATGAAGTTGAGTTATATATGAGCATATATGACAAGAGGAGGACAAAAAGGGGGAAAGTGGAATGAAAAGTCTGTTCCTTCCCTCAATCTCTCCCCTTCTATATGCTGATTCAGGAGCCTCAAATGCTGTCCATACTGACTGAAGAGTCATTTCTTCCCCTCTCTGGAGTAAAGTAGGGCAAAACAAAACAGCAACCGTGGAGTTGTATGCCTGAGATAGAGGACCCTTGCCCAAATTTCCTTTTCTGAGGTAGAACTCTGAATTATCTCCATGGATCCTCATTCCTCATGCCAGACTCACCACCAAGTAGAATATAAGTCACATATATGACATTTACTCAGTGTACTATATAGGAGCCGCTGGTGGCACAATGGGTTAAACCTTTATGCTAGCAGGACTGAAGACCGACAGGTCAGAGGTTTGAATCCGAGGAGAGTACAGATGAGCTCCCTCTGTACTATAAGTGTACTATATAACAAACAATGAAATTGCACTCTCTAATTGTCTTAGAGAAGACAATTATGCTGGGGAAAATGGAAGGAAAAAGGAAGAGAGGGCAACCAAGGGCAAGATGGATGGATGGGATCCTTGAAGTGACTAGATTGACCTTGAAGGAGCTGGGGGTGGTGATGGCTGACAGGGAGCTCTGGCGTGGGCTGGTCCATGAGGTCACGAAGAGTCGGAAACAACTGAATGAATGAACAACAACAACAAGAATTGTCTACACCTGGGGAGTACTCCTCCCAATGCCCCACCCTGGGTTTGTCAGTGATGCAAAATGCCTTTTAATAGGCAGCACAAGACACTGACCAAAATGCTAGCATTTTAGAAAGCAAAGACAGAAGAGTGGCAGTAGGAGCCACTTAAGGTGATGGAAACCAGTCTTAAGTAAGAAGAAAAATCCAGGCATTAGCTATAGTGGGGATCACACATAAAATATTTCAGGAGCTTATGGTTGGTGATCTCAGCACTATAGAACCTACCCATACTTTCACAGCTGTTGTTGCTGTTGTTGTTACTGCTGTGGAACCAAGCTTTTGGGACAGTGCAATAAGGCAGCAATAGGAAACCTTACCATGCCATCGGGATTCGATACAGGTGATCGAGATGGTTTTATACCGTGGATTTGATGTTGAGATGAATGATTTAATGCTTATGTATGTGTATGATTTATTTCTGTCCCAGCATTGAATGTTTGCCTTTTTATTTTGTGCTCCGCCCCGAGTCCCCTTTGGGGCAAGAAGGGCAGAATATAAATGCTTTAAATAAATAAATAAATAAATAAATAAATAAATAAATATTATTTCTATAGTGCTGTCAAAAGTTTCTCCCTTTTTGGGACAAACTGGTTACAGTCCCAAGACTTACCACTATTATTTATGTATAAGTTATTCTCACACTTATTGATTTTAATACAACCTGTCAGTACGTTGGAGGTCATTCCATGGAGAAGGGAAAGTAGAGGTCTAGCCATCCCTGAATGCCACTGCCATTTCCCTTCCCAGACTTTAAAAAAGCCAGAAGTGGGGTTGCTCTAGTGCTTCTTTTAGGTTCTCCCAGGACAGACTAGACTCTCACTTTTCAGGCACTGCTGATTTTATCTACCTACCTTTTTGGAGCCCTTTGAGATGGTTTTCATTTCTCTCCCTAAAAGAAAAGATAGGAAATAAACATCACACAAAGCACAACAAAAATGTTGTGTATGATGCCCTCCACTGGCCAGAGAGGCAATGTGCAGATCCCTCAAAATATTGGAAAATGTGGTATAGAACTAAATCACAGCACATGATACCATTAGGCAAAATAAGGCCATTGCCTAGAACAGCATACTTTGTGAATTGTGAGGGTCCGTTATTTGTCTGTCCTTTAATAATTACATGTACAGCCAGCCCTCCACAATTGCCCAGGGTGGGAAAAGCCTAAAGATCATTACTCCCAATACTACATTTAATGCCACTTCATAGCTTCATTCTTTAAAAGTTCTGTAATATGTTGTTTTTGTCCATCAGAGAATCTTCCATTTCTAGAATTCTGAATCCTTTGAATTACATAAACAGAACACCTAAGCAGAGAATCGAAACTAGAACAACACAAACAAGTTTCAGGAACGTACCTGCAGATCCTTCTCCAGAGTATCATCCCCAGAGCAAAGATAATGAAAAACTGCAATGCAACACAAACAGCCAATGGTATCCAGGGCCCTCCATTTCCTCTGCTTTCGGGACATTGAGTTGACAAACAGTCTTTCGCTGAGATGATATTTCAAAAGAAAGCCATAGAGAGAAAAGACATGAAATTCTAGGTTTCATGGCATTGGCATTTTAATTTTATTTTTTGCATATGATATGGGGGGGGGGGGGAGTAGCTGATGGCACTATTGCTGTTAGCTAGATGGAAACAGTTCTAGTTAGGAATAGTTTGCATGGATTTTCCTTCAAAAGTGCCTTAAACTCAAGTGAATGGTAAAATATGTTATACTTACTTTGTACAAGTTGCCATCTACATACAGATCCAGACATATTTCATTATTTCTGAACGTATATTTTCTGATTATATATGAGATTGTGTCAAATAATTAATAAAGACTTTACCATAAAAAAAAGAAATTCTAGGTTTCTCTCCAATACAAAAATAATGCCTGTGTCCAAAATCCTGATATCAAGACTGAAATACTGGCTTCCCAGTACCCTCCCAGGTGAGACCCAAAGCTAAGATGAGTCCTGAGACTGAGCAGAAAGGCAAATAGTCAACAAACAATAACTTTGGCAAAGAGATCTACCAAGTCTCAGCACTGCTTTCAGTCCACGCTAGTCACAGCAGTGGCGGAGATAGATAAAATTTAACCCAAGCATCAGGGTTTTATAGAATTTCAGTTACATGAACAAAAACAATGTGAACATGAGCAATATCTAATGCATGCGTGGTGATCCTCATCTGAGGTCTATGTGATCTGTACAGAATGGAGACACAGATTATTTATTGTTTACGAAGATGTTCTCAGTAACATTTTATTATACAGCAGAGTAAACCTTGGTTTAAATACTGTAGTAAAGCTTCGGCTTATTCTGCTTATACACATTTACCAACCATCACACACTACACTATACAGGCAACCTCTCATGAGTGTACAGGAGAACAAAGATGGCTATGTCAGCATAATGGTTTTGCTAGTGTGAAATATAGCTTATAGTTTTAAACTTTGTCTATGTCCGGTGCAGGACGGCATGCTATGCAAGGGTTAAAGACATAGTGATTTATTTCCTAGAGCGTGAACTGTGAACAGTTATGGGATAAGTCTCAGATTCCAATGACGTGAAATTGGAGAAAAGGACTGATGGGCTTTTTTCTTTCAGCCATGCCAAGGAATGAGCAAGCCAAATGTATGATTGCTCCTGTAAATAGTTCTGTTTGTTATTTTCTGTAGCTGTTAGAAAGTAACTAAATAAGCGTGCCGCTTCAAGGCTTTGAAGCTGATGGAAGACTGTGTACTCCGCTTTATTGCGTACCTCATTAAAGTTGCTCTGAAGCCGAATTTTACCCACAGGCCAACTGCCTTGTGACATGAAAGCATAGAATCATAGAATCATAGAGTTGGAAGAGACCTCATGGGCCATCCAGTCCAACCCCCTGCCAAGAAGCAGGAATATTGCATTCAAATCACCCCTGACAAATGGCCATCCAGCCTCTGCTTAAAAGCTTCCAAAGAAGGAGCCTCCACCACACTCCGGGGCATATTTCCCAATACATGTCCCTGAGTGGCCAAGAGAATTCTGGCTCAAAAAAGAGCAAATTTCCCAAGTTCTGCTCAAAAAACACACAGCATATTTCCCAGCCCAGATGTTTGGGAAAGGCCTTACCCTGTGAAATAGGCAGCAACCTGCTAGCCTGTTCATTCTCAGTCAAAGTGAAGATGATCTCTGTCTTTGGAGAAAACTGGCATTTCACTTTCCTCTCCTTGGTCTCTGCTTTAAAGCAAATGTGGAGCTGTGTTGCCCTTTGCCCTCGGAAGATGCTGTGTCTCTCCTCTTTGTCTTCCTGCTGGATTTGTTCTCCACCTTCCCACCAAGTGCCCACATCCCTGAGTAGCTTCTTGCCTGAGATGGAGCAACTCAAGACATAGCATGTCGTATTGGCTTCACTGCTCTCCAAAATTAGCTTTCTGCCTGGAAAGAGAGAACGAGAGTAAGATTGAAAGCGAGCCAGCCCTGATGACCCACCACATTCTGGCACCAGACAACTGCTATCTAATCTAGCAAGTTTTTGGCACCAGGACATTTTTGGAGCTATTTGGTCCAGAAAGGGACATAAGCATCAAAAAGGCAACTTCCACAATTCTTATCAACTGCAGCTCATTCATACCAAGCACACATCCACACACAGCAGTTAATGCAGTTTGACATTGCTTTAATTGTGACAGTTTAATGTTATGAAATCCTGGAATTGATAATTTGTTGAAGCACCAGCACTCTTTGGCGGAGAAGACTTTAGAATTTAGGGCCCTTCCAGATAGGCCCTATGTCCCAGAATCTGATACCAGGTTTTCTGTTTATCCCAGATTATCTGGCAGTGGGGACTCATATAATCCTGTTTTAAGGCAGAAAACCTGGGATCAGATCCTGGGATACAGGGCCTGTCTGGAAGGGCCCTCAGAGAATTCCATAACAGTTAAAGTGGTGTGAAACTGCATTAATTCCACAGTGTAGAAGCAAGTTGAGACAGATCTTCCTTTAATCCCGCTACCAGCACACTTCCCTGAACTCTATTTCTTAAGATTTCAGCAGCTATAATCTCAGTGTTATAGCTGCTGAAATCTTAAGAAACATTATACAAGTGTGCTAGCAGCTGGATTAAAAAAAGATCTGTCTCAAATTGCTTCTAAACAGTGGAACTTGGATTTCAGCAGCTATAATCTCACCAGGAGCCCCCGGTGGTGCAGTGGGTTAAACCCCTGTGCCGGCAGGACTGAAGACCGACAGGTCACAGGTTTGAATCCGGGGAGAGGCGGATAAGCTCCCTCTATCGAATCCAGCTCCTCATGCGGGGACATGAGAGAAACCTCCCACAAGGATGATAAAAATATCAAATCATCTGGGCAGCGCCCCCTGGGCAACATCCTTGCAGACAGCCAATTCTCTCACACCAGAAGCAACTTGCAATTTCTCAAGTCGCTCCTGACATGATATAAAAAAAAAAACTCAGTGTTGGAGCCCCAATGTTGGTGCAGTGGGTTAAATAGCTGAGCGGCTGAATTTGCTGACCGAAAGGTCGCCGGTTCGAGTCTGGGGAGCAAGATGAGCTCCCGCTATTAGCCCCAGCTTCTGCCAACCTAGCAGCTTGAAAACATGCAAATGTGAGTAGAACAATAGGTGGGAAGGTAATGGTGCTCCATGCTGTCATGCAGCCACATGACCTTGGAGGTGTTTACGGACAACGCTGTCTCTTCAGCTTAGAAATGGAGATGAGCACCAACGGCCAGAGTCAGACAGGACAAGAAAGGAGATTCTACCTGCATATTAGGAAGAACAGAGGCTGGATGGCTATCTCTCGGGGGTGCTTTGAATGCGAATTTCCTGCTTCTTGGCAGGGGGTTGGACTGGATGGCCCACGAGGTCTCTTCCAACTCTATGATTCTATGTCTGGACTTAATGTGAGGGGAAAACCTTTACCTTTACCTTAGTGTTGGAAATTAAAGCACTAGCTTTGAGCAATTAACCTGAATCTGCTATGTACAAATTGTCAGGTAGGCATTTTGTCCCAATTTCACTTATTAAATAATCCTGCCTTTGAAATATTCACTTCTAAAACTAGCAGATGTTTGATATATTGATTTCAATTCATAGCCTCATCTCCTCCTTTATCTTAAAAGTTTGGGAGGCTTCCCCACCTCCCTACCCCCATTTTTTGTTAGAGAAGGCATGCAATATGGGTTGTGCATAATGTCCACCACCACACCTACAGCTAGAAAGCAGCTTTAGAGCATCTATTTCCAAACTAAGAGCTCCCCCACCCTTTGAATTACCTATTAGTGGATACACTGAAACAGTCCGTATGATTCCCATCCCCAACTTGTGCCATGCTAAAAGCATTCAGAGTACATAGAACTTTTTTTACATTCACAGAAATAGCTTGGTGTACTCTGTTAGTATGAATTATGAATATTAATCCACTCAGACTATCAGTGTGTGGTTTCTGGCAACGCCTGAATTTTAACTGCTGTCAGTCACTTTAGCAGAAAAGCAACGCAGAACAAAACAAAACAAAAAAACCCAATGATAATACAGATCCTCTTTTTAAAAAGGCTTTTTATCAGTCTTCTATTTGAAGGCATTCTTTGTTAGAAAGGCTGTCAAGTTAAAACCTGTTTTAAAGATAATGAACCACAAAAAGGGAGGCTAGCAGAAAGTCCCTTGAAGTTGATAGCTGATTGACTCATACCCTTCTCACCATCTCCTACCCAACAGCAGATTGGACTGTTTTCCTATTTTGGTTCAAGAAATTATTTATCTCCCTGCATGTCTCCATCACTGCTCTGTCATCACCAATATATCCAAGCTTCAGTCTTAAAAGCTAAGCAAAGTCAATCATGGTTAGCACTTGAATGTGATATAGCCTGGAGCTCCCATCGGGGCTGGGTAAAAAGATCCCAACATAGTGTAGAATCATAGAATCCTAGAGTTGGAAGAGACTTTGTAGGCCATCCAGTCTAACCCCCTTCCAAGAAGCAGGAAAATTGCATTCAAAGCACCCCTGACAGATGGCCATCCAGCCTCTGTTTAAAAGCTTCCAAAGAAGGAGCCTCCACCACACTCCGGGGCAGAGAGTTCCACTGCTGAACGGCTCTCACAGTCAGGAAGTTCTTCCTAATATTCAGATGGAATCTCCTTTCCTATAGTTTGAAGCCATTGTTCCGCGTCCTACTCTCCAGGACAGCAGTAAACAAGTTCACTCCCTCCTCCCTATGACTTCCACTCACATATTTATACACGGCTATAATGTCTCCTCTCAGCCTTCTCTTCTTCAGGCTAAACATGCCCAGCTCTTTAAGCCGCTCCTCATAGGGCTTGTTCTCCAGACCTTTGATCATTTTAGTCGCCCTCCTCTGGACACATTCCAGCTTGTCAATATCTCTCTTCAATTGTGGTGCCCACAATTGGACACAATATTCTAGGTCCAACCGCTGTAGTGGTTTGAGTGTTGGTATATAATTCTAGAAACGAAGTTTCAATTCCCCATTGAGCTAAGGAAACCTGCTGAGTGATCTTGGATGAGTCACACATTCTTATTTGCAGAAAAATCCATTATAGGTGTATCTGAGGCCCCTTCCACAAAGCTGTATAAAATCTGCACTGAACTGGATTATATGGCAGTGTGGACCCAGATAACCCAGTACAAAGCAGATATTATGGATTATCTGCCTTGACATTCTGGGTTATATGGCTGTGTGGAAGGGCCCTTAGAGTAGTCAGAGGTCAGAAACGACTTGAAGGCACACACAACAAAAACAGCTGGTTGGTGGTGCAGCGGGTTAAACCACAGAGCTGCTGAATTGCTGATCGAAAGGTCAGCAGTTTCAATCCAGGGAGCAGGGTGAGCTCCCGCTATTAGCCCCAGCTTCTGCCCTTGGGGTCAGAGGAGACCCCAAGGGCCATCCAATCCAACTCCCTTCCATGCACACTCCCAACAGATGGGCACCCAGAATACAAATAAAGTATTATTATGCCCTGATGATGCAGTGGGTTAAATCGCTGAGCTGCTGAACTTACTGACCGAAAGGTCAGTGGTTCAAATCCAGGGAGCAGGTGAGCTCCCGCTGTTAGCCCAAGCTTCTGCCAACCTAGCAGTTCAAAAACATGCAAATGTGAGAAGATCAATAGGTACCGCTCCGACGGAAAGGTAACAGTGCTCCATGCAGTCATGCTGGCAACATGACTTTGGAGGCGTCTATGGAAAACATCGGCTTTTTGGCTTAGAAATTGACATGAGCACCACCTGCCAGAGTCGAACATGACAAGACTTAATTTCAAGGGGAAACCTTTAGGACCTAAATATCCTAAACGCACCAGTGCCTGTCTAATCTTGGAACATAAACAGGACCAGTCGTAGTAAGTGTCTGGATGGCAGATCACCACTGAATACCTGCTGCTGTAGATTGTAATTTCAGAAGATGACACTGGCAAAATTACCTCTAAGTCCTCCTTACCTTATAAAAACCTGTCAGCTGGTGGCTTGAAGGCAAAACATACACACAAAAGAATCTCGCTGAAACTACATTTGGGTGAGGCATCACCTTTCTTTGGCAGAAAAGTCTAAAAAGCTAGTGAACCTACAACTCCCATAGTTCTATAGATAAAGCCATAACAGGTCAAGTGGTATCAAACTGCATTAATTCTACAGTGTAGTTCCACCCCCAGTTCCAAACCATTTTTCAGTATCTTTCCAAGGTTATTTCACTTACCAGTGACAACCACAAGGTCATAGTAATGGCCCAATTCACACCAGTATCGCCCAGTATCGTTATCTGTGAGGTTGCGGAATTGAAGAGCATAATTCTGAAGCACTTCAAGACGATCCCAGGAGGACGGGAGACGCTTTATCACATGGCTATTCTCCAGTTTTTGAAAGAGAGGTGTAGTATGGCCTTGATGGTCAAAGTACCAGGACACTGCCCTGGTGAGATCTCCAGAGCAAGACGTACATGGACATGGAAGCTCCGGTGATGAGCCTTTCACTGCGTAGATGGCTTTTTGGAGAAAAGGCTGAATTAAGTGCTACGACATCAGAAATCAGATTAGTTGGCTCTCTAAAGCAGGACTTTTTCAACCTTTTCCACTCATGACCCCTTTCCGCCCAATAATTTTACATGACCTCAAAAATACAGGTATTTAAAATAGATGTAAAACCAAACATTTACAGAAAAAAAGCCAGCATTTGCATGGCTTGCTAAACTGTCTGATTTTCCGTTTTATGAAGTACAGCAGAAGCATTTTCTTAAGAGTCCACTATAAAACACTGCATGTTGTTGCTCACAGATTTGTGTAAATATGGTGATGTTCAGAAACCTTTTCTTGTTACCATTTTTTTCATGAACCTAACATTGAGCTTAGGAGATCCCATTTGGGGAC
Source organism: Anolis sagrei (assembly GCF_037176765.1). Taxonomy (NCBI): domain Eukaryota; kingdom Metazoa; phylum Chordata; class Lepidosauria; order Squamata; family Anolidae; genus Anolis; species Anolis sagrei. Next base: position 20,737,593 of record NC_090022.1, read on the forward strand.
TGGACCCAAAGTTTTAACAGCAATGCTTAAGGCAGGCATGAGCAAACTTCGGGCCCCCAGGTGTTTTGGCTGTTAGGAATTGTGGGAGCTGAAGTCCAAAGCACCTGGAAGACTGAAGTTTGCCGATGCCTGCTCTAAGGATTGTTGTACAGTAGTCCTCATCATGCTGGCTGCTAGGACCTATAGTCCAACATCTGGAGGGCCATATGATTCCCATTAGAAGGCATGAGATGAACAGATGGGGCAATTCCTTCTTTGGCCCAATCTACACTGCCAGATAAAATCCAAGTTATCTGCCTTGAACTGGATTATATTACTCGACATTGCTATATAATCAATTTCAAAACATAACTCCCCACAACGTTTCCACCGGCTGAAAGATTCCAAGAGTTGCAGTCCACTCTTTGTGTGAGATACTAACAACTGATAAGACCAGTAGAAGGGTTACAACTAATAGGAATTGTAGTCCAATATACCTGGAGAAGACTGTGGATATCTAATGTGGTAAGTAAGGTAGTTAGGGAGGACAAGAAGTTCCTAGCATCACTTTTCAGGGTTAAAACATCCCTCTTCCAAGCATGCTTCCACCACTACAATGTTTAGCTGAGCAAATCCATGGAGTATAGAACTTTAAAAGCAAACAAGAGCAAATGCAGACTTTTTCTGCATATCTATAGTTGTCCCTCCACATTTGAAGTTTTGGCAGATTTCATGGATTTGGTTAAAATGTTCTCTCTAGCAATCTATATGTCCTCTAGCATGACTTTAGGCCCTAGGGTCAACTTGCTCGGGTCAAGCTGGAGGACCTAGAGCGGGCATGGGCCAACTTGGGCCCTCCAGGTGTTTTGGACTTCAACTTCCACAATTCCTAACAGCCAGTAGGCTTTTAGGTATTGTGGAAGTCGAAGTCCAAAACATCTGAAGAGCCCAAGTTAACCCATGCCTAGTACAAATACTTGTTCTCATCAACATCTTCGTCAAACTTTGAGACTAATAAAATCCAAAGGGAAGAGATAAGCTCTTACTTTCTCCAACACAGACTTTGCAAGAGAAGACAACAGCAATCAGAACCGAAACAGCAACGCCTGGAGAACTTTGAGAAACACCTTTACTCATCTTTAGAGGAAACTCCTTTAGATTCTCACCACTGGAAACAAAAGAGACATCTCTTTGCCGTGATCCAACCAGGCACTTCTGCTGTCTTCCTTCAACTACAAGACTTTATTTGCTTTGTTATCAAAATACAATGCTGAGGCACAAAAGGAAGGCCAGGAATAGTTACTCCAAGCCCTATCGGCACGGCACACTTCCCGAGGAGCCTAGTTTGAGCGGCTTATCAAAAGAAACATGGATTGATATAATGAAAGGGAAGGGAAATTATGGTATATGAGTTAGTTTTAATGATGTCTTGAGCATTTCCCAGCTTCTCCTCAGGTTGTGCCACTCAACTTTTGTATATTATTTCTAGCACCCACTTTTTGCTTGATAGTCAAGCAATGCTTCTTGTAAGTCAGAGCACAGTTCAGGGTGACATCCAGGTATTTTGGTGTGCTGCAATGCTCCACTGAAATTCCTTCCCAGGTAATGGGATTCCTTCCCAGGGCTCAGAGCTCAAGATGCTTGTCTGTTCTTAAAATGAAAAGCACACCTCTGCTTTTTAGATGCATTAGGAATCAGCTGGTTTTCCCTGTAATAGGCAGTAAGAACACCTAAAGCTTCAGAGAGCTTCTGTTCAACCATTTCAAAGCTCTCTGCTTGAGCGGTGATGACACGATTGTCAGCATAGATGAAACTCTCTGTCCCTTCTGGCAGTGGCTAGTCATTTGTGTAAATGCTAAATACTGATGAAGCAAGCACGCTCCACAGGACAAGCCCTTCTTCTGTTTTTACTATCTGCTTCCCTGATCTTGGAACTCAACAATGAAGATTTCATATGAAGCAGATGAGGTGGTAGCCCTCTATGATATTATAATTTTTCTCAGGAAGAGGAGATGATTTACAGTATCATAAGCTGCTGTCAGGTCTATGAAGACAACTCCTGTAATCTGCTGCCTTTCAAAACCATCTTCTATGTGCATCTTCTATTTGTGTAAATGTAGCAAGCATGCTCCTCTGAGGCAGACCATCCTTCTTTCTTCCAATAGTTAAACAACCAGATAATGAAAACAACCACCTTTGTGAACCTTTCACAACCACTGAATTGGAAATGGCTCTCAACAAATGTAAAATGGCAAAGCAGCTGGCTTGGACGATCTGCAGATGGAACAAATTAAGAACTTTGGTCCAAAAGCAAGATGCTGGCTGCTGAAGCTGATGAACAACTGCATTGCATCCTATCGGATCCCCAAAATCTGGAGGAAAGCAAGTCATAGCCACTTTGAAACCAGGCTAAAACCATTATGATCCAAAAAGCTATAGACCAATCTCCTTGTTGTGTCATCTTTATAAGGTTCTGGAGAGAGATATTTGCATAGAATTATGGAAAAATATACCTGTTTATGATTCCACAGCAAGCTGGTTTTAGGAAAGGGAAAAGCTCCACATCACAAGTGTTGAACCTGACTCAGCACATAGAAGATGGTTTTGAAAGGCAGCAGATCACAGGAGTCGTCTTCATAGACCTGTCAACTGTTTATGATGTTGTAAATCACCGCCTCCCTCTGAGAAAAACATATAATATCACAAAGGATAACCACTTCATTTGCTTCATAGGAAATCTACCCCATAGCATTGAGCCATGGCAGTTAAAAGTGGTGTCAGACTGCATTAATTCTACACTATATATGTATTAATTAATTAATTTCATGCTTTATCTCTCCATATGGAGACTCAAAGCGGTGCACAATCAAAAACATTACAACTTAAAATATACATATATACAATAATAGACAATATATATTATATATTATTTTATATTATTTTACTGACACAAAAACACAGTATGTCACAACAAACAAGATATATATGCTGGATTTCGTATCACAAAATCACAAGTTAAATACTTCCCAAGCATCTAGGACTGTGTGGTGTATTTTTGAATGATGTGCACAGATCCAAGTAAGGTGGCTTTTTGCGGTTGATAGATCGTGATTTTGTCAATGTTTATTATATATTTTTATTTTATTCCTTCATCACATTATTTTGCATCTGTTTATTGCATTTTCTGTTATTTTATGTATTTTGTTTTGATGCTATTATTTGCTGTTTGTATTTTATTTTATTTTATTGTACTGTAATTCTGGGCTTGGCCTCGTTAGCCGCCCCGAGTCCCCTTTGGGGAGATGGTGGCGGGGTATAAATAAAGATGGTGATGATGATGATGATGATTATATATTATCAGTAGTAATTATATTTAATATATTAGCATTACTATATTACAATAACATTATTATATATTATATTGTATTATTAGTAGTATTTATATTGTATTATATATTATTATCAATATATTTATATACAATATATTACATCATTAGCAAAGCACAATATCAGTATTATTTATTACTATATTGCACCATAATACTGCAATATTATTAGTAATATTACATGTAATCCATAATATACAATTATTATATTACTATATTGTACTATATTAATATACTACAGTATATAAAACATTACCTGTATATTATACTATTATATAATATACTGTACTATATATTAACTTGTAGTATATATAATATATTGTATTATTATTAGTATTATATTGTATTATAATCAATATTATATTTATATGCAATATATTACATCATTAGCGAAGCACAGTATCAGTATTATTTATTACTATATTGTACCATTAGGCTATACTGAAATATTAGGTTCTTGTGGGTTTTTTCGGGCTATAGAGCCATGTTCTAGAGGCATTTCTCCTGACGTTTCACCTGCATCTATGGCAAGCATCCTCAGAGGTAGTGAGGTCTGTTGGAATTAGGACAATGGGTTTATATATCTGTGGAATGGCTGGGGTGGGGCAAGGAACTCTTCCCTGCTGCAGTTAGGTGTGAATGTTTCAACTGATCACCTTCATTAGCATTTGAAGGCCTGCCTGAGCCTGGGAAAATCTCTTGCTGGGAGGTGTTAATCTGTGCCTGGTTGTTTCCTCTCTGTTGTTTTGCTGTTGTAATTTTAGAGTTTTTTAATACTGGTAGCAGATTTTGTTCATTTTCATGGTCTCTTCCTTTCTGTTGAAATTGTCCACATGCTTGTGGATTTCAATGGCTTCTCTGTGTAGTCTGACATGGTGGTTGTTGGAGTGGTCCAGCATTTCTGTGTTCTCAAATAATATGCTGTGTCCAGGTTGGTTCATCAGGAGCTCTGCTATGGCTGACTTCTCTGGTTGAAGTAGTCTGCAGTGCCTTTCATGTTCCTTGATCCATGTTTGGGCATTGCTGCGTTTGGTGGTCCCTATGTAGACTTGTCCACAGCTGCATGGTATACGGTAGACTCCTGCAGAGGTGAGAGGATCCCTCTTGTCCTTTGCTGAACGTAGCATTTGTTGGATTTTCTTGGTGGGTTTGTAGATTGTTTGTATGTTATGTTTCCTCATCAGCTTCCCTATGTGGTCAGTGGTTCCCTTGATGTATGGCAGGAACACTTTTCCTCTGGGTGGATCTTCATCTTGACTCTCGTGGCTTGTTCTCGGTCTTGCAGCTCTTCTGATGTCTGAGGTGGAGTATCCATTGGCCTGGAGAGCCCAGTTGAGGTGGTTCAGTTCATCTTGAAGGAGGTGGGGTTCGCAGATTCTTTTTGCACGGTCTGCCAAGGCTTTAATGGTGCTTCTTTTTTGACTTGGGTGATGGTTGGAGTTTTTATGTAGATATCTATCTGTGTGTGTGGGTTTTCTGTAAATGGTGTGACCCAATTGTTGATCTGGTTTACGGATGACTAGGACATCTAGAAAAGGCACTCTTCCTTCATTTTCTTTTTCCATGGTGAACTGGATGTTTGGGTGGATGCTGTTAAGATGGTCCAGGAACCTGTTGAGTTCTTCTTCTCCATGGCTCCAAATGGTGAAGGTGTAATCCACATATCTGAACCATATCGTGGGCTTTTTGGTTGCTGTCTCCAGGGCTTGTTTTTCAAAGTGTTCCATGTAGAAGTTAGCTATGACCGGGCTGAGAGGGCTCCCCATAGCTACTCCATCTTTCTGTTCGTAGAATTCATTGTCCCACTGAAAGTAACTGGTGGTGAGGCAATGGTGGAACAGAGCCGTGATGTCTTCTGGGAACCTCTGGTTGATGAGTGCCATGGTGTCTGCTACCGGGACCATGGTAAATAGAGATACCACATCGAAGCTGATCAGTTTGTCGTTGGTCAACAATATAATATATTGTATACTATTATATTATTATATTGTACTATATTAATATACTACAGTATATAAAACATTACCTGTATATTATACTATTATATAATATATTGTACTATATATTAACTTGTAGTATATATAATATATTATGTCTTAATTACAGCATTATAATTATACAGATGCACTCAGACAGTACGAAAACTTGGGCTGTCTTTTGTATTTCCCGCCTGCTGTTGCATCACAAACCAGAGGCTAGGCTAGCGTTCTGGAAAACCAAGGCACCTTTTTGTCCCTTTCCCCTCCCTGTAGGAAACCCGGAAGTGCGGCTCCCCCCTGTCCTCGCTCCCTCCTCCCTTCCCCGCTGCCCGGCTTCGGGTCCGTCCCAAGATGGCGAAGTTATTGAGCTGCATCTTGGGGCCAAGGCTGTACCGGGTTTATCGAGACAGGGACCCTCCCAGGATCCGCCGCCTCCGGGATGTGGCCGACGACCCAACGCAGCCTCTCCTGGAACCCTCCTGGGTGAGTCCATTAACCTTAATCCCTCCCCCCGTTGAAGATTTGGTATGTCCCACGTCCCCCTTTTGTACCGAAGCTGGCGGGCTGAACCATTACAGCAAGGAGGGGGAGGACTCTATTGGGCGAGTCCATTACTTTCTTTTCCTCTGTACCCCCTGGTGAAGACTTGGTCTATTCCAAGTCACTCTTTTACAGTGCTTGGAAGGCTGAACCATTACAGTAAAACGGGGGCCACTATGAGCTATGTAAGGGGTGGGATTATTCTGACCTTTTGAAAGAGATAATGGCAAAATAGTACAAACAAAGGAGGTTGTAGGAGGAATGAAAGAAAAGGGTGAGGCTACACCTAGCTCATGCGTGGCTTTTATGGTTCTTTTGTTATACTTCCTCTTCTCCACCCTCAATTGTGTTGCCACCTTCTCCTATAATCATAGTATAATAGAGTTGGAAGAGGCCACATGGGCGGTCTAATCCAACCCTTTGCCATACAGGAAAAGCACAATCAAAGCACCCCCGACAGATGGCCATCCAGCCTCTGTTTAAAAGCTTCCAAAGAAGGAGCTTCCAACACACTCCTATGGCAGAGAGTTCCACTGCTGAACAGCTCTCACAGTTAGGAAATTCTTCCTAATGAATTCTTCCTAATGAATATACCATGAAAATGAACAAAATCTGGCTACCAGTATTAAAAAACTCTAAAATTACAACAGCAAAAGAGCAGAGAGGAAACAACCAGGCACATCTTAACACCTCTCAACAAAAGATTCCCCCAGGCTCAGCCAGGCCTTCAAATGCCAATGAAGGTGGTCAGTTGAAACATTCACACCTAGCTCCAGCAGAGAAGAGCTCCTTGCCCCACCCCAGCCATTCCACAGATATATAAACCCATTGTCCTAATTCCAACAGACCTCACTACCTCTGAGGATGCTTGCCATAGTTGCAGGCGAAACGTCAGGAGAAAATGCCTCTAGAACATGGCCATATAGCCCGAAAAAACCTACAACAACGCAGTGATTCCGGCCATGAAAGCCTTTGACAATACTTTAACACATAATATAAAACAATAACAAACGTCAGGAGAAAATGCCTCTAGAACATGGCCCTATAGCCCGAAAAAACCCACAAGAACCTAGTAATTCTTCCTAATGTTCAGGTGGAATCTCATTTCCTGTCATTTGAACCCATTGCTCTGAGCCCTAGTTTCCAGGGCAGCAGAAAACAAGCCTGCTCCCTCTTCCTTATGACACCCATTCACATATTTATACATAGCTGTCATGTCTCCTCTCAACCTTCTCTCCTGCAGGCTAAATATGCCCAGTTCTCTAAGACGCTCCTCATGGCAATTCATGGTCTCCAGACCTTTGGTCATTTTAGTTGCCCTCCTCTGGACACCTTTCAGCTTGCCAATATCTCTCTTAAATTGTGACTAAAATTATAGAATCATAGAATTGGAAGAGACCTCATGGGCCATCCAGTACAACCCCCTGCCAAGAAGCAGGATTATTGCATTCAAATCACCCCTGACAGATGGCCATCCAGCCTCTGTTTAAAAGCTTCCAAAGAAGGAGCCTCCACCACACTCCGGGGCAGAGAGTTCCACTGCTGAACGGCTCACACAGTCAGGAAGTTCTTCCTCATGTTCAGATGGAATCTCCTTTCTTGCAGTTTGAAGCCATTGTTCCATTGCGTCCTAGTCTCCAAGGAAGCAGAAAACAAGCTTTCTCCCTCCTCCCTGTGGCTTCCTCTCACATATTTATACATGGCTATCATATCTCCTCTCAGCCTTCTCTTCTTCAGGCTAAACATGCCCAGCTCCTTAAGCCGCTCCTCATAGGGCTTGTTCTCCAGACCCTTGATCATTTTAGTCACCCTTCTCTGGACACATTCCAGCTTGTCAATATCTCTCTTGAATTGTGGTGCCCAGAATTGGATACATTATTCCAGGTGAGGTCTAACCAAAGAAGAATGGAGAGGTTCCATGACTTCTCTCATTCTAGACACTATACTCCTTTTGATGCAGCCAAAAATCTCATTGGCTTTTTAAGCTGCCGCATCACACTGTTGGCTAAGGTTCACGATGTTGTCTACAAGTATTCCAAGATCTTTCTCACATGTACTGTTGTCGAGCCAGGTGTCACCTAGCCTGTATCTCTGCATTTCATTTTTTTCTGCCTAAGTGTAGTACACTACCATATAATGGAGATTATCAAAGCAGATAACCCAGATTGTCTGTTTTGAACTGGTTTATCTGAGTCTATACTTCCATATAATCCAGTTCAAAGCAGATAATCTGGATTTTATATGTAGTGTAGAAGAAGTCTCTGGGGATCAGAGTTTGAGTCCCTGCTCAGCTGTTAAAACCCATTGGTTGACCCTGGGCAAGTCACGTACTTTTATTTCAGAAAAGTTGATAGATTGTCTTTGTTGTTTTGTGTCTTCAATGCTTCATCTGTTGGGGGTGCTTATATTTTCCTTTATGGCGTGGGATTCAACTAGATGGATGGTCCTTGTGGTCTTTTCCACTTCCAGGCTTTTAAGGCTTCTTCTACCCAGCCATATAATCCAGATTATCAAATCTACACTACCATATAATCCAGTTCAAAGCAGATAATCTGGATTTTATATGGCAGTGTAGAATTTGCCTTAAAGTGCATCTACAGTGTGAAATGGGTGCAGTTTGACACCACTTTGACTTCCGTGACTCAATGTTATGGAATCTGGGGAGTTGTAGCTTTACTAGGTATTGAGCCTTCTCTGACCAAAGAGTGCTGGCGCCTCATCAAACTACAATTCCTGTGATCCTATAGCACTGAGCTATGGCAGTCAAACTACTTTCATTTTACAGTGTAAATGCATCCTAAGACATTTCCAGTTTGTGGTGACAGACACAATGACTTGAAGACACACAGTGAGAAGATTAATTAGAAGCAATTTAAAACTTTTTTAAAAAATGCCTTCAAGGTACCTCAAAGCAGTAAAAGAGCAAGGTGGGGCATCATTCAACCAGGAAATGAAAATGAGAGAAAACGAAAGCAAAATTGAAATCAGTCAGCAAAAATGTTTTCAAATCCTCAACAAAGCATTCAGGGCAATAAACAATGTGTTTCTAATAGGAAGTAGGAGTTCCCCTCCAAAAGGCAGAAGGATCCCCTCCCCACCCTCAAACTGGTGGTGCTTGATACCTACCATTTTAATGAAACTTCTAATTTTCCAGTACCTTCAGAGGAAATTCCAGAAATGCAGAATCTCAATCCCAGCTACTAGTTACCAGAGATCAGAAGACAGGGCATCCGGAGCCAGGCTAGCAAAGAAAATAAACATCATAAACATCATAAAATGCCAGTGACTAAGTAATTGGGCATTTAGGGTGACTTTACATTGCAGAATCAATGCAGTTTGGCACCACTTGTAACAGTCATTGCTCGATGCTGTTGAATAATGGGAGTTGTAGTTTTGCAATGTGTTTAACATTGAGTCAAGGCAATTAAAGTGGTGTCAAACTGCATTAATTCTGCAGTGGAGAGGCACCCATAGAAAGTGTTTTAGTGTCAGGCCACAGCTCTGTGTGTGTGTGTGTGTGTGTTTCTACCTGCTTGTTTATTGACTTATGACAACCTCATGAACATCAAAGGGCTTTCTTAAGCAACTAAGGGCCCTTCCAGACAGGCCCTATATCCCAGGACCTGATCCCAGGTTTTCTGCTTTAAACTAGATTATATGAATCCCCACTGCCAGATAAGCTGGGATGATCAGAAAACATGGGATCAGATCCTGGGATATAGGGCTTGTCTGGAAGGCACCTAAGGTCCCTTCTACAGTGCCATATAAAATCCTGATTATCTGCTTTGATAATCTTTGTGCTTTGTTTGTTTGTTTGAATACAATACAACTGTTTGGTTTGATCCTGGCACGATAAATATCTGCTTTGAACTGGATTATATGGCAGTGTTTTGTTGTTGTTCATTCGTTCAGTCGTCTCTGACCGTGACCTCATGGACCAGCCCACGCCAGAGCTCCCTGTCGGCCGTCACCACCCCCAGCTCCTTCAAGGATGGCAGTGTAGACTCATATAATCCACATGATCTGCTTTGAACTAGATTATATGGCAGTGTAGACTCATATAATCCAGTTCAAAGCAGATCATGTGGATTATCTGCTTTGATAATCTGGACAATATGGCAGTTTAGAAGAAGTCTAGTACTCGGGGGCTTTTGCCAGTTCCTCCTTCTGAAATATAGCCTATAGTTCCTAGTATTCATTATTGATATCCCATCCAAATACTAACTGGAGCAGACCCTGTGTATTTTCCAGGAGCTAACAAGATTTGGTGCTCTTTAGACCAGGAATGGGCAAATTTCAGCCCTCCAGGTGTTTTGGACTTCAACCCCCACAACTCCTAACAGCTGATAGGCTGTTGGGAATTGTGGGAGTTGAAGTTCAAAACACTTGGAGGGCCAAAGCTGCCCATGCCTGCTTTAGACTGTATATGGGTGTAGTTGTTTGGTTTGGCAAGAGCTCTTTGAGTTTCAAGTCTTTCCCAGCCCCACCTGAGAGGAGAAACACATAGCCTTTTGCACTGAGGGTATGTTCTCCGCCACTGAGCAAGGGCCTTTCCTTATGTTTACCAATTTTAATGGCAAGGTGACACCGAGGATTCAATTAATTAATACTCAGAATGATGTTAAGCTTCCTACTGGAAGTTGGCGAATGTCTACTAATTCCAGAGAATGTTATTCTGAATTGCACTCAGCTGGACTGTCAGAAATTATAGCCAGGCTGTGGTATTCTGATCCAAAAGAAGCCTCCAAGGAGCTCTGTGTCCTCCATTCTGCAATAACCTGTTCCCAATCAGTTTGCATTGCATGAGTCATAGATTCCAGAGAGGTTTGTATCTATCTACAGCTCTCACATTCCTTTATTGTACACCATGCAGGCTGGATCTGATGGGAATTATAGCCCAAAACCTCTGAGGTCAAGCCTCACTGTGGAATTAATGCATTTTGACACCGCTGTAACAGGCATGGTTCAGTGGTATGGAATCATGGGAGTTGTATTTTGACATGGTCTGTAGCCTTCTCTGTCAAAGAGGTCTAGTTTGCTCACCAATGTATAGTCTTCAGAATTCCATAGTCTTAAGCTATGGAGCCTCTGGTCATGCAATGGGTTAAACCCTTGTGCCGGCAGGACTGCTGACTGATAGATCAGTGGTTTGAATTCAGGGAGAGCGGGTTGAGCTCCCTCTGTCAGCTCCAGCTCCCCATGCGGGGTCATGAGAGAAGCCTCCCACAAGGATGGTAAAACATCAAAACATCCGGGCGTCCAAATTCTTGGCCATGGTTTAGAAATCACTGACCTAGTTCTTTGGTAATTCTGTGTAGGCATATGCTCCTTGCAACACAAGGAATGTGGCTTTGTCTCTTATTATCTGCAGCATTTTTGTATCTATCTCTGTTGCCTTGACCAGAGATGATATGGCCAAATAAGTAGGGAGTCTTTCCAAAACCAACTTTATTTTAACTTATAATTCAGTATGCTCTTCTCAGTCTATGACTACCATATCAATATTTTCCAAATGTTATGCATTAATGGCCACTTTGCTTCACGGGGAAAGGAGAATGGAGCTTTTGATAAGACTTACCTAACGCTCCACATGGTAAGGCTTCAGAGTAAAATAGGTTGGAGTGGTTTCTCACACAAGGTTGCAGATCATGGGTTGCAGAATTACCGAAGCTGCAAATATCTACTCATAGATTTTTTTTCTTTGCCTTCCACATTTTTGGGTTTGACTTTTGTTGATTTGAGTCTATGTGGATTTGACTACAATAGTCTCTTCATGAACCCCTACATCCAATGAGCCTCTGCGGTCAACCAGATTTTTTTTTCATGTTAGGAGCGACTTGAAAAACTGCAAGGCGCTTCTGGTGTGAGAGAATTGGTCATCTGCAAGAACGCTGACCAAGGGATGCTCGGATGTTTGATGTTTTACCATCCTGTGGGAGGCTTCTCTCATGTCCACGCATGGGGAGCTCCCCAGATTCGAACTGCTGATGTCAGCACAAGGATTTAACCCATTTCGTCAACCAGATAATGAACATAAAGTCACACTGAAGACCTAGGGCCCTTCCATACATCCATATAACTCAGAATATCAAGGCAGAATATCCCACAATATCTGCTTTGAGCTGTAATATCTGAGTCCACACTGCCATATATCCTAGTTCAAAGCAGGTAACGTGGGATTGCATTCAGCTGTGTGGAAGGGCCCTTAAAGAGAAGAACTCTAGGAATCTCTAGGTTCCCTAGTATACTCCTTCTTAACATGTGGGCCTGAACCAAATGTTGACTCAATGCTGGGGTCACACAAAAAATTGAAAAGAGTAATCAGTTCTGAACATCACATTTACCTGAATCTATAGTGTTTACAGCGGACTCTGCCGAAGATGTTTCAACTGTACTTCATCAAAGGGGAAATAAGCCTGTTTAGCAAGCCTTGCAAATGCCGGTTTGTTATCAGTAAATGTTTGGTTTTTGTCCCTACTTTATATGCCAATATATCCGGAGTCAAATAACATTTTATCAGGCCGAAAGGGGTCACAATTGGAAAAAATAGTACAATTCTGTAATGAATGTCCAGCAGATGTTGATTGCAAAGTGGTGCTGGAGGACCTAGAGATTTCTAGAGTTTCGACAACACAATCTCTCTAGAAACCTCTCAGGTCAAAAAAATATAGCTTGTGTTTTTTAATTGGATTTTTTTTTTTACTTTTATGGGTGTCCTATGCCCCTGACCCCAGTGAATGTAGAGAGCTGTCTGTATTTGCTTCTTTCTAGACTCTTCAATCGGGAAGATCTTTTCTGTTTGTTTCTGTTTCAGATACATTTCTCTTTCCTAATAAGATCAAAGCTTTAGCTGAGAGCAGGAACTAATAATAGAACGAAAAGAGCTGTCTCTTTTCTTTAACCATATGTTGGAGTAGGAAAGGAGACCGTGCTGGCTGCATGCCCCCTTTTTGTGGCCCCCCATTGAGTTGTGCCATCACACCATTGGCAGGAACGTCCCGCCATCTGCTGAAATCGGCGTGGCTTTGTCCAGGTCCTTCCATCCTTTTCGCATTTTGTCCTGGCAACCTTTGTAGGCTGAATGGTTCAAGGGCCTGCTGTAGGAAGAGCTGCCACAGTAACTGCACGCTTGATGGTAATACAGCCAGGATAGGGTCAGTATAACCCCCAATTCACATACAACCTCTAGGGCAATTTTTGTGATCCACTTTGGTATCCCATTGAAAAAATGGGTTTGGGGGGAGGGAGATGGAAGTTTTTCTTGTATACCTTAAAATGCTCACTAGAGCAGAATTTTGTAATTTTTTTCCACTCGTGACCCCTTTCCGCCTGATAAATTTTTCCATGACTCTGAGTATGGTACATAAAATAGGTATAAATTCAAACATCTACTGAAAATAAATCAGCATTTGCAAGGCTTGCTAAACAGCCCACTTTATCTTTTTGTGGCACACAGCTGAAGCATTTCTGCAGAGTCCACAGTAAACACTGCATGTTGTCGTTAACAGATTGAGGAAAATGGGTGCTGTTTGGAAACCTTTTCCTGTTGCTAAATTGGTGAGACCCCAACGTTAAGCTAAGGAGACCCCATTTGGGAGCCATAGAGATCCCCCCCCCGACTTGACTACTGTATACATTGGTGGAGACCCTGGTGGCGCAGTGGGTTAAACCCCTGTGTCAGCAGGACTGAAGACCGACAGGTTGCAAGTTCGAACCCTGGAAGAGCGCAGATGAGCTCCCTCTATCAGCTCCAGCTCCTCATGCAGGGACATGAGAGAAGCCTCCCACAAGGATGGTAAAAACATCAAAACATCTGGGCATCCCCTGGGCAATGTCCTTGTGGACAGCCAATTCTCTCACACCAGAAGCGATTTGCAGTTTCTCAAGTCGCTCCTGACATGACAACAAAAATAATACTGTATACATTTATGTATACATAAACCTAGGTATGTTAGTCTAAAACAGTGGTTCTCAACCTGTGGGTCCCCAGATGTTTTAATGGGGAGAGAACCATCTCGCAATAAACTACCTCTGCCCTTGCATAGACCCAATGTTTTGCATTTGATCCAGTTTGGTTCTGGACTTTGACTTTCTGTAAAACACAAGAATCTGAGAACAGCCCTTCTAAGTGATGTGGCTTTTCAGATATCTGCCCCTTGTCTGTTTTGGGCTAGGGACTCTTATCACGTTGCAACATGTGGGTGCACGGCCCTAATGAAAGCTGAAATGTCACTCCCATCAGCTATAGGTAGTGATGAAGAATGATAGGTGTCCAACCTCATTTGGAAGGTCATGTAACCCTCTTCTCCATTGTTGTTCTTTTATAGACACTTCTGAACATGAGTTGGTGGCCTGGGTGTGTTGATGCAAACCTGCGTAATGTGTTGTTTGCAATGTGATGTTAAAAATGTAGCAAGCTTTCTATCTTGAGGAGGCAAAAATGGTTTCCTACAGATAAAAAATTCAGAGATCACTGATTAAAGTCTTGAAGGCATGTAAGTCCCCTGAAGTCAGAAGGAAAAAAATGCACCAGTTCTTTTGGAGGAGATTTCTTTGATCCCTCGCCCTCCTCTTAATGTTGTTTTCCCTTGCCCTTTTTTTTCCAAGATGTAAATTTCCAGCTCAGCAAATGCTCCATTTCTTTCCACAGGAATCATATTACCAGCCACGGACACTTGAAAAACATGCTGACAGCATCCTAGCCCTGGTGAGTGTTCTGTCTCATCCTTCGCATCCATTCTGAATCTTGTTGCTCTTCTGCAAGGACTAATGGTGATCTGCACGTGCAAGGAAATGATCCAAAATCCAAGTAATTAAACACCCAAGGATAAAAAAAAAACACATCAGAAAATAATTTCAAAATGGAATGGAATTCCTATACAATTGGCACATATTATGGGAAACAGTACTAATAAATGCTGACATAAGTGCTGGGACACTGGTACATTTTCACATATGTGGTGGAATTGCATTGAAATCCAAAAATATTACAACAAAGTCAGAGGAGTAATAGAAGAAGTAATAGGGCAAAAATTATATTGGAATAAAGTCAGATTTCTGTCTTTCAATATAGAGGTAAAGGAGGGGAACAATTAATGAACAGAAGCACTAAAATGTATAATACCTGCCATACATGCCACAATCGCCCAAAATTGGAAAGACAAAACAAGGTGGGATCTGGAAACATGGTGGACTTAACTCCCTGAA
Source organism: Anolis sagrei (assembly GCF_037176765.1). Lineage (NCBI taxonomy): Eukaryota > Metazoa > Chordata > Lepidosauria > Squamata > Anolidae > Anolis > Anolis sagrei. The sequence continues at coordinate 20,752,684 of NC_090022.1, forward strand.
TATTTAGCTAACAGCTTTATCATTCAAAGGAAAACGAAACATTTGAATAGTAATTTAAAAGGACGGGAATAGAAAACCGTATTGTTTAATTGACAAAACGGAAGGAAATGTTAGGTACAGAATTTTGAACAAGGCCATCCAGACAATTAAATCTATGTATTGATATAATGACCCAGTTGGGGGGTGAGAAGAGGGAGGAGGGATTCAAGGGGAAACTAAGATTCTATACTGAAAAGGGAAGTACAAACGTATTTATTTATTATTATTATATACCACTATTCTCAGCCCTGGCCTGGGGGGGGGGGGACACGGGGGGACGGGACGGGACGCAAAGCAGTTCACAACATAATCAATGGCAAAATTCAATGCCTCACATGCATAAACATCTCATATCAAATAGATACAGAAAACATCTAGGCCTTCCATCAATCCCAGGTGTCTTTCCATACTTCTAAACCTATAACTTAGTTACAAAACTGTAAATAGTAGCATTGATTCATAGAATGTTAAGGCTTGTACTATGATGTATTGTTAGCTGTATGATTTTCAAAAAAATAAATACATAAAGGGGGGGGCATGCAAGAAAATGATATGGAGTGGATTGAACCACTTCGCCTGTGGCTGAGGATAATCATCTTGCGGAACATAACACAGTCAAAAACAATTATCAAGCCACTTCATCAAGTAGAATGATTACAGTCAAGACTCCTTAATGTCTAGTTTGTGAACCAGTACCACTCCTCAAGACGTTGACTGCAAAACCTTGTTGAGGTTTTAGGAAGGAGAGAAGAGTGGAATATAAATACAGTAGATAATAATAAAATAATAGCTCATGGGCACAAAATATGGAACTGTGCAGGAGAAGAAAGCTGCTGCCTTTGAGCTACTTATTCCTCCAATACAATCAGCCCTCGGCATTCGCAGAACACGGGACCCTCAGAAAAGGTTTTTAAAATGCAAATAAATATTTGTCATTTTTTAACCTTAGAATAACTCTAGGAATCTCTAGGTCCTCTAACACAACTCTGTATTCAACCTCTGATGCAAGTAGACTATAGATTTGCAGTGTGGTACTTAGAGATGCCTAGAGACAAGACTTTAATCCAGGAATGGACAAACTTTGACTTTCCAGGTGTTTTGGACTTCATCTCCCACAATTCCTAACAGCCTACTGGCTGTTAGGAATTGTGGGAATTGAAGTCCAAAACACCTGGAGGGCCGAAGTTTGCCCGTGCCTACTTTTAATCAAATCCACAAGTATCAAACTTATGAATGTGGAGGGCCAATTGCATATGGCTTCTGGGATGATGGGTTTTCAGTGGAGGTGATCTTTGAAGAGCACCATGAATGGTCAGCTGTGCCACGGAGCACGTGATCCTCCCAGAGCACCATGCTCCCAAGGATCATTAAATCACTTTAAATGAGGAAGTAATGTATTTTTAAATGCTCCCATAGAAAGGAGTTATGTATTTTTATTTGTTTAGACCTCCTTGCCTCCTGTTTCTGTGCCTTCAGATAGCACAGAAACATTAAGCCATTACTTTATATGGGCAAGTGTACTGCAGCTGCTCAGTGCTTTGGATCTGAAAGCACTTGGAGATGTGATTCACACTTCTCTACTTTTTTGTACCATATTCTAGCTCTTTATTCTTCATGGCAGTGTCCTGACAAGCCAATATCCCCTCTCCCCAGGAGCTCAAATGTCAGCCTCTCCCTCCCCTGGCCTGTTGCCTATTCTTAAGAGGCTGTTAAGAGAAGCAGGGACTCATTAGGCGCACACAGTGGAAGCACATTTACTGGCAACTCTGTCCCCCAGGGTTTTACGTTTTCACCTGTAGCTATGGATACATCTGCTCCCTGGCTGTGCATCTCATTCTGCAGCCTTGATTCTCTGTTTGCCGTATCCATTAAACTCTGCTTGGTGCCCTTGACTTTCTCCTTTCTGCTGTTCTTAACACAAGACATCGGTGAGGAGCCTCACCGATGTCTTGTGTTTTAAAAAGTCTTGGAAATATTGATTCTCTTTTGTAACTTATACTCGTCCTTTACTGTGTCCTTTCAGGCTTCCGTACTGTGGTCCATTTCCTACTATTCTTCCCCGTTTGCTGTGTTTTACCTGTACAGAAAAGGTATGAGCTGCTTCTCTATCTGATTCCCTCAATAAGATCGTCTGCTTCCAGTCTGGCATGCTCATTTGGAGCCCTTGCAGGGAAGAGATTGTAACTCAGGAGCAAAGTACCCATTGCACATGCCAGAAGTTCAACCTTTGTTATTTCCCTAGTCAGATTAAGGTTGCATCTACACTGTAGAATTAATGCAGTTTGACATCACATTAACTGCCATGGCTCAGTGCTTTGGAATTCTGGGATATTTAGGTTTGTGGGATATTTATCCCTTTCAGTTAGAGCTCACTGGTGCCACAACAAATTACAAATCCCAAGATTGCATAGGATGTAAACATAGCTTTTAAAGTATGGTCAGGCCCTTTTCACACAGCTGAATAAAATCCCACATTTTCTGCTTTGAACTGGAATATATGGCAGTGTGGACCCAGATAACCCGATTCAAAGCAGATATTGTGGGATTTTCTGCCTTGATATTCTTGGTTATATGGCTGTGTGGAAGGGCCCTTGGTCTACTATAACTATAATGCAGACTTCTCTGATTCTTTAGAGAACTGCTGCCAGTTAATAAAGACTGAAACCAAAAGCAATGCTTCCTTAATTAGCGGGATGCAATACATTGGTTCCACAACCTACTGAGGGGTGAACCTTAAAAAATACCCCCCCCCAAAGAAAAACCCCCACTCCTTCTGTAAATGTCTTCCTGTACCATAGAATCCTACAGAGTGTCAAGACCAAGCATCACTTTTGCAGTGGGAAGGAGAGGAAAAAATAGCTTGGTAGTTGATTAAATGTCCTTTGACCAGTATCTGGCCACTTGGAGTGCCTCTGGTGTTGCTGCAAGAAGGTCCTCCATTTTGCATGTGGCTGGGCTCAGGTTGCATTGCAGCAGGTGGTCTGTGGTTTGCTCTTCTCCACACTCGCATGTCGTGGATTCCACTTTGTATCCTCATTTCTTAAGGTTGGCTCTGCATCTCGTGGAGCCAGAGCTATATTGTACTATGCTAATAATATAATATATTGTATGTATATATATATCTTGTAAGCCGCTCTGAGTCCCCTTCAGGGTGAAAAGGGTGGCATATAAATGTTGTAAATTAATAAATAAATAAATATCCACCTTTGATCCTGATATACCAGCAGTCTGACAGTTTCGTTTCTAGAGAAGAAAGCACCACACTTGGAACAAAACAGGATAGGGACAAGGAACATGCCACAGTGCAAAAGAAAAGTGACTAGTAATCTCAAAAGAGATGTGCGTGTCATCTGTGAGAGCGGTCACCCAGTCTTGCCATCTCTCAGTCACCATCTTCTTCACTTGGACCATGCTGATTTCTCAGCCAGTCCTGATTCAGAGGCATTTGTCCACCATAGCACCCCAATACATCTCCATAAGGGCTTCATAAAAATGAAATGCACAGATACAGGATGGTTGACACCTGCTAGAAAGCAGTCTATAGTGAAAGGCATCTATGGGCCCTTCCACACAGCCCTATAGCACAGAATATCAAGGTGGAAAATCTAACATTATCTGAGTCTGGACTCAGATAACCCAGTTCAAAGCAGATATTGTGGGATTTTTTGCCTTGATCTTCTGGAGTATAGGGCTGTATGGAAGGGCCCTAAGAGTCTTGGAAGACTGCAGGTTGAACATGAGTCAACATTATGACAATCCTGACATTCAGGAAACAGGTGAAGTCGTGGTTATGGAGACAGGCTTTCGAAGAATGAGACAATGATCTGCATGGAAGACGGTGTATATTCGATTTTAGTATGATGACTGACCACTGTAGTTTTAAATATATGTGCTTTTAAAATGTTTTATTGTAATGTGTATTTTGATATTTTACCGATTGTATGTGTTTTTATGGTTGGAAACCGGGCTGAGTCCCTCTTATGAGGTGAGAAGCTCGGTACATAAAACTTTGAAATAAATAAATAAATAAATAAATAAATATGATGCAGCAGCTAAAAAAGCCAATGAGATTCTAGGCTGCAGCAATCAGAGTATAGTGTCAAATCACAGTCCCACTTTATTCTGCTATGGCCAGACTTCACCTGGAATAACACTGTGTCCAGTTCTGGGCATCGCAATTCAAGAAGGATATTGCAAATTGACTAGAGAAGGGCAACCAGCATGGTCAAAGGTCTGGAAAGCAAGCCCTGTGAGGGATGGCTGAGAGAGCTGGGCATGTTTATCCCAAAAAAGAGAAAGTTAAGAAAGGACAGGGTAACTATATTGAAATATTTGAAAGGATGTGATGAGGAGGAGGAGACACGCTTGTTTTCTGCTGTTCTGGAGATTAGAATACAATGGATCAATGGATTCAAATTGCACAAAAAGGGATTCCATCTGAATATTATGAAGCATTTCCTGACGATAAGAGCTGTTTGGCAGTAGAAAATGCTGGATTGCAGTATGGTGGAGTTTCCCTCCCTAGATATTTTAAAGCAAAGACCAAATGTCCATAATTATAATAAGTAAAGGTAGATTGTTGTAGGTTTTTCGGGCTGTATGGCCATGTTCTAGAAGTATTCTTTCCTGGGCGTTTTACCTACATCTGTGGCAATCATCCTCAGAGGTTGTGAGGTTTGTGGAAACTAGGAAAATTGCCTTGAATTCCTGAAGAGAGTGAAGCTTCTTTCCAGTTTAATGGAGTGGGTTGTGGTCTATAAAGCCATGGGAAGCTAGGGCAGGGCTGTTTACCTGGAAGTTTGCATTGCTTTGCTCATAGAAATCTATTATTCTTTATGGAGCAGGGTGCTGCCTTGCATCATGAGGCAGCTGCAGGCACAGCATTAAACAAAGCACTCTTTGTGAGAGCAATGTGACAAATGTTGCAGAGCCTGTGAAAAGCTTACTTCTGCCCAGTAAACATTTTTCCAGAACTCTCGTCATTTTATAATAACTCTTCCCCAAACCGAGACTTTCCTGATGCATTAGACTGTAGCACTAAGTGGGATGGCCATTACCAAAATTTCCTCGTGAAGGGAAAAAGGAAAATGAGCTTTCAATCTGAACTGCGGTTATTGCGTGTCATAGATGGACAAATTAAAAGAGAACAAGATCATGCAATATATGCTGACAGCAACCAGGTTTGTATACTCTTATAGATGGAAGTGCAAAGATTGGATATTGAAATTGTCCAGGTTGGAAATAGATACATTCACTATATTAATGAGAGTTTAACATGAGCTGACAATTTTGTCAAAGCCTGTTTAGCCTTAACAAGGGAGAGAAGTGATTTTTCACTAATCACTTCTCACCCTTGTTAAGGCTAATATTTGTTTTGTTAAGCTATATGTTGAAATAGGTTATATATGTGTGCATAGCCAAAGTCTGCCTCAAGTTGCCTGAGGCTGAGAGGGTCGGTATACAAATATAGTAAATAAATAAAGACGAATTTCATAATTAATAGATGCCAATGAGGGGAAAGCTGAAATTCAGGTATGTTTAGCTTGATATCAATGTATGTAATATTACTGTACAATCAACCTTCCATATCTGCTGGGGTAACAAATGAATAAAAATGCCTTCTTTTGTCTGAGAGTTCACCTTTATAGGAATCTCTAAATTGGGTTGATTTTTTTGGGTTGTCGTGTGTTTTCTGGGCTGTATGGCCATGTTCCAGAAGCATTCTCTCCTGACGTTTCGCCTGCATCTATGGCAGACATAGATGCAGTTTTGGATGACGAGATGGATAATGTTTTTAATTGGAGACGCAAATGACTTATGTTTTTATTACTCTTGTTATGGTTTTATACAATATATTAATGTTTGATTTTATTGTAATTTTATATGGTTTCTATTTTATGTAATTCATTATGTTGTTGTTTATGTTTTTGATTTCATTTATTGTATTGCGTTAGTGGGCTTGGCCTCATGTAAGCCTCCCCGAGTCCCCATTGGGGAGATGGTGGTGGGGTATAAATAAAGATTATTATTATTATTATTATTATTATTATTATTTACACAAAAGCACAGTATGCCACAGCAAACGTGATCAATATGCTGGATTTCGTATCACAAAATCACAAGTTGAACACTTCCCAAGCGTCTAGGACTGTGTGATGTATTTTTGAATGATGCGCGCAGATCCAAGTAAGGTGGCCTTTTGCAGTTGACAGATCATGATTTTGTTGATGTTTATTGTTTCCAAATGCCGGCTAGGATCTTTTGGCACGGCACCCAGTGCGCCAATGACCACTGGAACCACCTGTACTGGTTTATACCAGAGCCTTTGCAGTTCGATTTTGAGGTCTTGATAGAAGCTGAGTTTTTCCTGTTGTTTTTCCTCAATGCGACTGTGACCTGGAATGGTGACATCAATAATCCAAACTTTTTCTTTTCCACAATCGTGATGTCTGGTGTATTGTGTTCCAAAACTTTGTCAGTCTGGATTCGAAAATCCCACAGTATTTTTGTATGTTCATTTTCCACGATCTTTGCGGGTTTATGATCCCACCAATTCTTTACTGCTGGCAGGTGGTACTCGTGACATAAGTTTTAGTGAATCATCTGGGCCACAGAGTTGTGTCTTTGTTTGTAGTCCGTCTGTGTGATTTTCTTGTAACAGCTGAGGATATGATCCATGGTTTCACCAGCTTCCTTGCACAGTCTGCATTTTGGGTCATCCGCTGATTTTTCAATCCTGGCCTTAATTGCATTGGTTCTGATGGCTTGTCCCTGGGCTGCAAGAATCAGGCCTTCTGTCTCCTTGATCTTCTTCTTCTAATAATAATAATTATTATTATTAGAAGAAGAAGATCAAGGAGACAGAAGGCCTGATTCTTGCAGCCCAGGGACAAGCATTATTATTGTTATTAACATTATTATTGTTATTATTATAGCTAGATATATCAGTCTAACAGCTGAGGGCCCTTCCACACAGCCCTATATCCCAGAATATCAAGGCAGAAAATCCCACAATATCTGCTTTGAACTGGATTATAGGACTGTGTGGAAGGGCCCCGAGAAACCTCATTGCCCTCCATGAATACTAGTAGACATTTACCACTAAGGAGAAGGTTGACTCAAGTGAGTTTTTTACTCTTCTCAGTAAGGTCACAATTTACAAAAGATTAGGATCTCTAACAAGGTCATGCCTTTCCAAGGGTTATGATTATCCCAGATAGTGTGAATGCCAATTAATCTCCAAAATTATAATGCTTCCAAAAACCTGTGGAGATTCATGGTTTTCCCAAATGATTTTTAATAGCATATTGTCGAAAGCTTTCATGGCCACAATCACAGGGTTGTTTGATTTCTTTTTTCGGGCTGTATGACCATGTTTCAGAAGCATTCTCTCCTGACGTTTCGCTTGCATCTATGGCAGGCATCCTAAAAGGTTGTGACCTCACAACCTCCGAGGATGCCTGCCATAGATGTGGGCGAAATGTCAGGAGAGAATGCTTCTGAAACATGGCCATACAGCCCAGAAAAAAAAAATCACAACCCAGATTTTGAATAGCGATTTTCAATAAGGTTATGGAGATTTCCATTGTCCAAAAGTGAATTTCCTGTGAAAAATAGAGAATCAATTTAATTCGTATGTTTGTTGATTGTTAAGTAAAATTTAGTGTTTATATCTAAAGCCACAATAAATAATTATTTTTTGAAAAATGGAGGGAAAAGGGAAAATATCCTGTGTGCAGTATACTTTGAAGGCACTGTGCTGATTCCTTCACTCTGTCTGTCTCTCCCTCTCTTTTTAGGGTATCTGACAATGTCAAAAGTGGTTGCTATTTCTCACTACGTTGGGACCATGATGCTCTTGCTGGCTGGGATTGCCTGCCTTAGAGGTGAGCACTTCCTAGGATGCAAAAGGACAGTATAGTCATAACTTCTGGGATGGGAGATGTATATGTACGATAACTCTGCATATAGTTTATAAGGTACCTAAGCAAGTAGATACAGAAAAGACTGGACCCTTCCACAAAGAACTTCCAACATAAACCTCCACAGAGGGCAAGGAGGAGAAAGGTGTACAGAGTACGAAAGATGTAAGGGGCAAGAGCGATAAGGAATGGATCAATGGGTGGCCAAGTCGATTTTATTTACCTGTCTCTGGATGCAGCTACACTGTCGAATTAATGCAGTTTGGCACTGCTTTAACAGCCATGGTTCAGTGCTATGGAATTATAGCTATTATAGTTTTACAAGCTCTTTAGCTTTCTCTGCCAGTGAGTGCTGATGCTTCAATGGACTACAAATGCTAGGATTCCATAGCATTCACTCATGTCATTTTAAATTGTGCAAAACTTCATTAATTCCACAGTGTGGATGCAATCTCTATGTCTGCATTGACGGTGTGGGATTGAGAGATAGAAAGAGGTGGCCTTGAAGCAGGGCTTTGGTAGAATGAGGAGAAGTACCATCACCTCGGTGAGCAAGCAAAATTGATAGTGCAGCACAAAATATGAAACTTTATTTGAAATGAGACTTTATTTATAGTCCGCCCTATCTCCCCGAAGGGATTCAGGGCAGCTTACAACAAAATACATAATGGCGAACATTCAAAACACACAATGGCAAATAACTCCAGTCTCCATGGGAAATATGATTCCAGACTTTGCATAAATCTGTGAAACTGCAGGTAATAGCAAACACTATTGAAATGAAGGACTTCTGGCCCATGAATATTGTAGGACTGAAGGACCTAGAAACATGCCCAGAGAGGTCATATTTTGTCTGATATGGATAAATTAACCCTCATGTACCAGTTCCACAGACAGACTGTACTGTACTGAGATTTCAGTCTCTGGTGCTCTGACTCTTCCTTGCAGGCATTGGTCGCTGGACTAACCCTCAATATATCCAGTTCATCACTATCCTTGAGGATGCCCACCGGTATGGCACACCGGAACACAAGGTAAGGGAGGCCACCTCCGACAGGCACCATTGTAATTGTCTCTTTAACCCAATGTCTGGCTTCTAATCTGAGCAAAGGTTTAAGAAAGGTAGTTTGTGGAAAGCTGTCTCTCCCAGAAACACCCAGGTCATGTGACCATGGGCCCAGCAACCTGGGGGATTCTTGGAATTTCAATTCAAAAAGTAACTTCTATGAGCTTTGTTGAAAGCCAATGACTCATAGTCATAGTTTATGCATGATGGTGACTGCCACTCAGAGGGATTTATTTTGCATGTATAAGTCTAGAAATCTTAATTTAAACATTGACCAATAAAACCATGGGTCAATGGGTCAATCTGGTCATGGGTCAACCATATCAGGAAAGGAACCATCCTGTCTCTGAGTAGACTGGCAAAAGTGTAGGCCATCCCAGGAGAACCTACATAAATCACCAAAGGAGCTCTGAGAGAGAATACAGGGGACCAGCACTTCCTTTAGGTTCTCCTGGGACTTTCTAAGACTTTCAGACAGGCCCTACACCCCAGGATACGATCCCAGGTTTTCTGTTTATCTCAGATTATCTGGCAGTGCAGACTCATATTATCCAGTTTAAAACAGAAAACCTGGGATCAGATCCTAGGTTATAGGGCCTGTCTGTAAGGGCCCTAAGATCTTGCCTTTTGTTAGTATACTTAGAGAAGGGGATGTTTCCATTTAAATGAGAGTTAATATTGCAGCTTTAGGAGGCCCATGATGTCACAGCAGGTTAAACCGCTGAGCTGCTGAACTTGGTGACCAAAAGATCGACAGTTCAAATACATGGAGTGAGTTGAGCTCCCACTGTTAGTCCCAGCTTCTGCCAGCCTAGCAGTTCAAAAACATGCAAATATGAGTAGATCAATAAGTATCACTCTGACGGGAAGGTAACGGCACTCCATGCAGTCATGCCAGCCAAATGACCTTGGAGGTGTCTACAGACAATGTCAGCTCTTCAGCTTAGAAATGGAGATGAGCACCAACCCCCAGAGTCAGACACGACTAGACTTAATGTCAAGTGGAAACCTTTACCTTTTAATATTGTATCTTAAATTTGGTTTTTAAAGGAACCATCCCCTTCCTTTGAGTAGAATGGAGAAAATATTGTGTGTGAACCTAAGCAGTTTATTTCTTGAACAGTCTGTATCTGAAAGCAGGGTTATGAGGCATACATGACCATACAGATGTTGTTGGACTGAAGAGCCAAACATCTTCAGTATTGAGTAATGGGTGTTGCAGTCTAACTTTGCCTGAGACTTTGAATCCCCAATTCAGAAAAAAAAGATGTTGGCATTGAAGTTTTTTATTTTCTCTCTTTTTGTGCTGTTTAGAAAAAACTTGCCAGCTACAACTTTGACTTCAGGAGTTGGCCTGTGGACTTCCGGTGGGATGCAGCTACAAGCCGGTGGGTAGGAAGCCAAAAATAATAGGAATCACTTGTCTTCTAAACTGTAGAGTTACTTCTTCTTACTCTGCCTGCCTTCCTCCATCCTTCCAGAATGAAGCCAGCTCTTTCTAGGAAGTTCTGGTGCCAGATTTGACTTTATTGTATTATGCTGAATTGATTTGAATATGCATAAAGGTCAGCCATTGTGCATATTCACCAGACATATTTAAGAATGCACATATGAATGGCACTAGTGGAGAATTTACATATTAACCAGTCAGTGTGCATAATTTTCAGATGACAGCTGTGAACATCAGAGAGCTATTTTTCCTCATTGCCAATTATTATGTATGGCTTTCACTGGAGTCATTGTACATTTGCTACCCTCTGGGTGTGGATTTCAGGCCATCCATCATGACTTTTTCTTATTCTCCACAACTCATTATTCACTGAATATTATCATGTTTTTTTGTTATCTCCAAGGACCATATACAGGTTGAGTATTCCTTATCTGAAATGATTAAGACTAAAAGTGGTTTGTATGTCAGATTTTTTTTTTTTTTGGAATACTTTCGTACAGTGGCACATTTTGCATGTCAGTAAAGTAATGCTCAGGATCCTGCAAGGTAGACTCCAGCAATACATGGAGAGAGAGTTGTCAGATGTACAAGCTGGGTTTAGAACAGGCAGAGGAACGAGAGACCAAATTGCCAATATCCACTGGATAATGAAGGAGAGTAAGGAGTTTTAAAAAATACCTATTTCTGTTTTATTGACTATGATAAAGCCTTTGACTGTGTGGATCATAATAAATTCTGGCAAGTTCTTGGTGGTATGGGCATACCAAATCACCTTGACTCTCTCCTGAGGAATCTGTATAAGGACCAAGTAGCAACAGGAAGAACTGACCATGGAACAACAGACTGGTTCAAGATTGGGAAAGGGTATGGCAGGGTTCTATACTCTCACCCAACCTATTCAACTTGTATGCAGAACACATCATGTGGCGTGCGGGGCTTGATGAATGCAAGACTGGGGTAAAAATAGCTGGAAGAAACATTAACAACCTTAGATATGCAGATGACACCACTTTGATGGCTGAAAGTGAGGAGGAGATGAGGAGCCTCCTAACTAAGGTGAAAAAAGGAAATGCAAAAACTTGATTGCAGTTAAACATCCAAAAAACCAAGATGATGGCAACCAGACTGATTGAGAACAGGCAAATAGAAGGAGAAAGCGTGGAGGCCATGACAGACTTTGTATTTCTAGGCGCGAAGATTACTTCAGACTCAGACTGCAGCTAGGAAATCAGAAGATATTTACTTCTTGGGAGGAGAGTAATGACCAATCTCGATAAAATAGTGAAGAGTAGAGACATCACACTGACAACGAAGATCCGCATAGTCAAAGCAATGGTATTCCCCATAGTCACCTACGGATGTGAGAGCTGGACCATAAGGAAGGCTGAGCGAAGGAAGAGAGACGCTTTTGAACTGTGATGCTGGAGGAAAATTCTAAAAGTGCTTTGGACCACAAGAAGGTCAAACCAGTCCACACTTCAGAATATAAAGCCCGACTGCTCAGTCGGATATTAGAGTCAAAGATGAGTACTTTGGCCACATAATGAGAAGACAGGAAAGCTTGGAGAAGACAATGTTGATGGGGAAAATGGAAGGAAAAAAGAAGGGTGCCAACCAAGGACAGGATGGATGGATGTTATCCTAGAAGTGACTGGCTTGACCTTGAAGGAGCTGGGGGTGGCCATGGCTCACTGGGAACTCTGGCATGGGCTGGTCCATGAGGTCCCAAAGAGTTGTTAGTGACTGAATGAATATACAACAACAACACATATACCCCTAGAGAGAGAAACACAAAATCTTGGAATAGCAAGGTCCTGCTTCTTGCCCAAACCTTCAAGTACTCTGAGAATTGGACATCCAATCTCTGTTTAAAAACCTTCAATGAAGGAGAGTCCATCACCTTCCAGCAGAGTTTATTCTATTGTTGAACAACTTTTACACTCATGAGTCTTTTCCTATTTCCTTCTATGATAATTTGCAGCCATTGGTCCTAACCTTTGAAACACCAAGCAGGTGTTTCAAGGTGACGATCATACCGCTTGTCCTTTAAGTGTGATGGTTTTGAATAGTCTCCTGGTCTCTAATCCCTTCAGGTCAGATTCTCGCAATGTCTCCCTGCTGCGGCCAGAGCCAAAGCACCGAAGTGCCATCAATGGCCTCCTGCATAACATCAAGAAGCTACCCTGCCAAATTGCCAGGTACCCTTTTTCTTGCCTATGCTTTATGTTTCGTTTTGTGATGAGGGGAAAAGTGAGCTTCTTCTATGGAGATGGGAGACAATATGGGGAGCATGGCTCTTTAGATTTTGGAATATAGCTCCCATGAGCCCTAGCTCATACAACCACTGGAGGATTATTTATTATTTATTTATTTACTTTGTTTATATACCGCTGTATCTCAAGCCCGAAGGTGACTCACAGCGGTTCACAAACAGTAAAAACAGTAGAAACAGCAGTGGTTCCATACAACATATAACAATTGACTTAACACATTATCCATAAATTACCAATAAGCAATTACAATGCACAATTATTACAAAAAACAACCGTACCCAATCTTCTCATCATCCAAGCGTAGTCCAGGTTCGTCGTCCATTGTTCCATTCCTATGTTCCATTCCTATTGTGGAATTTGTAACCAAACAAAACCTGGAGGTTCACATTTTCCCTGCTATAAGGAGTGGTTTAAGTATAAGCCAAGTTTTCTGGCCCTTTTTTATGCTGAAAAAGCCCCCCTAAGCTTATACTCTAGTCAAAGTTATTAGTTATTTTACTCTGGTGCTGTTGTTGTTATTGTTGTTACATTTCCGTGATTTTACTCTATTATTATTATTATTATTATTATTATTATTATTACATATATTATTTATCATTATTATTATTACATTTCCATTATTTTACTCTATTATCATTATTTTTATTGCATTTATTATTCTCACAGAGGTCAAGATCTTCTGGGAAGGCCCTGCTGTTGGTCCCACCACCATTGCTGGAGTGATTAGTGGGGAAGGGAGGTGGTGGGATGTTACCATGGTCGTGCACCATTGGCTGCCAAGCTTTCAAAAGCTATTTTGGGAGGGATTTCATATTCCAGAATTCCAGAGTCGGAATCTAGAGATCATATTCATTGTGGGATTCTGGGAGTTCTCCAAGTGAGTGCCAAACTCTGGTTGGACTATTAGGAATAAAAGTTAAGCACTAAAAGACTTTGTTCTTTCTCAAAATCTGATGTGGTAATTGCCCAACAGATAAAGAAGCTGAATATGGAAGAGGAAAGATACTGGATTGTTTTCCTACAGGCAATTTGGAAATGATGGGACACAATAATTGCTGACTGTCCAGTATCCAATACAGTAGCAAGGAAAATCTCAGCCATTTATTGATTAGACATAGCCCTGAAACAAGCTTTGGCAAGGGAGGATCATTGCAGAGAGATTGTTGCCATTGCACTGCAGCGAAAACTTGGGAGATTCCCGAGTCATAAAATGCATTTGATGATCTTTGGCCAGTCATTATCTCTTGGCCTGACCTACGTCGCAGGATTGCTGTGAAGATAAAGTAGGGAAGAGAAGAGTAATGTATATTTCCTTGAGTTCACAGAATGGGTTGTAAGTGGAAATGAGAAATGATTGCTTCCTGACAAATTTGGTCATATTTGACAGAAAGTGTAGAGCAGGCATCAGCAAACTTCAGCTCTCCAGGTGTTTTGGACTACAATTCCTAACGGCCAGTAGCCAGTTGAAGTTCAAACACCAGAAGGGACGACGTTTTCCCATGCCTAGTCTAGAGAGCCGCAGGCTGTAGTGGTTTAAGTGCTTTACTAAGTCTCTGGAGACCTGGGTTCAAATCTCCACTTAGCTATGGAAATCCACTGAGTGATTTTGGGCAAGTCACACACTCAAAAGAAAGCAGAGGCAACCACTCCCAGACAAATCTTGCCATGTAAACCTCATAGTAGGGTCACCATAAGTCAGAAATAAGTCAAAGGTACACAACAACAATAACTCATCAGAAAATCTGTGAAATGCCGGGCTAGCAGTGGATTTATTGCACAGAATTTGGTGTGAATGAGAGAAAGAGTTATGTCTAATCTGGATTGTTAAAGAGAATGACTGCTCAAGATTGTTGCACCTAAAAAAGAAAGGTTCTTGGTTGGCTGAGTAGCTGGAAAGGCACTAGAACAGGCATGGGGAAACTTGCCCTCTCCAGGTGTTTTGGACTTCAACTCCCACAATTCCTAACAGCCAGCACTAGAACCATAAGTTGGGAGGGACCCCAAGGACCATCCAATGCAACCCCAGTCTGTCATGCAGGAATAGACAATCAAAGTCCTTCCAATATATGACCATCCTGCCTCTTTTTAAAAAAAAATCTCCAGAGAAGGAAATTCTACTACATTCTGAGGTAGTGTATTACACTTTCAAACAGTTTTTACTGTCAGGAAGTTCTTCTTAATGTTTAGGTTGAATCTCTTTTCCTGCAATTTGAATCCATTGCTCCATGTCTTCAGCTCTAGAGCAGCAGAAAAACACAACAGAAACAACAACAACAAAATTTTATTTATACACTGTCCTATCTCCCCGAAGGGACTCAGGGTGATGAACCACAAATTCAGCAAACATTCAATGCCATACAACAAACATAAGCAAATACCGATTGAGTCGCCGATTGGCTGAGAAAGGCGATATACAAATACAATAAGTAAGCTCTAGAGCAGCTCTAGAGCAGCAGAAAAACACAACAGAAACAACAACAACAAAATTTTATTTATACACTGTCCTATCTCCCCGAAGGGACTCAGGGTGATGAACCACAAATTCAGCAAACATTCAATGCCATACAACAAACATAAGCAAATACCGATTGAGTCGCCGATTGGCTGAGAAAGGCGATATGCAAATACAGTAAGTAAGTAAGTAAGTAAGTAAATAAATAATACCCATCTCACCCAAATCTCAAAACAAATACTCATTTATTCCAAAAGTAGCAATAATTAAAACAGATGATAGCATATAAAATGTAAAATTCCATAATAACAATTGAAAAACAACAAAATCAGATGGGCAGAGTGAGATTTAAAACTTGTGAGACAATGTGAGAAGTAATGAAATTTGGAAAGCTAGGGATAGTATTGTGGTTTCCTCATTGATTTTGGTAGGAAAAAAATATTTATTCCTCTGTTCATGGCTGGGTATAAGACTCATGCAACTTCTGATTAACTGGATTTCCACTTCTGTTTGAATAGTCTATTGTGTAGTGCTAGGTAGGATAATGACATATTGCCAAACCTTTTATTTTCCTTTCTTGGCAGCTTCATTGTGGCTCACACTTTTGGACGACGTATGCTTTACCCAGGCTCTGTATATCTTCTGCAGAAGGCTCTGATGCCCATGTTGCTTCAAGGGCAGGCCCGACTAGTCGAGGAGGTGAGTAAATGCCAGCCAAAAAGGCCACAGTCTTGGCTTCCAGGCTTCATTCTAACTTCTAGAGCAGTGGTTCCCAACCTGTGGTCCATGGACCACCAGTGCTCTGCAAGAATGAAAATATGGTCCATGGTCTCACCATTACTACACCGTTGCCTTGAAACCACGTGACAACAAGAGCAACTGGTCTTGCTAAACCCTCTTATAGTGCTAAGGCTTCCGGGATGGGAGAGGGACTAACTACCAACAAAGATTACTACTACCACATCAGCTCTAGATTATTAAATATGGTTTCCTGTGGGTGAGCAGATGGCGAATACTGGATGGCATAGGTTCTGTATCAGAAACTAGAGCTGATGTGGTCTATCCAGTGCAGTTTTCTGAATCAGAACCCCAAATAATCAGACCGAATCTAAAATTGACCAAAAACTGATTCATAACCCTTTTGGTTCTAATGTTGGAGAGTGGTCCCTGGTTTTAAAAAAAAAAGTTGGGAACTGCTGTTCTAGAGCAATAATGCAGGAGAAAGATATAATGTATTTTTTCTTAGCTTGCCATTGAACGTGGCATTTCTTCTTGCAGTGCAATGGGAAAAGAGCAAAGCTGCAGGCTTGTGACGGCAATGAAATTGACACTATGTTCATGGACCGGAGAGGTACATCAGAACCGCACGGCCAGAAACTGGTGAGTTGACCTAACAGTAGGACTGAGGTATCTCTACTTCTGGGGCTACTCCCTTTATTTGGTGGTCTGTCAGCTTTTCCATGGTGTTTTCCCTTCTGAAACTGATGAAATGCCTCTCCTAAGACTTCTGCCACTAAGAACTTAATTATATACCAGCATAGTATGTAGCGGTTTGGGCTCCAGATTAAGATTAAGGTATGAAACTGTGCTCAGTCACAGAAACCCACTAGCAACACGCACATTCTTAGCCTAAGAGGAAGGCAGTCACCAACTTCTCCTGAACAAATCTTACTAAGAAACCTCTGTGATCACCTCTGTCATTGGGGCGCCTGGCAGTCAAGCTAAAATATATCAGTATCTCTGCTCCCATCTGTTTAACTGACTCTGCCTACCTCCAGCTCCTTAGAACTTCTCAAACATTGAAGCTGGTTCTTGTACTGAAACTTGGTGCCCTCTAGATCTTTGGAATTTTACTGCCCATAAACCCCAGTCGCCATGGCCAGCAACCAAAGATGATGCTACGTTGCTATCCTAAATGTCTGGGGAGCACTGAATTTCTCTATACACAAAACCAGCACCATCCATTCCTCCACTTTCAAGTTATCATATATACTTGAGTGTAAGCTGAGTTTTTTAACCCTATTTTAGGCTGAAAAAGCTCCCCACGGCTTATACTCGAGTCAAAGTTATGTATTAACTTTGGGCTGCATTTAAAAACTTGCACTTTAAGATCTAGCCCATTGGTGTGGCTGGAACACCACCACCATCTGTATTGCTGCTATCCATGTGGTTCCCCATCCCCATTTATGTACTGTCCCTGTTACTTCTGTGTAGCGGAGGGGGCAAAAAAAGGAGGTGGGTTGGAGCCTGCGAACGAAAATGGGATAGGGAGGGAGGGGGAGGGGGAGAGAGGATGTTGGCAAGAACCAAAAAATCTAACAACGAGCAAAGTAGAAAGCAATTTCTTGACTATGGATGGCGGCATGGAGGGGGGGAGGTCTTCCACTAGCCGAGGGGCCCCCATAGAGGTCGTGGTGGGAAGGAGGAGATGCGGAAAAAGGAGACCTCAAATTCGGCCTAATTCGGAATGCTTATCCATATTAACAACCCCCAATCGGTCTCCTAAGGTAAATTGGTGTAACCAGGTGAGCGGACCCTCCGGCTTGAAGGTGGTGTTGTTGAACGCCAGATCTGTCAACGGAAAAACGACCTGGATCCAGGATTTAATCCTGGAGGAGCGGGCAGATCTGGCGTGCATCACGGAGACCTGGTTGGATGAAGCTGGGGGCGTAAATCTCTCCCAGCTTTGCCCTCCAGGTTTCTCCGTGCAACACCAACCAAGAGCCGGAGGACGGGGAGGCGGGGTCGCAGTGGTCTATAGAGATTCCATCCATCTGACCAGGAGCCCCATCCCGCAGACCACAAATTTTGAATGCGTCCACCTGAGGGTGGGTGACCGGGACAGAATAGGGATTCTGCTAGTGTACCGTCCACCTCGCTGCACTACAGTCTCCCTACCTGAGCTAGCGGGGGTGGTCTCGAGCCTGGCGGTGGAGTCCCAACAGCTCCTTGTGCTGGGGGACTTCAATATCCATGCCGAGGCAACCCTCACAGGAGCGGCTCAGGACTTCATGTCCGCCATGGCAACCATGGGGCTGTCCCAACGGATAACTGGCCCCACCCACTGTGCTGGACACACATTGGACTTGGTCTTCTGCCAGGGATGGGAGCAGGGTGGCGGTGTGGAGGAGCTGTCTATCTCTCCGTTGCCATGGACCGACCACTTCTTGATCAGATTTAGGCTCACTGCGCCCCCTAACCTCTGCAGAGGTGGAGGACCCATTAAGAAGGTCCGCCCCAGGAGGCTTATGGATCCGAATGGATTCCTGACGGCTCTTGGGGATTTTCCCGCCACCTCGGTAGGTGACCATGTCGAGGCCTTGGTCGCTCTCTGGATGGGGAGATGACCAGGGCAATTGACAGGATCGCTCCGGAACGTCCCCTCTCGAGTAACCGAGCTAAACCAGCCCCTTGGTTCACTGAGGAGCTGGCAGCGACGAAGCGAAGGAAGAGGGTACTAGAGAGCGTGTGGCGCTCGGACCCAAGCGAGCCAAATCGAACACGGTTTGTGTCCTTTCTAAGGGCATATGCCGCGGCAATAAAAGCCGCAAAGAAAACTTTCTTTGCGGCTACTATTGCGTCTGCAAAGAACCGTCCGGCGGAGCTGTTTCGGATTGTCAGAGGTCTTTTAACTCCCCCTACCTCAGGTGGGAGCCCTGACAATTCGGTCACGCTCTGTGAAGCATTTGCTCGGTTCTTTGCAGACAAAGTCGCTTTGATCCGCTCTGAGCTGGACGCCACATTAAGTGCAGTCTCTGTGGATGTGACACAAGCACCTGCTTGTCCTATTTTGTTGGATTCTTTTCAGTTTGTGAAGCCCGAGGATGTGGACAAGATACTTGGAGGAATGAGGCCCACCACGTCCATCCTAGACCCCTGCCCATCCTGGCTTCTGAAGGAGGCCAGAGGGGGATTGGCCGAGTGGGTAACGGTGGTGGTGAATGCCTCCCTTCGGGAAGGCAAGATTCCAGCGAGCCTAAAACAGGCTATTATAAAGCCACTGTTGAAGAAGCCATCACTGGACCCCACCAAATTCGAAAACTTTCGGCCTGTTTCCAATCTTCCCTACTTGGGCAAAGTCATGGAAAGCGTGGTGGCCTCACAACTCCAGGTATTCTTGAGAGACACGGATTATCTGGATCCGGCACAGTCTGGTTTCAGACCGGGACATGGTACCGAGACAGTCTTGGTCGCCTTAGTCGATGATCTGCGCCGGGAGCTAGACAGGGGGAGTGTGTCCCTGTTGGTGCTCCTGGACCTCTCAGCGGCCTTCGATGCCGTCGACCACGGTATTCTTCTGGGGCGCCTTGCAGAGATGGGTCTCGGGGGCACTGCTTTGCAGTGGCTCCGGTCATTTCTGGAGGGTTGTACCCAGAAGGTGTTATTGGGGGACTCCTGTTCAACACCACAGCCTTTGACCTGTGGGGTTCCTCAGGGCTCCATCCTGTCCCCCATGCTGTTTAACATCTACATGAAGCCGCTGGGTGAGATCATCCGGAGTTTCGGGGTGCGGTGTCATCTGTACGCAGATGATGTCCAACTCTGTCACTCCTTCCCACCTGCTACTAAGGAGGCCGTCGAAGTCCTGAACCGGTGCCTGGCCGCTGTAATGGTCTGGATGAGGGCGAACAAACTGAAATTAAATCCAGACAAGACAGAGGTACTCCTGGTCAGTCGCAAGGCCGAACAGGGTATAGGGTTACAGCCTGTGCTGGACGGGGTCGCACTCCCCTTGAAGGCTCAGGTTCGCAGCTTGGGTGTGACCCTGGACTCGTCGCTGAGCCTGGATCCCCAGGTTTCAGCGGTGACCAGGGGAGCATTTGCACAGCTCAGGCTCGTGCGCCAGCTGCGCCCGTATCTTGGGAAGTCTGACTTGGCCACGGTGGTACACGCTTTGGTCACATCCCGCCTCGACTACTGCAACGCTCTCTACGTGGGGCTGCCCTTGAAAACGGCCCGGAAGCTCCAGCTAGTCCAGCGCGCGGCAGCCATGTTGTTAACAGGAGCAGGGCGTAGGGAGCACACAACGCCCCTGCTGTCCCAGCTCCACTGGCTGCCGATTTGCTACCGGGCCCAATTTAAGGTGCTGGTACTATCCTACAAAGCCCTAAACGGTTCCGGCCCAAAATACCTTGCAGACCGCATCTTGGCCTACGAGCCCACGAGGACCTTGAGATCATCCGGGGAGGCCCTTCTCTCGATCCCGTCTGCCTCACAGGCACGCCTGGCGGGGACGAGAGAGCGGGCCTTCTCGGTGGTGGCCCCCCGGCTGTGGAACGCCCTCCCTGCTGAAGTTAGACAGGCGCCCTCCCTTATGGCCTTTCGTAAGAGCCTGAAAACATGGCTCTTCGAGTTGGCCTTTAACTGAGTGCTATATCTTGGCAATGATGACCGGAATGGACCACGACTATGAGACTGACTATGACCCATGATATGACGAAGCGGATTTTTAGTATAAGTATATGTCAAGTAGTAGTAGCATGTTATGTATTGTTCTGATTACTGTAAATTGTCTTTTCTATGTTGTTGTTCACCGCCACGAGTCGCCCCCTGGGCTGAGAGTGGCGGTAAATAAGTGCAAGTAATAAATAAATAAATAAATAAATAAATAAATAAATATTATTTTACTCTGTTATTATTATTATTATTATTATTACATATATTATTTTGTTCTATTTATTATTATTTACATTTACTATTTTTCTCTATTGTTATTATTATATTTATTATTTTACTATATTATTGTTATTACATCTATTATTTTACACTATTATTATTTCAGTTATTTTTACTTCATTTATTATTATAATTACATCTATAATTTTACTCTATTATTATTTTATTACATTTATTATTTTATTATTGGAAGGATACGTAAGCACATTTACATTGAAGAAGGTTAGAATAATGGCTTAATCAGAGTCAGACAATCTTATCTTAAATTATAGTTTTATGTAAATATTCAAAAACATCGAACCTATTGATGCCTCAATTAATGTAATTTTATTGGCATCTATTTTTGTTTTGAAATGTACCAGTAGCTGCTGCATTTCCCATCCTAGGTACCTCAACTTATATTTGGAAACAATGTTTTTAAATGATTTTACTGTAAGTTGTAGTTTTTATGGTATTTATGTTGTTAAGATCCTCTGATGCTCATGTGAGGCCGCGCTGAGTCCCCCTTGTGGGGAGAAGGGCGGGATAGAAATATATGGAATAAATAAATAAATAAATAATAGGCTTATACTTGAGAATATTCATACTCACTCTTCTACGTGAAATTTCTGATCACCTGAGGCTTCCAACAATTTGATTGAGTACAGGACTGCTTTTCATAGAAGTAGACCATTCTCCCGAATTTACTGAAACCACCCCCGATATCATCAGTCTCTTGAGTTTCTTCAAGGAAACCTCTGGCATGCCTTACTCTGCTTCCAGAATGAAACTCAAGATAGTTTGTCTGAGGCAGATCAAGTTAACCTAGATTTAAATCTTCCGAAGCTCAATGGACAACCCGAGACTGAACTTGCTTTGCTTTTATTAAAATATTTATAAATTACCTTTCTCTGACCCTGATAGTACCTAGATGAGCATAAGGAGAACACTGGATAATCCCCAGGTGCATTTCTCTGCTCTCCTTGGGAGAATGTGTGGTGCAGTCACTTGATAATAGAGAAGTGGAAGGAGTGTTGCTTAGCTACAAGCTCAATGTCCTCTCCATACAGTGAAAAAAAAGATACCATATGATGATTGCTGGGTGTGTGCCCATGTGTGTATCCTAAAATTTAGAAATAAACCAAAGAAGATTGCATGAACTCTGATTTGTTACGCAGTCAGGTTACTGCTGGCTTTTGATGTGATCACTTTACTGAGTTTGTTTCTCTAGGTCATCTGCTGTGAAGGAAATGCAGGTTTCTATGAAGTTGGCTGCTTGACTACCCCCTTAGATGGTATGAGACATCTCCTTGTTTCAATTTCTATGTTTTCCCCCAGTAATTGAAAATATCACTGGTACATCTCATTGTACTATTTTCTTGGTGATAACGTTTCTTTGGATTAATCCATTCTACTTATGGCATGTTGGTTTGCTACTATTTCTTGTTGTTATTTGCCATCAAATTGACCTCAGGATAGCCTTAGGAATGAAAAACCACCAAGATTCTGGCCATCAATTCAGCTAAGGCCTTACATCTGTAGTGCAGGTTTTCTCTTTTCCTACTAGCTTTCATTTTATTATCCAGTAAGTCGCCTGATCTCACAATACGTCCAAAGTACATCAGCCTCAGTTGAGTCATCTTCTCTTCTAGAGTTCAAGATTGATCTGCTATTTTTTGAACCAAAAACAAGGATTTCCAAAAAGTGAAAATGTGAAAGCCGTCTAAACCAGGAGTTTTCAAAAACCAAGCATTTTCAAAAGGTGAAAATTTGAAAGCTGTGAGGATTTAAAAATGATGAAAATGAAAACACTATGATTTAAACAGGATTTTCAACAAGGGCTCCAGGGAGGTTTCCCTGCCGTTTGTGTCTTATGACATATCTGGAAATCACTCACTAAACAGATAGATAGATAGATAGATAGATAGATAGATAGATAGATAGATATAAATATCAGCTGGGATATGAAGTACTTGATCATATTTATTTATCGTATCAGAAGCAAACGAAGGGTACAGTTGTACTGTATTTAAAAAACACAAAGTTTTAAAAGCTTGACATTATACTAAATGTCTTTTGAGCAGTAGCTGGCCACTTGGAGTGCCTCTGGTGTTGCTGTAAGAAGGTCCTCCACTGTACATGCCGTAGGGCTCAGATTGCATTGTAGTAAGTGGTTTCTGGTTTGCTCTTCTCCACACTCGCATGTTGTAGACTCCACTTTGTGGCCCCATTTTTTAAGGTTGGCTCTGCATCTCGTGGGACATGAGAGAAGCCTCCCCGCAGGATTGCAACACATCCAGGCATCCTCTGGACAACATCTTTGTAGACAGCTGATTCTCTCATTAATGTGTCCCACTACCAAGCTATGTCCTGTGATGAGGCCCAATAATAGTCACCACTACTATTTTTTCTGGTGTGTGAGTTATTCTCCCTTTCCCTCCTACTTGGCTACAAACTAATCTTCCATCTGGCTGCCTCTCTTTGATCTAAGATGAACAAGCGTTCTTTTTTAATTACCTTTGGAGGCAGTACTGCAAGAACAAGTCATTCCCTTTGCAGCCAGAGAGGACTGTGTTGTTGTTTATTCGTTCAGTCGCTTCCGACTCTTTGTGACCTCATGGACCAGCCCACGCCAGAGCTCCCTGGCGGCGTCACCACCAACTCCTTCAAGTTCAAGCCTTGAATACCATCCAGACATCTTGCCTTTGGTTGGTCCCTCTTTCTTTGGTTGGTCCCTCTTTTTCCCTTGGGCTTGTAAAGTCAGAGCACCCATTTTTTTAAACAAAAATGTACATGTTTCTTGATCTGCTGTCTTTCCCTGTCCAGCTTCTCTAAGCTTTGTTGCAGCCCAAATCTACACCAGGCATGGGCAAACTTTGGCCCTCCAGGTGTTTTGGATTTCAGCTCCCACAATTCCTAACAGGTGCTGTTAGGAATTGTGAGAGTTGCTGTCCATAATATTATTTTATTTATTTACAGTATTTGTATACCGCTTTTCTCACCCCGAGGGGGACTCAAAGTGGTTTACACATAAGTAATGGCAAAATTCAATGCCAGTACAAACAATTACACTACAATTAGACATAAATCATATTAAAAAATACATCCATGAGCAATAAAACAATCATTAAAACAATAAAACAGTCTTCCGTCGAATCGCCATTCCAGTCATTGTCTTTCCAAAATGCTGCATACATTCAACATTTTGGAAAGGCCGAAGGCCTGGTCCCAAAACCATGATTTTAAATTTTTTTCTAAAAGCCAGGAGGGAGAGAGCGGTAATTACCTCATTCGGGAGTGTGTTTAATAGGCAGGGGGCCACAGCTGAGAAGGCCCTGTCTCTCGTCCCCGCCAGGCGCATCTGTGCTGTTGACGGGAGCGAGAGTAGGGCCTCCCCGGATGATCTTAGATTACGAGGTGGGACGTAGGGATGGATGCTTTCGGACAAGTAAGCTGGGCCAGAACCGTAACCATTTTTTATTTCTATCACAACTGAGTGAAATGGTGGAAAGGGGATCCAGTCAGCTAGATCATTCCACCATATTCCCCTGTCCCTTCTCTTCCAACCCTTTTTTCTCTCTTCTCTCTTGCAGCCGGATATTCTGTGCTAGGATGGAATCACCCTGGGTTTGCAGGCAGCACAGTGAGTTTATACAAAGAGTCTAAATCATATCAGTTTGGGGACATCTGGTAGAAGTCATGAAGGAGAGCCTATTTATTTATTTATTTATTTATTTATTTCGGTTTCTTCTACCTTGCCCTTCTCACCCCGAAGGGGACTCAGGGCGGCTTACAAAAGTACAATTTGATGCCAGCATCACATAAAAGTAGTAAAACAAAATAACAGCAATTAAACAGTTGAACAGTTAAACAACAATTCCTGCATTACAACCCTAAAACCAATAAAACAATACAAACCCAATTACTCCTCATAGACGGTCAGCGTTCACTATCTCATACTCCAAATTCCAATTCCACATTGTCAGTCCTGTCAGTCCTAGTCGTTTGATTGTCCTTATCTAGTTGTCAGATTGCCCAAAGGCCTGGTCCCACAACCACGTCTTTACTTTCCTCCTGAAGGAGAGGAGGGATGTTGATGCCCTAATTTCTACCGGGAGTGAGTTCCACAGGTGAGGGGCCACCACCGAGAAGGCCCTGCTCCTCGTCCCCACCAACCTCACTTGTGATAGCGGTGGGGTCGAGAGCAGGGCCTTCCCAGATGATCTCAGATTCCGGGGTGGGACGTAGAGGGAGATACGTTTGGACAGATACACTGGACCGGAACCATACAGGGCAGGTTGTCTCTCAGCAGGCAGGTTGTCTCTCAGCAGAGGTGATGGAATTGCTCTGCTTACTCATTACCCACTGCTGCCTTGTAATCTCATGGAATGGCTAGTGACTAAGTGACATAGAACCTATTGCCATTTCTTTCCCATTGCTGAGGATGGTTCACTTATCCGTATGTCCGAAATGATTTCACATGAGGGTGACCATATGTTAAAAAAATCATACAAAGTACAGTCTAATTCCCTCATCTTCTCCTGTTCTTTTTTAATGCACCAACCACTTTCTGCTTCCTGCCGCAGGGAGTTCCACTGCCACAGAATGAAGCCAATGCCATGGATGTAGTGATGCAGTATGCCATCCACCAACTGGGCTTCCTTCCTGAGAACATTATCGTCTATGCCTGGTCCATCGGGGGCTTTACAGGTACCAAACAAGGCTGCAGTATCAAATGATGTCAGTGGGGTATGGTCGTTTCAAATGGAGGGCTGGGATTTGGAGATCCAGGCTGAATTTTCCACTAATCCATGAAACTGATTAGGTGACCCTAGAACAGTGTTTCTCGACTAGGGGCTCGGGACCCCTGGGGGGGTTGTGAGGGGGTTTCAGAGGAGTCTCCAAAGACCACCAGAAAACATATTTCTTATGGGCTTAGGAACCCCTTTAGCAGAGAAGCCTGAAGATCTCTCCACCTGTCCTTCTCTTCCTTTTTGGATGTCTCCACATGTTTCCACATGGAAACAGTCACAGACCAACGTTGAATCCTCCCACCAAAAGCCCTCCTCCGCTGTTTTTCTCCCACCCTGGACATTCCACAGATATATATGCACTCCGCTTACCTCACCTCCAACACACCTCTGAAGATCCCAGCCACAGTTGCAGGTGAAATGTCAGGAGAGAATGCTACCGGAGCATGGCAATACAGCCCAAAAAACCCACAGCAACCCATTAGTATAGGTTGATTGTATTTTGTCTTGGGGGGCGGGGGGGGGGGGGGTAGGCCTACCCTATACGCGTTGAATTATATAAACTTCCTGTGTTGACAAAGTTTTTTTTAAAGGGATAGGAACTATATGACAGTTGAGAAGGGTCAGGTGATTGACAGCTTTCGGATTTCTAGATGACCCTTTCCCATGAAACTCATCAAAGTTGCTCACAATAACTTCTCCTTTGTCTTGGTTTTCTTTTTCCTCTCTGCAGCCACTTGGGCAGCCATGTCATACCCAGACATCAGTGCCCTTATCCTGGATGCCTCCTTCGATGACCTCGTTCCTCTTGCCCTCAAGGTCATGCCGGAAAGCTGGAGTAAGGGGAAAGGAAAAATGTGTATCTCTTTAATAGTCAACTGGTTTTATGCATTCTTTTAAAAAATGTATTTATTTAGAGAATTTTTACCCTCCTCTTCAGCCACAAAGGCACTTAGAGCGGCTTACAAATATTAATTTGCCCCCAAGCTTACAGTCTGCATAAGATAAATAAGTTGTAATACTTATTTAAATAATTTTTTACTAAAATAAATAATGAACATATTTTAAAATGCATTGCATCTTATGGAATGATCCAAACCATGAAAAAGTTAATAATTTATCAATTGTTTGAAATATTCAAACTAATTCTGAGTCACAGTATAAATAATTGCAATAACAGACACTTGAGGAGATTGACGTGTATCCATTGAAAGATTTAAAACAGAAACTTTGTGTTGCAGTAACTGTCCATTCACTTCTGCGGAGGTTAGTGGTGCAGGACCCATAACAGTGGGGAAACTACATATAAAAACAGTATTTATTTACCTGAGAGAACACCTCTCTAGAAATCTCTAAATCCTTCAGCATGACAGTGGGGTCAGCTTCTTTACTGTTGTGTTATTATGGTGATGATGGGGCTGCATGTCCCTGACACCCCTTGTTATCCCAGAGTTCATTCCATGGTCTGCTTCAGCCAGACAAGAACACCAAACAGCAGATCCCAGCAGTTTTAGCTGCAGTGGAAAGGTGTTTGGTGTTGAAGAACCAGAAAGCCAATACAGCAATAAGGCAATTGAGTAAAAATGTCAACAATTCTCTATGGAAATTGCAAGGCATCCTTTACTTTTGACTGTTAGGAATTGTGGGAGTTGAAGTCCAAAACACAGGGAGGGCCGAAGTTTGCCCATGCCTGCCTTACGGCATCATAGCTACGTCATTAGTAGATGGCTTTTCTTAGTACATGTGTACCAATCAGGTCACATAGGCACATCCTGTGATCCTTTAATTATTTTCTTCTCGCTACCACATTACCTCTCCACCCTTGTGTATCATGTAAATAAGGTCTCTCTTACAAAAGTTCACAAACTTTCAGTGAATGTTGGTTTAAGGCAGATTATTCATGTTGGCTTCCACTGTCTAAAAACTCTACCATAATCACCTACTTGGTACAGCAGTGACCTTCCAAATTGGCCCTATATCTCAGGATTTGATCCCAGGTTTCCTGATTTAAACTGAATTATATGAGTCTGCACTGCCAGATAATCTGGGATAAACAAAAAATCTGGGATCAGATCTTGGAATATAGGGCCTGTCTAGAAGGGCCCTAAGTTTTATTCTTTCTGGGGTATCGGAAAGAAGGGAAACCAAAGCAACCTGTTCAACAAAGTTGCCACAAAGACTGGAATCCCAGTTCCCTCCAGTTTGCCCTGCTACCCTTGGCATACTTGTCTTTCTAAACCAGGCCAGACAAAATTCCCCACTATTGCCCTCTATGCATTTGCAACTTGACCGCCTCATCCAGGTCAGCTGATGGGCCAAACAAGCCCTGGTAAAACTGGTCCTAATTTACCAGTTGGTGTTTACTACTTTCTCCCCAGGTTGGTATCTCAGCACTTAACTGGAAAACACAAAAGCACGCTCTTATCAAGACTGAAAAGAGTGATTTTTCCTCATGATATATGAATTAGTCTTAAGTTAGGAGCATACCACCGGTGGAAATCACAGTTTAATAATGCAACATCTTCCTTCTGCAGGAGGGCTGGTCACCCGAACAGTGAGACAACATCTGAACCTGAACAACGGAGAGCAGCTTTGCAGGTGGGCGGCCAGGAGAGTTAAGAACCAGTATGGAGTACTGTTTTGAGCATTGGACTGTGGCTCTGGAAACCTGGGTCTTAATCCTGCTCAGTCATCGAGACCCACTGAGCATTTTCCATTCTTGTCTTAAAGCAGTGGTGTCTGTCCAACCCTTGGTCCTCCAGGTGTTTAGGACTTCACTTCCCAGAACTCCTGAGTATTGGTTAAGCTGGCCAGGGCTTCTGGGAGCAGAAGTCAAAAACACCTGAAGACCAATAGTTGGTCAACACCTGAAGACCAATGGCTGGATGGCCATCTGTCAAGGGTGTTTTGGATGCGATTTTCCTGCTTCTTGGCAGGGGGTTGGACTGGATGGCCCATGAGGTCTCTTCCAACTCTAGGATTCTATGCACGGCTTCCCTTTGCATGTCAGCTGTTCTGCTGCCCATCCTGGAACTGCCAACAGGCAAGGGGAAGCTATGCCTCTTGATCAGGCAAAGGCTGGCAAATTTGCCAGTGTGGACCTGATAGATGGACATCAACATCCCAGCTCAGACCTCATGTAACAATATATTGATTATTGATTAGCTTTAGAACAATTCAGGAATGTACAGATGGCCCTCTGTATCAATGGATTCAACCATTCATTGCTTGAAAATAATTTTTTAAATAACCACCACCCCCACCTATTGGGGGTTATTTAAAAAACTATTTTCAAGCAATGAATGATTGAATGCATTAATACGGAGGGCCATCTGTACATTCCTGAATTGTTCTAAAGCTAATCAATGTTCCAAGTTTCCAATGTTCTAAACTTCCAAGTTTTAAAAATTGTAGTTTGATTGTGACTTGTACAAATGTCAGTGGGGGGAAATTGCAGGCCACTCTCAAAGTAATAGGGAGGGACATTTAAACTAGACAGAGGTCTACCTGCAGTAGATATTTACTCTTTTCCATTGCTCTTTTCCATTGCTTCTTATGAAGCTTTACATATGGTTCCTACCCATTCTGCCATGCAGAAACTCATGGATGTAAATGTGCTTTCCTTTGACAGTAGCTTCCAGATCAAGCACATGGCTTAATGTTGTCTCCTTTCCAGATATGAGGGCCCTGTCTTGCTGGTGCGCAGAACCAAAGATGAAATCATCACTACTACGTGAGTTTACTATCATTTGAGGAAAAAAATATTTTGATTACCCAGCCTACATTGCAATGAGGCATCTGTTCTAGAGGATGCCTTAAAGATGTGGTAATCTGAGTAGAAAGACTGTCTTTTCTATAGTTGTTGTGCATTTGTGCAGGGATCCCAGGGAAAGGCATGTGTCTGGAATAGATGGATGTAGTAATGTGGCTTTAACTCTCTCCTCTCTCCTGCTTTTCCAGTGTTCCTGAAGATATAATGTCCAATAGAGGAAATGACTTGCTTCTGAAGTTGCTGCAGCACAGGTGAGTGAATTATCAATAGTAAGCATTGCTTCAGGATATTTATGATTCACTAGCCATCCCTTGCCATGCGTTGCTATGGCCCTGTCTGTGTATATGTGTTTTGTGTGTATATATATTTGTGTATATGTGTATTTATGTGGTTATGCACATGCATTGTAAGGTATTTTTTATTTTTAGCTTTTAAAGTCCCTTCCACTGTGTTTTTCAGTGTTTTTATGAGTGATGGTCATTTGTTGGCCTGATAGGTGTATTGTGTTCAAATTTGGTGTCAATTCATCCAGCGGTTTTTGAGTTATGTTAATTACACAAACTAACATTACATTTTTATTTATAAAGATTTCCTTGTTTGCTCATCCAATTCTTTATTAGGCAAAATACATACAGTTTTATAAAAGAACTGTTTTAAAAGATTTCAGACATCAGCATAAATAGTTAGTCTTTAGTATCCACAGATTCTGTATCCACAGGTTCAGCTTTCCACTGTTTAAAATCCCCCACCCCATTCCCAAAAAACCCCCAAAAGCAAATCTTGATTTTGTCATTGCACATAGTATGGGCATATAAAGTATTCATGTCAGGGTACATTTTAGATACAATTGTACTACTCCATTGTTTATAGTGGAACTTGAGCATCCATGGATTTGGGTACCTACAAAGAATTATGGAAATAAACCCCAGCAGACACCAAGGACCCACTCTAAATAAAACCAGAACGTAACAACAAAATCGGAATGTGACAATAACCATTAACTGGGAACTATGAACCCTTCCAGGTGTAAACCCCAGGATTTCCAGGATGAGAAATGCTGGATTGGGAAAATTGGTCAAAAGTCATCAAAACTGGGATGCAGCTAGATTAATGTAATTGATTTTTGAAATGCATCTGCAAGGAGAGTCCAGAAACATCTGGAGGGCAACGTGATTCTCATCCCTGACTTTAAGTCTTAGTAGAACAATGATAAATTCATAATCCATTGAAGGGGAATAAGGAAGAGGATGACCTAACCTCTGTAGGGAGTCATCGGCATGATTGGAGTACCATTACACAAAAGCCATAAAGTACCAGATCCCCCTGGTAGCGCTCTCCGGTTCCATTGAGCTGCTGAACTTGCTGACCAAAAGGTAGATGGTTCAAATCTAGGGAGCAGAGTGAGCTCCCGCTGTTAGGCTCAGCTTCCGCCAACCTAGCAGTTCAAAAACATGCAAATGTGAGTAGATAATAGGTACTGCCTTGGCAAGAAGGTAAGGCCGCTCCAGGCAGTTATGCTGGCAACATGACCTAGGAGGTGCCTACATAGAAACCCGGCTCGTCAGCTAAGAAATGGAGATGAGCATCACCCTCCAGAGTCGGACACAATGAGACTTAATGTCAGGGGAAAACATTACCTTTTTACCAGATCCTATCTAATCTTGGAATCTAAGCAGGGTCAGCTCTGGTTAAGACTTGTATGGGAAGACGACCATCAAATACTTGTATGGGAAGACGACCATCAAATACCAATGACGACGAATTTGGATCACGTTTGGATGATGAGGCGTTCGGGGGGATGGGATTTGTGATAATTGTGTATTGTTGATTGCGTATTGGTTATTAACGGAACTGTGTAGTTTAACTGTTTTGTATATTGATTACTGCTGTTTTTATTGTCTTTGCTGTTTGGAAACCGCTGTGAGTCGCCCTCGGGCTTGAGATACAGCGGTATACAAGAATAGTAAATAAATAAATAAATAATACCAGGATCTATAGCCTATATTTCAGAGGAATGAACTGGCAGAATCAGGTCTGAGTATTCATTGTCTGACAAAACTTATGAAATTCTTGGTCAATTCAAACCTCATTAGTTAAAGTGATGAGCAAAAGAGTCTCAGAATCTGTGTTAACAGGCTTTTTCTTCCTCTAGGTATCCCAAAGTTATGGGTGAAGAGTGTGTGAGGGTCGTACGGGAATGGCTAGAAGCTTCTACACCCATGGAAGAAGGTAAGTTGCAAAGAAATAGGCCCCATGTCTTTCTCAGTCATGATGGTGATTATAGTTATGGTAATGTGTTCTTTTTAAAACAATATTCTGTAATTTTAGGATACACTGATGAGAAATAAGTAAGAGAGTCCTCATGAAAACATCACACTGTGCACTACACATACTGCAAGGTATAACACTAGTTAATAACCCAGTCTCATGAGGACCTTCCTAGCCAGTTTGTCACATCCTTTCTGGTTTCCACACAACTACATTCCAGAACTTTATCCTCCATTCATATATTTACTAATTCGTTTTGACTTTGACCATCCCTTCTGTCTCTGTCCACCAAAGGCCTGTCTTTAGGCACCTCACTCCATGCACCTGAGGAAGTAGACTTTGACCCCTTCTACACTGTCCTTATATCCAGGATCTTATCCCAGATTATCTGTTTATCCCAGATTATCTAGCAGTTCAAAGCAGATAACCTGGGATCAGATCCTGGGACATAAGGGCAGTGTAGAAGGGGCCTTAGTCTGTGAAAGCTTAGGTTACCAATTTCAACATTTATTTATTTATTTACAGTATTTATATTCCAGCCTTCTCACCCCGCAAGAGACTCAGGCCGATCGCAGTGCACATATACATGGCAAACATTCAATGCCATAGGTTGAGCGAGGCTTGGGTAAATTACCTTGGGGGGCCATATCCGGCCCCCGGGCCATAGTTTGGGGACCCCTGATCTACACAGGCAGCAGTGGACCACTACTGTATCCATAGTGGTCCAAGGCCATACTGCAAAGTGAATAGAACATGCAGAGTAAACAGAACATCCTGCATGGCATGGGCTTGGACTAGATGACCCATGTGGTCTCTTTCAACTCTCTGTATGAATGTGTATCCCATTGCACATTGCAGTTGCACAATGCAGTATCCCACATGGGCATTTCATAGAATCATAGAGTTGGAAGAGACTTTGTGGGCCATCCAGTCCAACCTCCTGCCAAGAAGCAGGAAATTTAATCGAGAAGAGTTTACTACAAGTGGTATCAAGTACAGGAATTGCATAATGTTAGCAGAACATATATCTGCTGGTGGGTTTTTGCACTACACAGCAGCAAAGTAGGATTTCCTCTGACCTCCGCAGCCTTCGGTCCATGGGACGCACATTAATTTTTTATCTCCACAGCCTCTGTTTATAGCCGCTATGAAGTAGAAGATGACTGGTGCCTGTCAGTACTGAAGTCATACAAAGCTGAAGAAGGAGGCGCATTTCCCTGGAGTGTCGGTGAGGCCTGGGATAAAGAGGGAAAGAAAAAGCAGGAGGGTAATGGGAGTTAGCACTGGAATTAAAATAGGTTGCAAAATTATGAGAAGTTGGGTTTTAGCTGGGAAAAAGCAACTTTAAAGAATTATTACCCCCAACCATTAGGCAGAAAGAGGCCCCTACTTTAAGCAGTTCGTTTCAGGTGTCACAAAACAGGAGCAAGCTGTTATTTATTGATTTTGCACAGATTAGAAGAAGTGTTTGTTTGATACACCAAAGCCATTGAGCAAAGGAGTAGCAGAAACACTTGGATTTGTAGATTCAAGAGTGACCGGGGTGCTGATTTCTTCCATGATGCCTAGAACTGATGGAAATAAAAATTCTTCCACATTCAGAAATTTTTTGTTGGACACCTGTTTATTATTGTTGTGTGCCCCCAAGGGTTTCTGACTTTGGCAACCCTAAAATGAAACTATTGCAGGATTTCCTGGGGCTAATAGTGTGTGACTTGTCCAAAGTCATCCAGTATGTTGAGCAGGGGATTGAATCCTAGTTTCCAGAGTTGCAGTCCAATCACTACACCAACACTCTAGAGGAGATAAATATTGGTAAAGAGGCATGTGATCTTAACCCTTGTGACTTGCTGCCTGTCACTTTGATCTTTCCTAACCCAACGCTTCCATTTATTTGTTCACATCAGGTGAGGATATGAGATCTGATGGGAGACGACAGCTTGCACTATTCTTGGTAAGTTCTATTTGCTTGTGAGAGCTCCTACATGTATTTGCATGCATGTGTATCTCATGTGTGTCATTTTCTGTATTAGATAACCTGGTATTTTTATTGTTGCTTTTCCTTGTATTTCCAGAATTCTGTATTTCCTTGTACTTAGTATTATTTTACATTTAGTTAACTAGGTAGCAAAAACATTAAGAAACCTTGTTTGTTGAGGCACTAATAGAATGGTGTCCGAGATGGTTTTTAAGCAACTGATTTTAAAGTGGATATAAATGATTTTAATATTTGTGTATATTTATGGTTTTATGTCCCGGCATTGAATGTATATGCCGTATATATGTTGTGCTCCGCTCTGAGTCCCCTGCGGAGTGAGAAGGGCGGAATATAAATGTTTTAAATACATAATAAATAAATAATAAATTGTAAATTGTAAAGACACCAACAAAAATCCCGTTGCCTTTTTTTTTTGCCACTGCATTACATTGTTGGCTCATGTTTAACTTGTTGTCTATGAGGACTGCAACATCTTTTTCACACATACTGCTCTCGAGCCACACATCCCCCATTCTGTATCTTTTCGTTTCATTTTTTTCTGCCTAAGTGGAGTATCTTGCATTTGTCACTGTTGAACTTCATTTTGTTAGTTTTGGCCCATCTCTCTAATCTGTCAAGATCGTTTTGAATTCTGCTCCTGTCTTCTGGAGTATTGGCTATCCCTCCCAATTACTTGTCAAAAGCTTGGTCCTAAAGCCACGCCTTAAGTTTTTTCCTGAAGGTCAGGAGAGAAGGGGCTAATCTGATCACACTGGAGAGGGAGTTCCATAGCTAAGGGGCCACCACTCAGAAGGCCCTGTCTTTCGTCCACCTGCAAAGGAAGTGAGATCGAGAGCAGGGCCTCCCCAGACAATCTTAATCTCTGAGATAGTTCATAGAAGGAGATATGTTCAGACAGTTAAGCTGAGCTGAAAACATTTAGGCCTGTATAGGCTAAAGCCAGCACTTTGAATTGTACTCGGTAGCAGACTGGCAGCCAGTGGAGCTGACGTAACAGAGGGGTTGTGTGCTCCCTGTACGCCTCTCCAGTGAGGAATCTAGCTGCCACCCGTTAGACCACTTGAAGCTTCCGAGCAGTCTTCAAAGGCAGCCCCACGAAGAGCACGTTGCAGTAGTCTATTCAGGATGGCCTTTCTCCCCAGTGGTGGGCTGGACAATTACCATATATACGGATGTTTATATTGATTTACAACCCCACGTAGAGCTGTGTTAACTGCCACCAGAATATCCAGGCAAGATTCCACCACATGACCCACATAAGGGGGCAGGAAAGCTCCCTTCTACCCTTTGTCCCCCATCTAGCTGCCTTTGCCTTCCAAAATAAGACTTCCAAGTTTGTGCACTGATGGACCATGCTAAGGAAACTTCAAATAGGATGCCAGCCCTTGACTACTTGCACAGGATGGAGAGTTGGCATCCTCTACTATTAAACTGTACATTAGCCTCTTTCCTCGGTTTATGCTGCAAACACAATGGCTGAAGATCTGGTATAAATCAGTAGTGCAATAATTTTTCCATCAGCCAAATGTAGGAATGCCTGCTTTCTATTGTATCCAGCTTCCCACCATGTTCCAAATTTATCCTTATTCCATTCTTGTAAAAAAAAAGTTTATATTTTAGGAATGCTTTTGATTTGCAACCCTTTAATTTTGCATTTTATTTTCCCAGGCCCGGAAGCACCTCCAAAACTTTGAGGCGACACACTGTACTCCGCTCCCTCCGCAGGACTTTCACCTCCCGTGGAGCTTATAGCACCCCCTTTCCCAGGGCACTCATGGCTTCCTATATCGGTGTCTTCCTTGCTCAGCTGCCGAGTGCATTGGCTGTCCCTGCGTGTGTGTGCCTGTATGTCCAACTGTCACTGTTATCCTCCCATCCGCACGCTGTAAATCTGCCTCCTCTCCCCTGTAATATTTATCCTCTAAACCTCCAAACCCTTGCGTCATTGTCAAGGGTTCACAATAAAGATGGTATTTTTTATACTTGCTGAGTTTTTTTTCCTTCCCATCTCATGACATATTTGAGTGTGTTCTGCGACCAGCTATAGCCAGCATCCCTTTTTTATTGTTGCAGGAGGAGAAATTTACTAACGACATTCCTGACAAATTGCTTGCCGTGATTACCTTTGGGCTTTAATCCATTTCAAAATCATTTCTCCTTGCCCTGATGTTTTACATAAAACCTGGAATTTTAGACATGAGGCCTGTCCAAATTCGTGGTCAGAATAACTGATTGGTGAAAGGATGAGCCAAGTTGAGTCTTTTAATAGGTTTTGGTTTCCTGAAGGCCAGGAGAGAAGATTTTGTTTATAAAGAAGGTATGGGTATACAGAGGATAGCGTGGGTATCCTTCCCATTGGTGCAGCGGGTTAAACTGCTGAGCTGCTGAACTTGCTGACCGAAAGGTCAATGGTTCAAATCCACGGGACAGCATGAACTCCCATTGCCAGCCCCAGGTTTTGCCAACTTAGCAGTTCGAAAGCATACAAATGTGAGTAGATCAATAAGTACTGCTCCGGCAGGAAAGTAACTGCACTCCATGCAGTCATGCCGGCCACATGACCTTGGAGGCATCAACGGACAATGGAGATGAGCACCAACCCCCAGAGTTGGACACAACTAGACTTAATGTCAAGGGGAAACCTTTACCTTTACTATGTGGATACAGATACTTGCTCTGAGACGCCTCCAGGCTGATTTGAGCAGGGTAGAAATAATGCAAATAAATAAATAATAAATAACTTGTATAAATTAGTGCACATTTATTCACATTATCCAAAAAAAATGTGGAGTGTCCACAATCATGTGACCAAAAATAATGCCAAGGATTGGAAATGTGGAATGCCCTCTAACAGCAAGGTATGTTCACCAGGAGACAATGTGGCCATTTATGGTGATTTCATTACAATGGTTGTGATGTATCTGGTGTTAACAAGGTCACTGTATGCAATGGCACTAGGGTTGGTGCAGTCGCTTGTTGGGTTTCATCCCTGGACTGCACAAGTCTTTGTTTCATCAAGTTTCTAGTCCACAATAAATAGCTAGACTGGAGACAGGGCCAAGCTCAGGGATTCCTTTTCCCACATTCCAATGCATGTGTCCTAAAGGGCTTTGCCTTTGTCTTTGCTGCTAGCCACTGTCTGCTCCCTCTTTTGATGGCACAGTAATGAAATTCTGTGAGGAAACTTCCTTTTAAATTTAAATTGCCCCTAGAAGGCCATGCGGTCTCCACCATGTTACCTTCTCTTTTCTTTCTCCCAGTGAGGATGCATTTTGCCTCTCTGTAGGCAACAAAAGCCTGTGTTGATTTCTGCATCTCCAGGTGCTTCTTCCTGGGAATCTTCTGTCACTTAATTTTCTGCCTGACTCCTCCTAATCTAATGTCTGGCTGCGCTGACTGAACATAAAGGTTTGCACTTCAAGGCTTGCACCCAGTCAGATTTCTCACTGAAAGAAGGATCATTCCCTTGACTTAAATCCTCAACATGTCCCTGGAAATCCCACAGGCAATCCCACAATCCTCTCTAAAACATCAGTCTCAGACTGACCTACAACAGCCTTGCCATGCTCCTCAGGGCTCTTTGGGAGAACCAAACCCTGCCCTTTTGGGGGGGAAAGTGGCACCCATGATGAATATCTGAAGCCATTTACAAGACTTACATAACTTCTGAAAGTCATAGGCCAGTGTTTTGATTCTTAAGTTCTTTTCATAGGCGTCCCTCGCCTTCTTAATATTGAATTGTATGTACAAATCTTACAAAATAGATACAATTAACAAACAAAATTTTGCAGAGCCCTAATGTGTGCATATACACACACAATGTGTGGCCCGTTGCTCCTGATGCTGCCTGCAAAAGAACAGGGAAAGAGCTAGAAATTCCATTCAGCAGCAGGAAATGTGTATCTCAGCAATGAAAATTGCAAAGCAATTCACAAATCAAAGCACACAGCACAGAAGCATGTGCTTTGGCATACCCTGGGAAAAACAATTGGCTATTGCCAGAGTTTAAAATTATTTTTGCTCAATGGGGAGCAATCAACTCTTTACATGGAGAAGGATTTAAAAAAAAACAAAATATGTTGTTTAAAGCTAGGGGGTTTTAAAGGAGAGGACTTGAACACTCTGAGTAAACGTATGTGAAAGAGGCAGGGACTATGGGAGAGCTCATTTCAGTGTTCACAATCTGAACACTGCCGAGTATGCCTGTCCTGTTTGGCATAAGTCTGCCCATGCAAAGCAGGTGAACATAGCATTTAATGAAACATGCAGAATAATCACAGGATGTCTTAAACCTACACCTGTTGATAAACTCTACAAGCTAGTTGGCATTGCCTCCCCCCCCCCCCCCCCCAAGATGTGCGATGGGAAGTTGCTGCTAAATGTGAGAGAAATAAGGTTGAATACTGTGAAAGCCACTCACTGCATGGCTACCAGCCTCCTCCCAGTAGACACAAATCAAGGAAAAGCTTAATGAGAACTACCACTCCTCTTGGCGTCCCCCCAGCAACAGCAAGGGTATCCCTCTGGGCAGCTAAGCCAGGAAGCCCCAACTGGATGTACCCACACTAGGGTCTTCCTCCAGCGGCAAACCAAGAGTGGGCAACTTGGAAGTACCTGAACAGACTCAGAAGAGGAGTGGGCAGATCAAAAGACAACCTGGCAAAATGACACTACCTAAAAGAATCCTATACCTTGTGTGACTGTGGAGCAGAACAGACAACTCTGCATCTGTATGCTTGTCCACTATGCCCTGCCTCATTTACAGAGGAAGAATTGTTGGAGGCTACAGACAATGCCATTGCTGTTGCCCATTTTTGATCAAAAGATATTGCCCGGTTTTGGTCAAAAGATATTTAGCCACCTGTGCTCCTTCTATTTCTATCGCTTTTATACTAATTTATGCAATGCTTTTGATACAAAATAAATAAACAAGTGTTCACAAAGAGAGATAAAAGTGAGTTCATTGGATTGCAAAACTGAAAGAGAGCACAAGGGTCCTCTAACCCAACCCCATTCTACCATGCAAAAGTACAAAATCAAAGCATTCCTGACAGATGGTTATTCAGCTTCCGGTTAAAAGCCTCCAGAGAAGATGTGTTGTCAAAGGCTTTCATGGCTGGAATCAATGGGTTGCTGTGAGTTTTCTGGGCTTTATGGCCATATTCAAGAAACATTCTCTCCTGACATTTCGCCCACATCTATGGCTGGCATCCTCAGAGGTTGAGGAGTCTGTTGGAGACTAAGTAAGTGAGGTTTATATTTCTATGGAACGTCCAGGGTGCGGAAAAGAACTCTTGTCTGCTTGAGGTACGTGTGAATGTTGCAATTTTCCACCTGATAAGCATTTAATGGCCTTGCAGTTTCAGGCTTGGCTGATTCCTACCTGGGAGAATTCTTTGTTTGGAGGTGTTAGCTGGCCCTGATTGATTCTTGACTGGAATTCCAGACAAGAATTAACATTTAATGGCCTGCAGTTTCAGGCCTGACTGGTTCCTGCCTGGGGGAATCCTTTGTCTAGAGGTGTTAGCTGGCCCTGATTGAGTCTTGTCTGAATTCCCCTGCTTTATGAATCTTGTTCTTTGTTTACTGTCCTGATTTTAGAGTTTTGTTTTCTTTTAATACTGATAGCCTGATTTTGTTCATTTTCATGGTTTCTTCCTTTCTGTTGAAATTGTCCACATGCTTGTGGATTTCAATGGCTTCTCTGTGTAGTCTGACAAGGTGGTTGTTGGTGTGGTCCAGCATTTCTGTGTTCTCAAATAATATGCTGTGTCCAGGTTGGTTCATCAGGTGCTCTGCTATGGCTGACTTCTCTGGTTGAATTAGTCTGCAATGCCTTTCATGTCCCTTGATTCGTGTTTGGACAATGCTGTGTTTGGTGGTGTAATACCTTACATTTCTTCCCGCTGAGATTCATTTTGTTAGCTTTTCCCCAGCTCTCCAATTTGTTAAGATCATTTTGGATTCTGGCTCCAGTCCTCTGGGATATTAGGTTCTCCTCCTAACTAGGTTTCATCTGCAAATTTCATAAGCATGTTTGCTCTTCCTTCACCGTAGTCTCTTAAAAAGTAGTTTTAAAGAATGATATGATATGGGCATCAGGGTCACAGTTTCTATCACTTTGACTTTCTTAAGCAGCGCCAATGAAGACTAGGTTTCAAAATTGCTTCAGAGAGAAGAAAACTCAATAAAAACCATTCAAGTGTCCTTTCTGCCTGGGAAAACTCTCGTGCAGTTCTTTTCCGACTGGC
Source organism: Anolis sagrei (assembly GCF_037176765.1). Classification (NCBI taxonomy): domain Eukaryota; kingdom Metazoa; phylum Chordata; class Lepidosauria; order Squamata; family Anolidae; genus Anolis; species Anolis sagrei. The sequence goes on from NC_090022.1 coordinate 20,792,582, forward strand.
TGAAACCGATTAAAAGTTGCTCTTCTCTTTGCCCCCGTGAGAGACACCCAAGCCCACCACAGGGAGAGATAACTTTTCCGGATGAATAATTTTAGCTTCACACTCTAAATGTTTTCTTCTCGCCTCGGGATTTCCATTATTGTGAAATAAATTGCAAAGCGCTGCGAAGAGAGAGCGGGCGACCATGGAGCTCTGTCTGCTGTGCATACTGATGGAATGCTACATCCTGACAAAAGGACATGGTAACGGATCCAATTGTGGGCATCTGAGATTTCCGAGAGAGAGAAGTGGATGTGTGGTAGATGGCAGAAAAGGAAGATATTGAGGTCGGAGCATTTCCTTCCAGCTAGCTCAGCGGTTATAACCTGTGGGTCCCCAGGTGTTTTGGCCTACAACTTCCAGAAATCCCAGCCAGTTTACCAGCTGTTAGGATTTCTGGGAATTGAAAACCAAATATCTGGGGACCAATATATTGTCGGAGGCTTCCATGGCTGGAATCACTGGGTTGTTGTAGGTTTTTTGGGCTATATGGCCGTGTTCTAGAAGCATTCTCTCCTTATGTTCTGCCTGCATCCACAACCTCTGAGGATGCCTGCCACAGATGCAGGCGAAACGTCAGGAGAGAATGCTTCCAGAACATGGCCATATAGCCCGAAAAACCTACAGTAACCCATCTGGGGACCCACAGGTTGAAAACCACTGAGCTAGTTTAACCGATGCCCAGGTCTGCACCCAATACTCCCAAGGAATTTGTGGAACCTCTCACTCCTCCCTTGACCCTGAAATCTTACTATCAATATCTCCCCTTGTTTTCTTGCCTTTTTAAAAAAATTTTTTGAATTGCTTTGTTTATTTTAAGTGTTGTTTTAAATCATTTTTGTATTGTCAAATGATTTGTATTCTTGTATTGTCAAATAAACTGCAATAAGTACAGTGGATTAAACTACCAGCTTCAGAAAAATTTGCCAACCAGAAGGTTGGCAGTTCAACCGCGGGTCGGGGTGAGCTCCCGCTGTCAGCCCTAGTTTCCGCTTACCTAGCAGTTCAAAAACAGTAATGTGAGTAGGTTCGGGGCCCAGCTAGCTCCGTGATTGCATCTCCTTCTATGAACCGGCGCAAACTCTAGGATCTTCTGGGGAGGCCCTCCTTTCACTCCCACTACCGTCACAAGTACGGTTGGTGGAGACGAGCGAGAGGGCCTTCTCGGTGGTGCCCCCCCCCCCCACCTCTGGAACATCCTTCCAAGGGAAATAAGACAGGCCCCATCCCTCCCCTCCTTTCGTAAGAGCTTGAAGGCCTGGTGGTTTCAACAAGCCTTTGAGAATGACCAGTTCTAGCCCAGCCCCAAACATTGTTGAATATGGCCTTATACTTCCTACCTATTACCCCGTTCATCCCTCTAATAGTCCCGGGAAAAGAGCAGCCACAGACCCGTACCTGCTATTGCTGTTAGCCTGTTATAGCACTGTACTTAATTCCCGGCCCCCTCATATTTTGAGTTTGCACTAGCCTCGGACTGGCCTTTTAATTGCTCTGAACAGGCAGGATTATTTTTAATATATATGTTTGTGTTATTGTGATAATTTTATGCTTATGTTGTTTTGTTAATTTTATGTCATGCTGTTTACTCTGTATGTTTTGGTGATGTTACTTGGAAACCATCCTTTCTCCCCCCCCCCCCCCCCCGGGAGATAGAGCGGTATATAAATAAAGTTTCAGCAATTCTATCAAGAAGGCTTTCACAGACAACAAGTTCCTCAGCATGGAAAATGGAACAACAGCACTTCCCCATGGCCGAAGTTGAGCACAGCCTCCAGATTCCAGAGATGGAAAAAGATGAGAAGCCTTTACCTCTGTTTATGTACTCTCTGTCTTTGCTCATTGTATAACTGCATTCAATGTTTGCTGTATAATAAATAATAACACTTTATTTATATTCCGCCCTATCTCCCCAAGGGGACTCAGAGCAGATCATAGTACACATACATGACAAACATTCAGTGTTGTTTTGGATAAGCAATAGAGACAAACAGAAAAAAGGGGGTATGTTGTGCTGACATCAATGTCCAGCTTTTTGGCACCTTGGAAGGTTGTGCTCAAAATCCAGCCACAGGGGGTGCTGTCACTCCATTCTCTATGACAAAGAGCCATCAGGACTTCGTCCTTCCTTTTGGTTGCTCAGAATTTTCTTATCTTTTTTCTTTATGGTATCATAAAATACCTCCCCTGTTTGTTTTAGGGGTACCTAATTTCTCTAATCACAGCACAAGCTGTTTTCAAACTGCTTAGGTCAACAGTAAGCTGGGTTTGACAGTCGGCAGCTCACACCAACCTTGGGCTTCGAACTGGCAGCCTTTCGGTTGGTAGATCTTATCATTGCTGGTGATTTACCAGCTATGCAAAACCCCGACCACCTATGCTAAACCCCGGTGTTCTGTAATCCACTCGGAGTACCCTTGGGGAGATACAGCAGAATATAAATAAAGTACATTATTATTAAATGAGGACACCACCACCCCTCCCCACACCCCTCATTTCCATGTAGGATACATTTCTGGCTTGACTGTGGTTAACTGAAACCAGAAATGCAACCAAATGCCATTAAATTGGCCTACTCCTTGTCCTAGCATGTCATAGAATTGGGTTGGAAGACATAGAGTTTCTCCAAAACAGCATCCTTTCTGGGAGGAAACATACCATGGAATGACTGGAGGATTCAGAAAAGACTATTTCTCCCTGAGTGAAAGTAAGTGAAGCTGTGGATATGGATTCAGCAGATGCAAGACCTTATTGTAGTTCAGTTCCATTTTAATATTCATTTTTAATATGTTTTAGTCATTTTTCTTAAATTGTAAGCTGTCACAGATTTAGATAAGAAAGGGATAAATGATGATGACAATGATGAGAGTCTTGGGCTGAGATGCAAACTTCTGTTTCTCTTCTCCCTTAGAGGTCTTCCGCATTTCTGGGGAAGAGGTCCTAATTCCCTGTGAAGCTACAAATCCTCAAACACGTTGGTTCTGGTTCCCTCTGCATTCTAGATGTGCCAACATCACTGGAAAGAGTGTGGAAGTGATTCAAAACCATACCACACATGAGGTGACTCCTCTTCAGTTCAACAAGCGATTGACTCAAGCTCCAGGGTCATTATTCCTCATGAATCTGGGTTTGAGCGATGCAGGAACCTATGTGTGCCGCCTTCCCAATGGCTCAGAGACCCGCACCACTCTTTGGATGACTTCAGGCAAGTACCTAAGAGTTTATCTTCTTTGAATCTACACTTTAGAATTAATTGTTTGACACCACTTTAAAAGTCATGGCTCAATGCTATTAAAATAATAGGACTTGTAGTTTTACGAAGTCCTGTAATGTAGATTTCCTCTTTCCCTGCTGCCTTCTACCTTACCAAGCATTGTTGTCTCTTTCTAATGAATCCTGTCTCCTCATGATGTGGTCAATTATGTTTGGACCTCATCACATGTAAAAAAGGAAGTGTCCTCGGACACTTCTTCCCTAGTTCACTCACAGAGCCCTATGCTGTCCATCAGATGATATCGGTCCCACAGATATCACAAGCTCGGTTGATGGAACGAGAGACGAGGCCTTCTCTGTGATTGCTCCTTGTCCCTGGAGCTCCTCCCCAAAGAAGCAAAACCAGTCACCTACCCTCCTCTCCTTTAAGACACTTCTAAAAACACATATGTATTGTAGCGTACAAAGAGGAGGAGGATTAAAACACGTTACCCATTCAGAATACTGGCCAATTCCACTTGCACTATATGGTTGTCACAATACATTTTGAAGGAACATTGTTGTTGGAGCTCAGCCTGTGATTCTGTTTAAGGATCAGGGTGCTTTGGATGGGGGGAGTGGTGACAATGAGGTTCATGAGGGTAATGGTCTTGTCAATGATAGTGATGCAGAGAATGACCAGGAGATCCCTCTACAAAGTGTAGTTTCTCATGAGAAGAGTCAGGACCACATCAGGTTGCTAACAGGCAACGATCATCTGGGGAGACCCTGCTCTCAGTCCCGCCTTTGTCTCAAGTACATTTGGCGGGGACAAGAGACAGGGCCTTCTCACTGGTGGCCCCTCAGCTATGGAACACCCTCCCTAGGGAGATTAGATCTGCTCCCTTCCTCTTAACGTTTTGGAGGCAAGTTAAATCATGGCTGTTCGAGCAAGCGTTTACAAATGCAGAGTAGCTAAAATAGGAAATCGAATGATTTGACAATGGAACTGGACAATGCTTGATAATAATAAGATACTAATCATGTTGTTTTTATTGCTTTTGTGGTGTTTTATATTGTTTAATGTTTTAATCTGTATTATGTTTCTATATGTACTGATTTGTTGGAAACCGCCTTGAGTCATTGATTGGCTGAGAAAGGCAGTATACAAATACAGTAAATAAATAAATAAATAAATAAATAAAATGTGCCCATAATACAGCCAAATCGATGTGTGTAGCATCTAAAAAAGAATATCATATAAATATATTTTCTGTACACCAGTCATTACAAAAACAAGAACTAATTAAATCACATGGTGCCTTAGATGACATTTCAAATAATCTGCCTCAGATCATTCTGCCTAATGGTAGAGCCAGATCTCCCTTCAGAGATGGATAAAAATAAAGAAAGCCCACACCCGGCAACTTCACAACCCTCCTCTGAACATATGCCGCTTGTCAGCTCTCTTCCATGCTTCAGCTGGAGAAAAATTAACCAAGTGCCCTGAAGCCAAGGGTCTGAGATTAGTCATTTATCTGTTTTCCCCAGATGGAGCTGCCTGAGGAGAAGGCATCAGCAAGTGGGAAAGGGAGAGGAAGAGAGGAAGGAAACGCGACAGCATTTGCATCCCACACTTGCTTTAGCTGAAATGCTTGTCTGCAACCATGTCAATTCTGAAAATGGTCTGGAAGGCCGTGTTCTAATCTGGAAGGCTTGACCATCCCAGGACCTGTATTACTTGGGTTCAAAGGACACCATGAAGTAAAACTACGGGCCCTTCCACACAGCCCTATATGCCTGAATATCAAGGCAGAAAATCCCACAATATCTGTTTCGAACTGGGTTATCTGAGTCCACACTGTGTGGGATTTTCTGCCTTGATATTCAGGCATATAGGGCTGTGTGGAAGGGCCCTACATCTCCAAATGTGCAGAGTATTGTTTCATTGAAAAGAAATAGATGGAAACAAGATACAGTGTCACACACTGTATAAACAAATAAATATCTTCAGCTGAACACCAAACCATTAACCAGTTAGAAAATCTAACCCAGGGCTATATACAGACTCTCTGCCCAAAACGGCAAGCCCAGGGCTATGACTATGACTCTTGAAATGCAAAACCTGAATATTACTAGCTAATATCAATGAGAGTAAATCTCCAGGATCAATTGCTGAATGACAAGTCAACACACAGGTAAACCTCCATGATCCAGTGAGTCTACTCTTTAGGACTAACCATAAATCACCCGGAGAACGTAAGGTAGGTTCTCTACCAATCTGTCTCAAACTCTGCTCTTTGTACTCACAGGGAAAAGAAATAAGAAGCATTGTAGGTTGGAGCAGTATAGTAATTTGAACCAGTCCCTTCTTCTTGGTCCTAAAATGTATTGATTCTTTAATATATTTGCCATCAAGTCTACTTCAGCTTATAGCAACCTTATGGTTGAGAGACCTTCAAGAGCTACCTGACACCAATTACCCTGCTCAAATCTTGCCAACTCGGGGTCATGGCTTCCTTAACTGAATCAATGTCCTGTGGTTGCAAAAAAAGCCAACTGGATTTTGGCCTGCGTAAATAGGAGTCTGGTGTCTAGATCCAGGGAAATCATGCTACCCCTCTATTCTGCCTTGATCAGACAACATCTGGAATACTATGTTCAATTCTGGACACCACAATTGAAGAAAGATATTGACAAGCTGGAATGTCTACAAAGGAGAGCAACTCAAATGATCAAGGGTCTGGAGAACAAGCCCTACGAGGAGCGGCTTAAAGAGCTGGGCATGTTTAGCCTGAAGAAGAGAAGGCTGAGAGGAAACATGATGAGGGCCATGTATAAATATGTGAGGGGAAGTCATAGGGAGGAGGGAACAAGCTTGTTTTCTGCTGCCCTGGAGACTAGGACACTGCACAATGGCTCCAAACTGCAAGAAAGGAGATTCCACTTGAACATTAGGAAGAACTTCCTGATTGTGAGAGCTGTTCAGCAGTGGAACTCTCTGCCCCAGAGTGTAGTGGCGGCTCCTTCTTTGGAGGCTTTTAAATAGAGGCTGGATGGCCTTCTGTCAGGGTGCTTTGAATGCGATTTTCCTGCAGGGAGGTTGGACTGGATTGCCCACGTGGTCTCTTCCAACTCTGTGGTTCTGTGATTCTATAATCCACCTGTAATATGTTCAGAGGTAGCCCTAGGTAATTTTTAACTGTAAGCAAACAGTATTTTGGCACCGCCCCCCCCCCCCAAACAAACACTGATATATATTTTCTGTTTGTCGTGGGAGTTCTGTGTGCCATATTTGGTTCAATTCCATCATTGGTGGAGTTCAGAATGCTCTTTGATTGTAGGTGAACTATACATCCCAGTAACTACAATTCGCATATGTCAAGGTCTATTTTCCCCCAAGAGCACCTCAAGAGCGCCCCTGGACAAAATCAACTATACTGCAAATGCTTACTTTGCGTAATGGGTTGAGCCGCCCCTGAATATGTTCTTCCTCTTTTCCTACTGGGTTCTACTTTTCCAAGTATTTCCTTATGTTTTTTTATATGGCCTAAAGTGCAGAAGTCTGAGTTTAGTTTTCTAGAGTTCAGGCTTGATTTGTTGCTGGACCCATTTTTTGGACTTTGCAAAGTCCACAGGATTTGCAAAATTCTTCTCCAGCCCCACACTTCAATATATTTAATAATAATAAACATTTATTACGGTCAATGACCAGCATCAAAAGGTACAAGTGACAGGGTGTGCGAGTGTCAGAGTACACACACATGTACAAGCACATGTACAGAAGTATACAAGCATCAGGTTACACACACATCTGGGTATCAGGAAACAATGTTAAAACAGAGTTTAAAACCCAATATTGAATAAAGTAATTAAAATGGTGTTAAACATTTAAATACTAAAATATCAATGGTAAAATATATGTTAAAACTTTCTAAGTCTGTGTCAGCATCTTGGGGCGACAAGCCATAGCTGCTGCACAGAAGCTAGCAACCCTGACAGTGACCTTGGGGTGTTGGTCAGACAGGAGATAATCTGTATAAAACCTTGCAGATCTCCCTGGTAGACTTTCTAGAATAGGATTTATAAAATGTTTACGAAGGTCACGGTAAAAAGAGCAGTACAGCAAAACATGCTCCACAGTTTCCACTGTCTCGTCCTCACAGGGACATAGGCGCTCATTGTATGGTACTTTGTTGTATCTTCCCTCCAATACAGCAGAAGGGAGTACATTGTATTTAGCCAAAGAGAACGCCTTCCTATGTTTGGGAATAGTTAGATTGCCTAGATACTCTGCAGGTAGCAGTGCCCTTCCATTATCTTTAAAGATTGGAAGAAAAGAGGCTGCGCTTAGATAGTTTTGCAGCTCAGTGTCCCAGATACGCTGTCGTATGTTTTCTTTGGCTTTTGTATAGCCCATGGTTCAATATATTTGTACCTTAGCTGATATCACAAGATCTCGCACCATTAAAATCACGTTAAAACAAAGTCAAGCAAGATTTCAAAAAGAAATAATAGAACAACCCAAAATAGAACTTTATAATCATGAGCACAAATTAAAACAATTTTAAAACCACATACTTGAAACTGAGGCATAAATCCCACTAACCAAAATTGTGTGCGTGTGTTTTTCCCTTTTTAAAAGTTTTTAGAAATATCACTCCAAGGCATACCTTTCTCATGTTGACAGTTGCTTTTACATTTAATTTTCCTTGTAGGTTGGTTGTTATTATCAACTGCCTTTTTTTCCTGCATTTATTACATTCTTTTTTTTTTGTTTTGTTTTGTTCTCACATCATTGTTGGAAATCATCCAGACACTGGGAAGCAGTTATTTTTTTAAGTACTCTGAGGAGGAGCTCTGACAATCCTTCTCAGATGAGATATTTTGTTCCTCAGGCCAGGTGTCAACACCCATTATAGACTTAAGAAATCTTACTTCTTTGGACTACAACTCCCAGCAGCGGCATGGAGCATGAAAGAAATCCCTACGTGCCATATGTATTGGAAATTTCATAATCCATTGGAATTAAGTGTGCCATAACCTATTGGAAATAACTGCACCATAACCTTATTGAAACATTAAAAATGTTGTCACATCCGTTTGGCACATGTGAATCTCCATGAACATGTGGAGACCACCTTTTGAAAACCACTAGTAAGAAAAGCATTACCTTGTTAGAAGTCAACCCTCTGAACAAGTGATATTCATAAGCATTTGTGTAATGGCACACAGGTAACTCAGCTGTTAAACTGAAGAACCATGTCTTTAAGCTGCCAAGGATAAAGACATGCCACTACAAAAATATATTTGGTTAGAAGAGGATGGTTGTTTTTTTGAAGATGAATTTTCAGTTGCTCAAAAAGATATACACTCCCTTGAAACCTCAGACATTTTATTAAAAAGTCTTCTGGACTACAGCTCCCAGAATCCCCTAGATCAGGCCCTTTAGGAGAGGAGGATAATTCAAACGCACTGCTTCCAAGCTGCAAGCTATCTTCTCCTTGGAATTCTTCCCAATCTCTGCATATTTCCAATTACCTATTTCTGGAATGCAACTCCCACCAATCCTCCAGATAGATAGATTAGATAGAGATAGAGATAGAGATAGAGATAGAGATAGAGAGAGAGAGAGAGAGAGAGAGAGAGAGAGATCAGGAGGACTACTGGGAGTCGCAGTACAAGAATAGGTAGAGAAGGAAGAAAGAGGAGAAAGAGGAAGGGAAAGAAAAGTGGGGGAAGGGAAGAAGAAGAGAAGGAAGGAGAGAGAGAAAGACAGAAAGGAAGGAAGGAAGGAAGGGAGGGAGGGAGGGAGGGAGGGAGGGAAGGAAGGAAGGAGAGAAAGAAAGAAGAGAAAGAGGGAGGGAAGGTTGGCCACAGCAATGCGTGGCGGGCACAGCTAGTAAAATTAATAATACAGTTCAACAACAACAAAAACTATTGCTGTCTTGGTTTTTTGGCCCTTTCCTGGGGTTATTTTGGGCACCAATTCAGAAAATTGCATTGGATTGACAGCATCATCTCTAGTTTCTTAGCTATGGTTATGATGATTTTCTTTGGGTGAGCAAATGGTGACGTATATATGAACAACAAATACGAAAAATCCTGCAAATCTCTTGGAAAGACAAGCAAACAAATGTCAGCATGCTGGAAGAAGCAAAGACCACCAGCACTGAAGTGATGGTCCTCCGCCATGAATTCCGCTGGGCCAGCCACGTTTTCCGGATGCCTGACCACCGTCTCCCAAAGCAGTTGGTCTACTCTGAACTCAAGAACAGAAAACAGAATGTTGGTGGGCAGGAAAAGAGATTTAAAGATGGGCTCAAAGCCAACCTTAAAAACTCTGAGAACTGGGAAGCTCTGAGAACTTGAGTGCTCCAGTTGGAGGTCAGCTGAGACCAGCAGTGCTTTAGAATTTGAAGAGGCATGAATGGAGGGCGAAAGAGAGAAACATGCCAAGAGGAAGGCACATCAAGCCAACCCCGACCGGGACCGCCTTCCACCTGGAAACCAATGCCCTCACTGCGGGAGAAGATGCAGCTCAAGAATAGGGCTCCACAGTCACCTACGGACCCGCAGGTACACTGATCTTGGAAGACAATTCTACTTGGACAACGAGGGATCGCCTAAGAAGAAGAAGATCTCAAAAACTTGGGTTGATAGGCGAAATGTATGTACTTTCTCATTTCATACCTGAGGTGTTCAATTTCCCTTCCTTTTCCTCTTCCCTTTGCAGGGTGCCACAACAATCTCCTTGTCTCCTCCAAGCAGCTGGGTCCGTCCTCTATGCAGCTCAGCTGCCGTCAGTGCTATTCACCAGATACAGGAAACTCTTTTCAATGGATATTGAATTCGAAGCGACTCGGTAACCGCCAATGGGCTAAGAAGAGCAATTTGGGAGCTACTATAACAATAGATCCAATCCAGAAAGTGGCTTTGGGACGCTGGGAGTGCCAGTCCCGTGCCAATCCCTTTTGGATCTCAGAGATTTGCTTGAGCCCATCCAAAGAAGAGCAAGGTAGGATCCCTGGAGTGTAGGAGGGAGCATCATATGGATTTCTGGACACATTTGGTCCACATCTCCCAGCAGCCGCAGCCGCAGCCAGCATTGCCAATGGAAGGGTTGCTGGGAGACGAAGCCCAACAACATTTGCAAGGAAGCTTGTTTCCCACCCCAGCTACACCTTAAGCCAGTGATTCTCAACCTGTGGGCCCCCAGATGTTTAGACCTTTAACTCCCAGAAATCCCAAAAGCTGGTATTTATTTATTTATTTATTGTAACAGGAGCGAACCAAACAGTTGTATTGTATTATTTTAAAAAAAACAAACACAAAGTTTGAAAACTTGGCATTCTATTAAATGTCCTTTGACTAATAGCTGGGCACTTGGAGTGCCTCTGGTGTTGCTATAAGGAGGTCCTCCATTGTGCATGTGGCAGGGCTCAGGCTACATTGCAATAGGTGGTCTGTGGTTTGCTCTTCTCCACACACGCTTGTTGTGGATTCCACTTTCTAGCCCCATTTCAAGGTTGGCTCTGCATCTTGTGGAGCCAGAGTGTAGTCTATTCAGCGCCTTCCAAGTCACCCAGTTTTCCATATGCCCAGGAGGGAGTATCTCATTTGGTATCAGCCATTGATTGAGCTTCTGGGTTTGAGCCTGCCACTTTTGGACTCTTGCTTGCTGAGGTGTTCCAGCGGGTGTCTCTGTAGATCTTGGAAAACTATTTCTTTATTTAAGTCATTGGAATGCTGGCTGATATCCAAACAGGGATCCAAACAGCTGGTAAACTGGCTGGGATTTCTGGAAGTTTTAGGCCAAAACATCACTGTCTTAATCCTTCTCTGCCTCACCAAACTGCAACACACATGATTCCATAGCACTGAGCCATGGCAGTTAAAGTAGTGGCAACCTGCATTAAACCTGTGTAGATGATCCCCATATTTCCTGATATGAACTTGCTTGCATTTTAAGATCCCCAAGGAAGAAACTCACCACAGGGAGGAAACATGTAACTTTGCCCTGAGAGACTAGAGTTAGATCTACAGTACCATGTAGTGCAGTTTCAGAATGCAGTTTAGCTACATTGGATTGTGTGGCAGTGTAAACTCACATAATACAGTTCAATGCAGTTAATGTGCCTTCTATAACTGCATTATATGACAGTGCAGATCCAGCCTAGGCGAGCCATTTTCTGTTCTCCTCCTGCTGGGAGCCAAGGACATTTTTATACAGACTGGCTTTTGGTGATTAACTGCTTGCTGCAGATGGGTCTTTTAACAGGGTGCATTCGTACTGTACTTTTATCCTTACTGTGACATTTTAAAATACTTTAATTCATTCTTTTCCAGACAAAAAAGGTGAAAGGCAGAGAATCTGGTGGATCTGTATGTTCCCTATATGTGTGGCTGCTCCTGAGGCTAGAATTGGTCAAATATAAGGCAGGGTCCCCTGTCTCTAAATGCTATATAAGCAACACCAAATAAAAAACAATTTCCCATTTTTGCTTTATAAGTAACCCTCTTATTCTACAAAAAGGTCAATTTGTTTAAAAATCAAATATTGGGTTGTTGTGATTTTTCTGGGCTGTCTAGCCATGTTCCAGAAGCATTATCTCCTGACATTTCACCCACATCTAGGACAAGGTTGTGAGTTCTGTTGGAAACTAGGCAAGTGAGGTGTATATAGCTGTGGAAAGTCCAGGCTGGGAGAAAAGGCTCTTGTCTGCTTGAGGCAAGTGTGAATGTTGCCACCTTAATTAGCATTAAATGGCCTTGCAGCTTCAAACCCTGGCTGCTTCCTGCCTGGGGGAATCCTTTGTTGGGAGGTGTTAACTGGCCCTGATTTTTTCTCCCACCCTGGACATTCCAAAGATATATAAATCCCACTTGCCTATTTCCAACAGGCCTCACAAACTCTGAGGATGCCTGCCATAGATGTAGGTGAAAGGTCAGGAGAGAGTGCTTCTGGAACATGGCCATACATCCCAGAAAACTCACAGCAACCCTGTGCTACATTAAATTAGTCTTGTCTTTATTTGTCTTAATAGTCTTTTAATTATTGCATTTCAATATTAACCTCAAGTATAGTATAGTATTGGTTATAGCAGGCATAGGCAAACTTGATTCTGGCCATGAAAGCCTTTGACAACAAATCAAATATTGTTAGACTATAAGCGACTCAGTATTATTATTAATTGTGTAGCACAATATGAGTTTTAATGGTGGGAATGAAAAACTTTGCAACTCTTCTGTTGCCCTTTTTCCATTATCTTTTAACAAAGAACTCAGGGACAAGCACAAGAGTTTCCTGGAAATTTATATAGTAGTGATGTTATTAACCCTGATCTATCATCCTTATGGAAAGTGCAAAGGAAAAGAACATGAGACACAGACTCTAATAATCCCATCCTGCCAAGGCAAATGCATTTATTTGATATTCAATTTGCTGGAACTGATCTACTAATATGACAGATGGAATTACGTTAAATATAGCTTAGCTGAACATATAGTGGTATTTCAGGATAGATTTTCTAAATAATTTACAGAAAGTAAAAAAAAACTGGAAACACTGCTTATGGCTTACCTCTTTACCCAAAGAGAAGTTTCATTTGCCAATTTTCTGCCCATCAGGCTTCAGGTAAAGGAAAGAGCTGTCAGTGGCTTCCCTGTCAGTGAGCTGCAAATCCATTCTGGATTTGGGACTGAATGAGCTATCCAGGGTGCTGAATTGGATAACTCCTTGAATGTTAATCAATACCTAGAATGGATTCTCAGTCTCGATGAATTGGAAGCCATGTGCCACCACTCGTTAGAATCATAGTATCAAAGACTTGGAAGAGGCCTCATTGGCCATCCAGTCCAACCCCCTGCCAAGAAGCAGGAATATTGCATTCAAATCACCCCTGACAGATGGCCATCCAGCCTCTGTTTAAAAGCTTCCAAAGAAGGAGCCTCCACCACACTCCGGGGCAGAGAGTTCCACTGCTGAACAGCTCTCACAGTTAAAGGCATTCAGATAGACTTCAGATGAGGAAAGAAGATGACAGTGCTCAGGAGAACATGTATAGCAAGAATTAAATACCATGTATAATTTTCAGACCTGAGAAACATATGAAGACTACAGTGAGATATGTGCTTATTTTTTTGCAACCTAATATCATATATAAAATACCCAAAGTTTTGTCAAGATTGACAGGTCAGAATTGGAAGGCAAGCTGCCCAGAGCCAATCTGGCCACTTCCCCCCCCCCCCCCTTTTTAAATTGTTTCATCATTACAACATCTTGCTTACACTTCATAGAATCAAAGAGTTGGAAGAGACCTCATGGGCCATCCAGTCCAACCCCCTGCCAAGAAGCAGGAATATTGCATTCAAAGCACCCCTGACAGATGGCCATCCAGCCTCTGTTTAAAAGCTTCCAAAGAAAGAGCCTCCACCATACATCAGGGCAGAGAGTTCCACTGTTGAACGGCTCTCACAGTCAGGAAATTCTTCCTAATGTTCACATGGAATCTCCTTTCTTGTAGTTTGAAGCCATTGTTCCATGTCCTAGCCTCCAGGGAAGCAGAAAACAAGCTTGCTCCCTCCTCCCTGTGACTTCCTCTCACATATTTATACATATTTATATTTATACTTAGTTCCCATTGATGCTCATAGTAATACACACTTCATTTCCATGTAACTTTCATAGAATCATAGAATCATAGAGTTGGAAGAAACCTTGTGGGCCACTCAATCCAACCCCCTGCCAAGAAGCAGGAAAAGTGCATTCAAAGCACCCCCGACAGATGATCATCTAGCCTCTGTTTAAAAGCCTCCAAAGAAGGAGCTTCCACCACACTCTGGAGCTGCTGAACAGCTCTCACAGTCAGGAAATTCTTCCTAATGTTCAGGTGGAACCTTCTTTCCTGTAGTTTGAAGCCATTGTTTCAAGTCCTCATCTCCACAGAAGCAGAAAACAAGCTTGTTCCCTCCTCCCTATGACTTCCTCTCACATATTTATTCATGGCCCCCATTATTTCTCCTCTCAGCCTTCTCTTCTTCAGGCTAAACATGCCCAGCTCTTTAAGCCACTCCTCATAGGGCTTGTTCCCCAGACCCTTGATCATTTTAGTCACCCTCCTCTGGACACATTCCAGCTTGTCAACATCTCCCTTCAATTGTGGTGCCCACATTAGCACATCTTCTTTTTTTATTTACCCTTCTTTTTTAAAAAGGGGGGGGGGCAGGGAATGAAGGGAAGGAAAAGATAGGTGACCTTTGTTTTGTCTATTCCAATCTAGTCACAAAGAAAGCCAGTATCATACACTTCACCCTCTAAACTAGTGTTTCTCAACCTGGAGGCCAGGGCCCCTGGGGGGGGGGGGGGGGTCATAATGGGGATGTCAGAGGGGTTGCCAAACACCATCAGAAAACAAAGTATTTTCTGTTGGTCATGGGGGTTCTGTGTGGGAAGCTTGGCCCAATTCTATCATAGGATGCTCTTTGATTGTGGGTGAACTATAAATCCCAGCAACTACAACTCCCAATGTCAAGGTCTATTTTCCCCAAACTCCACCAGTGTTCACATTTGGGCATATTGAGTATTTATGCCAAGTTTGGTCTAGATCCATCATTGTTTGAGTCCACGGTGCTCTCTGAATATGGGTGCACTACAACTTCAAAACTCAGGTTAGTGCCCACAAAACACTTCCATTATATTCTGTTGGTCATGGGAGTTCTGTGTGCCAAGTTTAGTTCAATTCCATGATGCAAAACATCTCAGAAGATAGTATATCACCTTCTCTGCCAGGGCCTGTGTTCAGTTATGGGCATACTAGAGTATTACTCCTTTCTACTTTCTGTGTTATGCTCCCAGAGTTGTGTTAGTTGGGAGAAGCACATTTGGAAACATTTTTGTTTTTCACCCAATTCCCCAAAGTGCTTTTAGAAGAGAAAGCAAAGCTCGAAGCATCCTCCCACTCCTCCCACTTTCCTTTTAGTCACTCTGAAAGGAAAGAAGACCTTTCAAGTGTTAGAATGGGGAAAAAAACAGTTAAGTGTTAAAAATGCATTCTTGGTAGATGCTTTTAGGACTTCATCACGTGAGGATGGAAAATTGGAATTACAGCAGGATAATAGCGTGCTTGGCTTGTACCCATCAGACAAAATTGTGTCGGTCCTTGTTGCTGCTTTGCATTTTAAGTTTGAAAATGCATGGGGAGAATGCACTGATGCTTCCCAATAGTGCTGCTGCTCCAATACTGCCTCTGTGCAAAGGGAAGGGGAATTTACCAAAGTAGATAAAAGGGTAGATTTTATAAGATACGTCACTCACAATGAGTAGTGTCAGAAGTCATGGGTGGTGAGATCACGAGCGCAGGATAGGAGGGGAAAGACTGGATAGAATATTGCAATGTATTAGTTTGTGTTAGATGTATTTGTTTATCTATAGATAAAGATAAACAAATACAATACAATGTATTAAAATGTGTTTTTTTATGTAAAGGATTTCCCGCAAAACCCACTTCTTTGGCAGCATCTCATTGGACAATTCCTCCTGTTGCTACAGAAACCACACTCACAGGGCACACCCCCAATGGGACTTCAGTTTGGTTTTGGGCTGTGTTGGCAGTGTTGGTGATGGTCCCAGCTGTTGTTGGAGGTGCTGTGTGGCTCCGGAAGAAAGAGCTGGTGGACAGGTGAGCCAAGGGCTTGGCAAAAGAGCTTGTGAGTGGGGAAACTGATGGGATAGTTAAAGGAAGTTTCCCCATGCCTTCCTTTGGGAAGTGCTGAGTTTCATCCCTGACTACACAAGTCTCCAGGCATCAATGAGAAGCTAGATTAGATAGGATTAGAGTGAGGGATTCCTCCCCCCCCCCCCCCACATTACTATGCATGCTTATCCCAGAAGAGGCTCTGTCTTTACTCTCCTTCTTCTCTTGCTACTATCGCCTCCCCGCTTTGAAGAATAGCTCTCACAGTCAGGAAGTTCTTCCTCATGTTGAGGTGGAATGTCCTTTACTGCAGTTTGAAGCCATTGTTCCCTGTCCTAGTCTCCAGGGCATCAGAAAATAAGCTTGCTTCCTCCCCCTATGACTTCCCCCTACATATTTACACATGACCCTCATAATGTCTCCTGTCAGACTTCTCTTCTGCAGAGTAAACATGCCCAGCTCTTTAAGCTGCTCCTCATAGGGCTTGTTCTCCAGATCCTTGATGATATTAGTCACCCTCCTCTGGACACATTCAGCTTAGAGTCAACATCTCCCTTCAACTGCAGTGCCCAGAATTAGACAGTATTCCAGGTATGGTCTGACAAAGACAGAACAGAGGGTTAGTATGACTTCCCTGGATCCAGACACTAGACTCCTGTTTATGCAGGCCAAAATCTTATTGGTCTTTTTTGCCGCCGCATCACATTGTTGGCTCATGTTTGACTTGTTGTCCACAAGGACCCCAAGATCTTTTTCACACATACTGCTGTCGAGCCAGGAATTCATTAACAGGCCTCGGTTCCTTCACACAAGCCTCCTCAGTAGTTTCATTCTCAAAACATTGGGAGTGTGTAACGTTGTTCTGTACACCCTAAGTTCTTACATTATCTGGTTGCCAAATGTGTCAGGCACTGGCTCCATATTTGTGCCCATTGACTGCAACTTTCCTGGAAGTTTCAGGGATGGGCAGCCAGTGGCTCAAATGCCAGCAAACCTCTGCCACAAGTAGCACTTCCCAAAATTGACCTTTTCCCATCAAACATGATGGAGGCCTGTACCCCATTGCCAATACCAAAGTAACGTTGAACAGACAGTCCATACAGATCCAGTATATGGAACAGAAACAGGATTAGTCTGGACTACCATAATGTTGTCCACCTTTGCTTCAGGCAGTAAAATATTTTGGGCTAAACATGCAGGAGGGCATGAAATACATGTCATCATTTAAGTGATACCAGTTTCACAATTTCTGCATCATTTGCCACCTGTTGCATTACCCTAAAACTCTTGTCTTTCCTTTCTAGGCGAAACAGAGAAAACAGAGAGTCAACAGGTGAGGCACTGAATGAGAAACCTTCCCCTTTTCATTTACGTGCTTCTGCTAGACCGTTCTTCACCCATATTTTTTATAGAATTTAACAATATCCTATAGCCCCTACTGGCAGAGCAGGTTAAACTGCTGTGCTGCTGACCTTCTGACCAAAAGTGGTACGAATCCAGGGAACAGGTTGAGCTCCTGCTGTTAGCCCCAGCTTCTGCCAACCTAGCAGTTTGAAAACATGCAAATGTGAGTAGATCAATAGGTACCATTTCTGGTTGCTTCTGGTGTGACAGAGATACTCGCAGGAATATCTCAGCAAGCAGCAGTCCAAAAGTGGCAGGCTAAAACTCGCAACCTCAAGCCATACCGGATGAGAAACTCCCTCCTGGACACACAGAAGACTCAACAACTTGAGAGGCGGTGAAAAGACTGCGCTCTGGCACCACAAGGTGCAGTTGGACATGACTAGACTTAATGTCAAGGGGAAACTTACACCTTTTTAACCATATCCTAGAGTTCTAGTGAATGATTCTGCTGGAATCTGTGATTTTTGCAGGCTATGGTAGCATTTTCAGAATGGCCCCAATGCTGTTGCCCTTCATTACCATCTCTCATAGGTGTTTCATTTATTTCCCATTAACTGGACAGTAAGTAATTTTCACTTGCTATTTTTTTTCCTTCCCTTAATTATGATGTCACAACTTGAAGATCATGCTTCCCTGAGAAATGCCACCAGAAGAGAAGAGGACATAATGAAAAGGGAGAGCCTGGATGAGGTAAATATTGATTGGGCAAATTTTGGATCTCATGGATAGAACCAGGACCACAGTTCCCAGAATCCCAACTATATGGCCCTGCTGTGTGAGGAATGTTGGGAACTCTAATCTAAAGAAAGTTTCCAATCTAGGTCTAATGCGTACTATGGGTTGAAGATTATCAATGCATTTTCTCTTGGTGGTTTTTCCTTCCAGACACATGCTTCTCTTCATTACGCCCAGCTGCAACATCCCCGAAGGAAATCTGCCAATGTTCGAACTCCCGACAGCACAACCGTGTATGCAGTTATAGTCTGATCCCATTTTTGTTATTTCTCACTGCCATGTTAAGGCTCAAACACTATGACTCAATATGTAATATGTATAATTCTGCTCTTCTGCCTGATTTCCTTGGTGTATTCCTTGCAATGTGTTGGAAACCATTGCTTCCATCTCCTGACAGGTACCATTGTTAGTTTCTTTTCAGTAAGGCCAACGAAAATTCAGCGCAAGACATCCTTACATAGTTAGTCTCTAATTTACAGATTCTACTGATGTCAGGTGGTGCCCATTGTCGGTCTGTGACAAACCTGTCCCATGCTATTGATTGGAAACCTCATCAATGTGCCACATATATATGTGATTATCCCTAGATATTTCTGTACCCCAAATTCTGGCAAAGAAATTGTGTTACTGTTGTGGCAATGGGATATCAATGTGACTAGATAAATAGGTACAGTTTAAGTGGGGAGGCATTTAAGGCACCCATAAGGAAATGCCAGAAAGATGCCAGCGATTCGATCAAGGAGGACGTTTACAAACAAAGTTCTTCAGCACGGAAAGTGAAGTGACAGCATACACACATACACCATGGCTGGAACGAAGCATAGCCTCCAAGATGCCAAAGATGGGAAAGCCGCTATATATTTATATATATATATACACACACATACACACACACACACACACACACACACACATATGTATATGTATATACACACACACCTCTATCTATGTACAGTTGAATGTTTGCTGTATATATGTTGTTATGCACTGAGTCCCCTTTGGGGTGAGAAGGGCGGAATATAAATACTGGGATCTGGGATTTGATCAAGAAAAGATCAAATTAGGAAACATTGTTTAATAAAGTGCTTCACCTCAGTAAAAGTCAATCACAAGTTGTGTCATCTAGAAGAGTGAACTGTATTGCAAACCAAGTTACATTCAAAGTTCTATAAGTTATTCCAAGTTATTTAACAGCCTGCAACCATACGCTTTGTACATAATAAACTTATTAACTTTTGTTGAAGACCGTGTCATCTCCATTAATCTGCGTCTGGGGAGCCAGTTCTCATCGGCAATACCTCACGTTGGTGGCAGTTACCTTAATTTACAAGTAATAATTGGCCTCCCCTACAATAAATTCTTATCAACAATTGAGGCCTGAGATTAATTACACCCATAATCATCCACACCTGTATAATTGGTGGCAGAATTTAAGAACAGTCTGTGCAATTGGTGACAGCGGGTGGGTTCTTTAAAGTTAAAAACCCTATGCCCTGCCTATTGTTGGAATAGCACCTTCGCAATTGGCACAATTGTACAGCTGGTGCATGCAGACTTCGCACCTGCCATCTCAAGTGATTACGACATTAAAAGTAAAATACACACATTAATTGTTTTCCCTTTTCCCCTCTGAGATAAATGTCCATCCATGACTTGATCAAAGCAAACTAGCCAACTGTTTTGGATCAGTGACCAGTGGGCATCTGGGCATATATAACAGAAGAGATCTCATTGCTTATCTTGATTTGTTGCTGGCCAGCCTCTTTGAACTCTAGAGTTGAGTACTGGAGACCTTCCACTGCTCCCTAGATGGTATCAAAGAAGAAGAAACAGTCAGAAGACATACTCTTGGGGCTGTGGAGATGTTTTCCTTTTAAGCTCTCTCCCAGGAGGAAAATTATTTAATTTTACCTCTGAACTAGAACTTTGAAACATTTGCATACCTGACAACATACTGATCTTCAACCCTTTTGTGAAAATTAGTCTGTTGTTAATAATTTATAAGTTTATAATGACGTTACTTTCATAAAAAGGTTAAAACCTGGCTCTTCGAGCGAGCTTTTGCTAATGCAGCATAATCAGGTAAATATGAAATTACTGAACGACTTGATGATGCAATTGGATAACAATTTTAGTAAGGAGACATTGATGACTATGTTTTTAGGGCTTTTTATGGTTTTTACACTATATGCTAAATGCTTTAATTAAATTTTATAATTGTTTTAACAGTATTTTTTATAATGGTTGAGGCATTGAATTGTTGCTGACTGTGAACCGCCTTGAGTCGCCTATGGACTGAGAAAGGCGGTATACAAATGTGGTAAATAATAAATAAATAATTAAATAAATATTGTTTTTGATTGTGTTTGCTCATCACCAAGACACTGAATGTTTGCTTTTTTTTCTTGGAAGCCACCCTAAGTCCCCCCTCGGGGAGATAGAGCAGCCTATAAATAAAGTATTATTTATTTATTTATTTATTTATTTATTTATTTCATTATGGGAAATGTATAAGATTAGCTTTTTATGCTAAGCATTAACACATGGCCTAACTCCAGATAGACAATATCCACGAAATGAATGGAATTTACTTAAGTATTTACCTGCTAAGTGTCCATCTACTCTAACTGAAAATAATAGTCAGGCTTAGCTTCAATTTTGTAAATTAACAAGTTATATTGACATAGGCCATTATCTATTACTAAAAAAAATCTGTTACTAAAAAAATCCATCCCTCTCCATGAAGTAATGAATTCGAAGAGGCATGAATGGAGAAAGGGAGAAACGTGCCAAGAGGAAGGCACATCAAGCCAATCCTGAGTAGGACCGCCTTCCAGCTGGAAAACAATATCCTCACTGCGGGAAAACATGCAGATCAAGAATAGGGCTCCACAGCCACCTATGGACCCACCACCAAAACACCACATCTGGAAGACAATCATCCTTGAGCTATGAAGGATTGCCTAAGTAAGTATTTTTTATATGGCCAGGGTCCATTGTATGTTAGAGACCGTCTCTCCTTCTACCATCATCGGAGGTTGCCACAACCATCCCAACGTGATTTGCTCTATTTACCGTGTCCTAGGGAAATGAACTTGGAAAGCAGCAGACGCAGGGCCTTCTCTATTTCTGCCCCTGCCTTATGGAATTCCTTGCCTCCCTATTTGAGAGCCATGCGTGACTTATGGCATTTTATCCTAGCACTTAAGACCTGGCTTTTTACTAGAGCATTTGACCCATGTTAATTTTAATAGTTTTTCATCCTGTATAATTTCTGCTATGTAAATCGCCTCGAGCATCTCGGATGGAGGGCAATTAATAAATAATTAAAGATGATGATGATGATGATGTAAGTAAGCCATATAAACTGCATTATATGAATCTATATTGACCCTATAATGAATTGGAAATGGCATTATATGACAATGTAAATGACAATGTAAATGAGGCCAGGCTTCCCCTGATCAAGCAAGGATTAGGACCTTGGTCTCCTAGTGTCCTAGTTCAACACTCACACTGCGGAACCACGTCAGCTCCTCAAATACAGTTGCTTTGTTCAACTACATCCGGGATCTTCCAAACAGCATAGTCATGGATCATACTGCCTGAGCAAGTCTGGGGATTTGGGAAAATTCAAGAAATTGATAAAAGGTGGGAGGATTGTTTCTAAACTGTAGGATCTCTTCAGCATGGATAGTGGAAACAGGCCAGTAAGAGGTTACCTCTCTAGGTGTATAGTCTTCACTAGTTCTGAGTTCTTCCTCTTCTCTTCTCTTTGGAGGTCCTTCTGAACCTAAAATGAAATGAAGGCATAAGAAATTTCATAGGGCACACTACATGTAATGAAGTGTGGGGTAGTTTTAGCAGCACCTGTAGAATAATCACAGGATGTCCTAAACCTACATCTGTTGATAGTCTTTATAAGCTAGCTGGCATTGCTCCCCCCCATCCCCGATGTATAATGGGAAGTTGCTGCCAATTGCAAGAGAAACAAGGTTGAATACTGTGAAAGCCACCCACTGCATGGCTATCAGTCTCCTCCCAGTAGACTCAAATCAAGGAAAGGTTTCATGAGAACCACCACTTCTATAAATGTTCCTCCAGCAAAAGCAAGAATCTGGGCAGCACAATCAGGCAATCCCAATTGGATGGCCCCCAACGAGGGTCTTCCTCCAGGGGCAAACCAAGAATGGGCAACTTTGAAGTCCCTGAACAGACTCAGAAGTGGAGTTGACAGATCAAAAGACGTCCTGACAAAATGGCACTACCTAGAAGAATCCTCCACCTTGTACAACTGTGGAGCAGAACAAACAACTCCACAACTGTATGCTTGTCCACAGCGCCCTACCTCATGCACAGAGGAAGAACTGCTGAAAGCTACAGACAACGTGGACACTGTTGCCCAGTCTAAAATTATTTAGCTGTTCAT
Source organism: Anolis sagrei (assembly GCF_037176765.1). NCBI lineage: Eukaryota > Metazoa > Chordata > Lepidosauria > Squamata > Anolidae > Anolis > Anolis sagrei. The sequence continues at coordinate 20,815,079 of NC_090022.1, forward strand.
GTTCCCTTTATTTTATCAGTTTTTTACTTATTTATGCAATGCTTTTGACATGAAGTAAAAGTGGCACCTGTCGCAAGATTGGTCAGCAATTACTTTTCTATGCAGGGTACACTGATGGTATAATGGCTAAGATGCAAATCTTAATTTTGCCACTTTATATAAGGGACACCATTTCACCATGCCATTATATTTAATGAGATATGCGCATCCAGAGATTTTGGTATCCATTGTGGATAGAAAAAGGCAATATAAACACATTCTCGTTGAGTTGGTTTTCATTTTGTTGTAAAAATAGGCACCCCCCCAACCCCCCCCCCCCCCCTGAAAATAATACAATTGCTGGGTTGTATGAATGTACACTGTTTGGGGAAAGAAACATGTAAATACTCACCAGTTTCTTCCTTGCATTCCTGCTTCTCTGGCTTTCTTCTTATTTCACTGTGGATTAAAAGATTGACAGAGAACTGTTTTCAGTAAATTTGCTTTTCACAATATTCTATTTATATAGATAAAAATATTACCCTGAATGCGTCCACTTAAAGACTCCAAAACAGAGCTTGAGTTGAAAGGGGGACAATAAAAAGACAATATTTTCCTGTTTGAAAACTAAGAGGGAAATCTTAACAAAAGAATTGGTTCAAGATAAAATGAGAGGAAGGATTTATTTGTTCCGCTTTATTTAAGGAGATGGGATTAGAAACACTTAATCCATCCTATTTGCTTCTAGCCATGATGTGGTTATAGAACTGAATGGAGGGTGAGCCCTGATACCACAACACCTGGAAGGGAAATCAAGCCTTGCAAATAGTTGTGTGTGTGGGTGTCAGGAGCGACTTGAGAAACTGCAGGTCGCTTCCGGTGAGAGAGAATTAGCTGTCTGCAAGGACGTTGCTCAGGGGATACCTGGATGTTTGATGTTTAACCATCCTGTGGGAGGCTTCTCTCATGTCCCTGCATGGGGAGCTAGAGCAGACAGAGGGAGCTCAACTCGCTCTCCCTGTATTCGAACCGCTGACCTGTCCATCAGCAGTCCAATTGTGTTACCAGGGGCTCCAAATAGTAACAACTATCCTATCTGCACACACACTTCTCCTCTGTCCCACCAAAACTGAAAAATTGGCACCTTCATCTGCATGAATGCTGGAGAGTCTGAACCAGGCCATCTAGGTCACATTGTGAACACTACTCCTTCCTAATCTGATGTTTTCTAAGTATTTTGGATGAAGATTCTCAGCTGTTCCACAGAAGGTAGTCAATATCCATGAATGATGGACAGAACAGTGTAGAACATCTGTAGAACATCAGACTGGTGAAGGCTGTCTGCCACTACCCAGCAGTGGCTTGATGGAGTTGCCGAATACAAGTTGCCCAGAGCTTCTACGGACAAAACAAGTATCCTTCCAACTGAGCTACTACAACACGTTCCACCCAGTGCCCAAACCAAGAAAAAAAAATTAAGGACAGCAAGTTGTAGGACCTACATTTCTGTCCCAGCAGAACAGACTTCCTAGATTGCTTAGGCCAATGGTTCCCAACCTTTAGTTTTCCAGATGTTTTGGACTTCAGCTCCCACAATTCCTAACAGCTGGTAACGCCTGAAGGACCAAAGGTTGGAAATCACTGGCTTAGGCGAAGAACAAAATAGGACTGTTCCATGTACAGCTGAAGGCCTTTCTAGGTTTGACAATGATTCCAAGAGCATCAGGCTAGTTTTGGAAATCCAAGGCAACTCTATTCCTTACTGATGTATATAAAGCCCAGTGGCCACAGAACACTATTTTCCTCATTCTTTCTTTCCAAGAACTCAATGACAGCTTCCTAAAAATCTGGGTTCAGTCTGGAGCTGAAATACTCCTTGGATCCCACAAGCTGTTCAGATGTTCTACTCTCAACCCGTGGCAGTGGTGAAAGATGGGTCTATGTGGTCCAGTTGGGCTTAAACCAATTTGGCCCAGCTGGGCAGTCATCCTTACTTTCCCTGTTGCTGCTGAATTGACTACAAAGCTCCTGGCCATCAGTGGGTGCCTTTGCTGATGTCACCAAGAAGAAGCAAGGGGGTAGTGATGGGAACAACATGACCCCAATCCATTATTTTTCCCCTGTGTTGCCAACTGCATGAGGAGAAGAATGGTGACATTGGTCCATGTGGATAGCAGACAAGTTTGTTTTGGGGGAAGTATACTATCCACACTGAATGTAGTGAAACTTGGAAGTATTCCCCAACTTTGCTTTACATGGGATTGAAATGGCGCAGCACAGTTTATCCCATGTTTAAAACTGGATGTCCCTGGACATTACATGGACATCCAAGTTTGTCTTATGGTCCTTTTCAGGTTATAGGTTTGATGTGATTGGCAGAATTCTGAATCTAAACACAGACCTCTTGGATCTAGATGCTTGTCTACACAACAGGCCTGGTATACTACAAGATGAGAGAAAGATCAGGCGCATGGTTATTGACTGAGCACTTTCTTCCTGAATTTTCCACACTTTATATATCTAATGCATCCCTCAAACCATAAGCTGGGACATTTGTTCCAAAGGCAAATTACCTGACACTGTGTGAACGACTCCTTCTGCAAATGATGAATATGATGACACATATCAAAAAAAGGATGAGGACTCCAGCAATGCTACCACCAATCACATATGGTAGTAGCGTTTTCTCATCTTGAGCTGGTGAGACAATTTTTAAAAATGAAAGCCTGCAAAGACACACTTTGGTATTGTAATTTGCTAACAGAATGCTGTCCAATCATAATTTACCAATATAATACAGAGGTTGTTGCTAATCACTTTCAAATTAGATTCAAGTAAATGAGAGACCTCCGAAAGACATTCTTATGAGGCCTTGCAAGCCCAGGGTTTGGCTTCCTTGACTGAATCCATGCACCCATTATGCAGTTTCTTCTTTTCCTAATGCCTTCCACTTTACCAAACACTACCATCTTTTCAAATGGGTTGATTTTATTGACTGTTTAATACTATTTTAGTTGTAACTTTTTGTATAGCTTAAGCATTATTTTCTATATTCTGTAACCTCGCTTGGATCCCTGCTTTGGGGGAAAGACAGAATAGAATAGGAATAAGAACACAACAGCATGCAAAATCCAATGTCTGTTAGAAATAGTAACCTTCTCAAGCCTCCACTAGTTGTTTGTTATGTATATAACTGCTTAGTGTATTGTATGTGTGTATTGGTTTGCAATTTTACCTAACTTCTTTGTTGTGGGAGGGACTGCAAACCATGTGATCAGGGCTGAACATGTTGAGGACTAAGGCTTCATTTTTAGATTTATTTATTTATTTATTTATTTGGTTTACTTTTACCCCGCCCTTCTCACCCCGAGGGGGACTCAGGGCGGCTTACACAACCAAGGCACAATTCGATGCCCGTAACATACAGCAGCAATAAAACAAAATAACGCAAATTAACAATCAGCAGCAATACATTACATCTATACTCACTAAAAACAATAAAACCAATAAAAATTTCATACAAACCGATATAAACCAATTACTCCTTATTGCCGGTCAGTGTTCGCTATCTCTTAGTTCAGAGTTTCCTTCCACATTTATCAGTCCTGCCGGTCTTATTTGTCTGGTTGTCCTTACCTAGTTAGCAGATTGCCCGAAGGCCTGGTCCCACAACCATGTCTTTACCTTCCTCCTGAAGGACAGGAGTGATGTCGACGCCCTGATCTCCACTGGGAGTGAGTTCCACAGGTGAGGGGCCACCACTGAGAAGGCCCTGCTCCTCGTCCCCACCAGCCTCGCTTGGGAAAGCGGTGGGGTCGAGAGCAGGGCCCCCTCAGATGATCTTAAATTCCGTGGTGGGACGTAGAGGGAGATACTTTCGGACAGATACGCTGGACCGTATCTGTGATCAGTGTTTGCTTTAAGAAGCCATGTAGAGAAGCGTGTGTTCGCATCAGAAGCAGTGAGTACAGTTACACAGTTTAGACTTCAGTGGAGATAGAAGCCATTTAGACTCTTAGAGAGAGCAGATGCCTTTAGACTTCAGTATAAGTCACATGCATGGTTGATTGGGACAAGGGAGAGAGCACTAGTAGGTGCCTATGGTTTCCAGGCCTGCTTGCATGTCCTGCCACACACACACACACACTCTTTCCAAGGAGAGTGTGCATGTGGTAGGCCATGCAGGCAGGCCCGGAAAGTGTGCGCACCTGCCAGTGCCAGCAGCTAAGTGCCTCTTATTCTAAGAGTAGAAGCAGCAGGTGCCAGGTAAGAAAAACGCATGCCAGGAAGGCTAGCCAGTTGGTGGGAAGCCCCCTCCCATAATGATCCAGTTTTCAGGCCCCAAAATGAAAACTGAAAACAACTCTCCCAATTTTGGGAGGCTTACAAAAAATGGATCAGTGGCCCCAGCGAAAGCCAGGGCCCGGAACGGGACAAGGTTTCCCCCCAATGCAAATGCCTACTCCATACCCACCCTCACTATTTTACTCTTCACCAAGAATGGGTCTTTTTGTAAAGCATTTAACCACCAGTTCAAAATAAAAACCCCTAAACTATATTCTACCCAAAGAATGGCTACTTCAGATGCACAGAAGCGTCAGAGGCACACACTTTTACCTTTTGGAGATACAGTTGATGTTTCTACAGCACCAAAATTCTTTGAAGTTTTTGAATCATTTTCCAAGCAGTAGCCATCAAACTCTGTAAGGCAGCGAGGACGGGCGCATTTCCATAGACCAAAATAACGCCCAAAAGGTTTGTTGAGTCTTAGGCTGTTCCTTGTTCCACTGCTAAGGCTTTCTTTGGAAAAAGGATTGCCATTTACGCGTCCACCTGATAATGGTGTCACCTTCATTAATCCCCTTCTCCATCTTGTTCTTACATTCGTTGCAGGTAATTGTTATTATACTGCTTTTCTTTTCCTCCGAGTAGTCACGGGTAATCCCATTTTGATAACCTGTAAAAATATATTTATTTACTTTTTTATTTTATTTTTATATTATTTTATGATTTCCCTTTTACTGCCAAATTGGACTCAAAGGGGCTTGCCATATAAATTAAAACAAAACATCTAAAACAATATAAGGTTAAATAATTTTAAAAGTTTTCAATCAAACATTCAATCAAAACATTACTTTCAAAACATTAAAATTAAAACAAATTAAAGCAAATTAAAAAAACACACACATAAGGTATGACCCCTGTATCTGCAGGACTGGTATGTGCAGGTTCATTTATCTATGTTTGACAAAACTATTATTTATTGCATTTTATTTATTGAACATAATCCCACCTTTCTCTCAAAGTGAGAAAATGTCCATTCTAAGCATTTGCTGGGTCCTCCAGCAAGGGTAAGATGGATGGATGGCATCCTTGAAGTGACTGGACTGACCTTGAGGGAGCTGGGGGTGGTAACGGCCGACAGGGAGCTCTGGCGTGGACTGGTCCATGAGGTCACGAAGAGTCGGAGACGACTGAACGAATGAACAACAAACCAGCACAGCTCTATGGTAGTTAATGCATGTAGCCATGTATAAATATGTGAGAGGAAGCCACAGGGAGGAGGGAGCAAGCTTGTTTTCTGCTTCCCTGGAGACTAGGACACGGAACACTGGCTTCAAACTACAAGAGAGGAGATTCCATCTGAACATGAGGAAGAACTTCCTGACTGTGAGAGCCATTCAGCAGTGGAACTCTCTGCCCCGGAGTGGGGTGGAGGCTCCTTCTTTGGAAGCTTTTAAACAGAGGCTGGATGGCCATCTGTCAGGGATGATTTGAATGCAATATTCCTGCTTCTTGGCAGGGGGTTGGACTGGATGGCCCATGAGGTCTCTTCCAACTCTTTGATTCTATGATTCTATGAATGCAGTTCAACACCATAAGAATCAAAAGTTCTATCAGATATTTTGTTTGTGTCTGCCAATATGCAATGCTGTGGAATCGTGAGAGATGCAGTTTACAAGGTCATCAGCCTTCTCTGCCAAAGAGTGCTGGTGCCTCACTAAACTTCAACTCCCAGGATTCCATAGCACTGAGCCATGGCAGTTTAAGTGGTATCAAACTGCACTGATTGTATGGTTAAATGCAAGAGCAGTGGTGCATCTACACTATTGAACTGATGCAGTCTGACACCCCTTTAAGCGCCATAGCTCAATGCTATCCTGGCAGTTGTAATTTAGTGAGGCACCAGCACTCTTTGGCAGATTTTATTTCGGTTCAATGCTGTGGAATCATAGAAGTTGTTTCACTAGGGGACTTTCCATATAACCTTCCATATAACCCAGAATATCAAGGCAGATAATCCACAATATCTGCTTTGAACTGGGTTATCTGAGTCCACACTGCCATACAATTCAGTTCAATGTTGATTTTATACAGCTGTGTGGAAGGGGCCTAGGTCTTTAGCATTCTCTGTCAAAGAGAGCTGGTGCTTCACTAAATTACAAATCCCAGGATTCCATAGGATTCAGCCATGGGTGTTACAGTGGTGTCAAACTGTATTCATTCTACATGTCTTTATACAACATCATGGACGTTGTCCAGATTTCAGAGTGACTGGCATCTTCTTATTACAAAGAAGAGGCATGTTTTTGTGCATCCACTTGAGACGGTGCTATATTCCATCCTTACCAGGAACAGGTCTTTTGTACATATAATGATTTCTTCAACACCAAACCACTACAGAATATGTTAACTTCTCACACAAAGAGATTGCACCTAAACTGTTAAAGAACAGGGAAGCCTGGGGTCTGTCCAGACAGTACAGTTTATCTCAGTAGCTTCCACAGCAAACAACAGGGTGGCCAGACACCGTTCCCTGTAAACATGGAAACAATTGCTACAAGAGGCAAAAAACATGAGATTTCCAGGTGTGGGAATATCATGGTTTTGAGCCAAATATGCAGATCTTCACATGTCTGTATGTCCCTGCAATCAGAAATCACAGGATTCTTCAAATCTGGGTTTGTTCCTGGGTTTTAGATACTTGTTCCTGATTGGTCATTTCCAGGAAGGTGACACTTGAGTAGAAGGCAAAAACTTTGTTTCTGTGCCTGAAACTTCATGAAACGTGTGGAGGGTACATTTTCTCTAGCCAGGAGAAAGTTCTGGCACCCCAGTCGATGTTGTACATCTTTTCACAAGAAGAGCAATCAGGAACAGCCATGTATAACCCCAAAACAGCCCCTTTTGTTTGATGCCCCGAGTACACAACTAAGTCTTTCTGGACAGATGGCCATGAAATGGTAGGGAGAAGGTTTGAGGAAAAAGAGACAGAGAGTCCCTGAGGTCTGAAAAGCACGGTTTTATTCTTGGTTGGCGCCAACTGGATATGGACCCTTCTGGTAAGCCAGGAAAACAGGGTACAGAACAAAGAAAAGGCTTGGTTTATATACCCTTTAAAATAATATGCATGCATCATACAGACATCATAATGTGCGTCACAAAATTCTACTTTTACATTGACTTCAATTGCATATTTCAACATCAACACCTGTCAATCTTCATTTTGGGCATCCTTATCTGAGGAGGTGCTATTAATGAGGACCATCGCCAGAATGTCTACTAGATTCCTGATAGCAAGAGCTTCCATTCATTTTGAGATAAGTTATTCCTGAATCCTCTTGATAGCCAGCTCATTAATCAATAAGGTTCACCTGGTACCAAAATGGAAGAGTCTCCTGAGATATGCCAGGCCTCTAGACATTCCTTTCCTTAGATTCTGGCCTCTCTTGAGGCATCTAATTTTTGCAGCTTTTAAGAAGTCAAGTGAAGTGAAGGTCATGCATACATACATTTCTCTTTGTGAGTTCATATATTTTCTAACTCCTATTTCTAACATGGTTACATCAAATATATATTTTCCAATATGTGTATTATGCATTTTCATCATGCGTTCATCAGCCATGCAGCCAGGCTCTAAAAATATGTCAGTAATGACAACCCAATAATGACCTCACAACCTCTGAGGATGCTTGCCATAGATGCAGGGGAAATGTCAGGAAAGAATGCTTCTCGAACCCAACAACAACCCAGTGATTCTGGCCATGAAAGCCTTCGACAATACAATACTGGCCATGAAAGCCTTCGACAATACAATAATGACAAAGTTCTGTTCCTGGCTTGAAAGTGTGTGTTCCTGTATGTGCAGTGCTGACTTCGGCAGAAGTAGTCCTATCCCGTAAACTTTGTTTGTGTGATAGATACTTCATGAAACGTCCGGAGAGCACAGTTTCTCTGGCCAGGACAAAGAACAGAACCTTTACAATGTTTCACTGCAGTGATTCTCCGCCTATCCACATATCTGCATATTTATTTATTTACTATATTTATACCCTACCCTTCTCAACCCCGAAGGGGATTCCCTGCAGCTTAGAGCAGAGGCAAAATTCTATTCCTTAAACAATCCAGCAATTAAGTAACATTTCATTTTAAAAATTAAAAAAAATAGTTAAAAATTTAAATGAAGCTAAAAGCAATTAAAGCATAAACAATACCACTTACAACTATAAATCACATTATCCACAATCAAAGTCAGGCCATTCCAATACTTGCTACACATAAATCCGAGTCATCTGTTGCACTGTATTAGTTGCCAAAGGCTTGGTCACAAAGCCATGTTTTCATATCTTCAGGGTTTAAAAAAATTGCTGAAGTTTCCAGCGGAAGTCCTGTGGTGGCCATCTTGGGAGCCTCTAAATCTCACAACAAAGCACCAAGTCTGGACAACGGAGGCAGAAATCCTGGGACCAACAGGTCTGTATGTGGACCTCTCCTGAAATCCCGGGATTTTTTGCCCTTGTTTAAAACCCGTGATTTAGTGCTGTCTGGAAGCACCCCTGGCTGGAAGGAGAGCTGCATGATACACTCCTACAAATTAAAAAGTTATGGCTCTTTGATACGTTGAACAGTGGTTCCTTTCTGCCACCAAGGACAGCATCTGCTTTACAGTTTCTAGGAACCACACACTGCGTTCTGCATCCATTCTTATAATTCTGTGCATTTCCCCATCTAGACAGGATACCAATCCCACCAATGAGAGCGATACAAATAGATAGAGGCAGAAGGTGGCATCTAAATTGCCAAATGAGTGCAGTTTGCACCATTTAAATTGTCATGTCTCAGTGCTATAAAATCATGAGAGTTGTCCTTTAGCCTACTCTACCAAAAGGTGTTAGTGCCTTGCCAAACTACAAATCCTAGGATTCTATAACACTGAGCCATGACAGTTAAAATGATGCCAAACCTGCATTAATTCTACAATGTAAATGTGTGTGTGTGTGTTTTGTTTTTACCTGGTTTCACAGTGACTGAGCTCCGTGTTGATTCTTTGCTACCATTAGAACAGTAGAAAACACCCGAGTCGTTCATGTAGAGATGTTTGAGGGTGATAGTGGTTAGCTTCTCTTTTGTTGAATTTGAGATCAAGCGACCGTGAAATCTCGAATTCTCATCCATTTTTATTCCGTTAGAAATCACTGAGAATATTTCTATCTTGTTATTATCACCCTTTATGCCAAGGCAGATAGGATAGTGTGGAAGCCAATACCATGTCACTTTGGGTCCTTTCAGTTCACAGGCAATCTGGACTTCTGATCCAACATTTACCTCCCTTTCTGAAATCAATATGAAATCAACATTATCAAATTGTTTTGTTATGACACAGCAACACAGGGCTCTAAAAACACTTGGTAATTTTGTGAAAATCTGATTTGAAATCAGAAATCTGATTTCTTGTCCTGAAGTATGGACTGCGAGAAGATCCAACCAGTCCACACTTCAACGTGCAAGGGGAAGCCTGGTTTGACAGTTGCTTGACACACTTCATTTCCTGTTGTTGGTTTTTTTGTGGCTTTCTAGAGACCTTTTTTCAGATGGCGAAATTCTCATGGTGGTCCACGAGAAGGCCTTACTGGTACATTATTTAAACTGTTATGTTTATTCATATCATGATCTGATCACCATGCTCAATATATCCCATATGCATGGGGGCATTGGGGTAACGATACAAAAGGTTTGCTAGGCTAGACCCTCTTTCACTCAGACTCAGCCCCCCCCCCCCCCCCCCCGAAACAAAATCCTGGCTACGGGCCTGCTTGGAGCCCTGAGGAGATTCCGTGATTAGAGCCCCTTCTAAACTGCTATATAATCCAGTGTCTGAATCCAGATTATCTGCTTTGAACTGGATTATATAACAGTGTAGATCCAGCCTAGATTTAGTGTCTCTATGTTGAAATGTTTTGTTTTGGTTTTTTGGTTTTTTTCTTCTTTTGCATTTTGAGACTCTTGTGTATTGCAGGATGCATCTACTTACTTACTTAGGCGATCCCTCGTTGGACGAGTAAGATGGTCTTCCATCATGGGTTTCCTTGTGGGTCCGCATGTGGCTGTGGAGCCCTATTCTTGCTCTGCATCTTCTTCCGCAGTGAGGGCATTGGTTTCCAGGTGGAAGGCGGTCCCGGTCGGGGTTGGCTTGACGCGCCTTCCTCCTGGCACGTTTCTCTCTTTCACCCTCCACTCGTGCCTCCTCAAATTCTGCAGCACTGCTGGTCACAGCTGACCTCCAGCTGGAGCGCTCAAGGGCCAGGGCCTCCCAGTTCTCAGTGTCTATGCCAGAGTTTTTAAGGTTGGCTTTGAGCCCATCTTTAAATCTCTTTTCCTGTCCACCAACATTCCGTTTTCCGTTCTTGAGTTCGGAGTAGAGCAACTGCTTTGGGAGACGGTGGTCAGGCATCCGGACAACGTGGCCTGTCCAGCGGAGTTGATGTTGGAGGACCATTGCTTCAATGCTGGTGGTCTTTGCTTCCTCCAGCACACTGACGTTTGTCCGCTTGTCTTCCCAGGAGATTTGCAGGATTTTCCGGAGGCAGCGCTGATGGAATCGTTCCAGGAGCTGCATGTGACGTCTGTAGACAGTCCACGTCTCACAGGCATATAGCAGGGTTGGGAGGACAATAGCTTTATAGACAAGCACCTTAGTATCCCTACGGATGTCCCGGTCCTCAAACACTCTCTGCTTCATACGGGAAAATGCTGCACTTGCAGAGCTCAGGCGGTGTTGTATTTCGGCGTCGATGTTGACTTTGGTGGAGAGGTGGCTGCCAAGGTAGCGGAAATGGTCGACATTTTCTAGTGTTACACCATTAAGCTGTATCTCTGGCATTGGAGAGGGGGCGGCTGGTGACTGCTGGAACAGCACTTTGGTTTTCTCGATGTTCAGTGACAGGCCAAGCTTTGTGTATGCTTCTGCAAAGGTGTTGAGAGTGGCTTGTAGATCTTCTTCTGTATGGGCACAGACGACATTGTAGAGGATGCATCTACACCTACAGTAGAGGATGCATCTACACCGTAGAATGAATAGAGTTTGACCACTTTAGCAGCCTTGGATCAATGCTCAGGCTCATAGTTCAGTGAGGCAGCATCACTCTTTGGTGGAGATGGCGAAAGATCCCACAAAATTTCAACTCCCATAATTCCTTAGCATTGATCCAGGCAGTTTGGTGTTGAACTACATGAATGCTACAATGTAGATGCATACCACTGACTGAAATGCATTAATTTCAATTGATATGGTCACTTTTTTGCATCTTTGACAGTGCATCTTAAAGACTGCCTTAATTGCCATGGCTTCACTTCCACAGAATCCTAGGATTTGTAGTTTGATGAGGCATTTTGAATTCTCTGTGAGGCAGCTCAGGTCTAGCCCTTCCTTGAATACTGCCAGGAGAGCTCTCTTTACCCACTGTCTGCCTTAGGGTGCATCTACACTGTAGAATTAATGCAGTTTGGCACCCTTTAACTACAATTGCTCAGTGTTGTGGAATCATGGGAGCTGCACTTTTACACAGTCCTGAGCCTTCTCTGCCAAAGAGTCCTGGGTCCTCACCAAACTACAAATCCCAGGATTCCAAAGGATTGAACCATGGCAGGTGAAGTGGTGTCAATTAAGCTGCAGCATTACTCATAGCATGAGGGCAACTTTATGCACACACCTTATTCTGTGCATGAAATAAAGTGTGCATTCCTTGAACCTTTATAAAACAAAGTTGTCACCTTTGGTGGAAACCTTGGAAAACTGCAACCCCCATGATTCCACAACTATGAGCCATGGCAGTTAAAGTGATGTCAAACTGCATTCACGCCATCGGGACTGTGGCACAGTTGTCTGGGAGTCAGCTGCATTAAGATCACTACTGACTGAAAGGCCATGAGTTCTAAACCAGCCTGGGTCGGAGTGATCTTCCAACCAAAATTGTGTAGCTTGTTGTCGACCTTTGCAGCCCGAAAGACAGTTGCATCTGCCAAGTATGAAATTTAAGTACCACTTATGTGAGGATGCTAATTTAACTGATTTACGAGGCCATAAAAAATATCCAGGAAGTATGCAAAGAATGAGGAAACAACAGCTCCCCTGGTGGTCAGGAGCTGGGATGTTAAATAGCCTCTGAGTGTCTGTCTATATATGTTGTGTGTCTATGGCATTGCCATGTATATGTATGAGTCCCCTGCGGGGTGAGAAGGGCAGAATATAAATACTGTAAATAAATACTGTAAATAATAAATAGATAATAGAATTTACTACTTACCTTTTGGAGAGTCCGTTTTTATTGGAGTCAGGGTTGCCAAGAGCCCAAATATTAAAAGCAATGGTTTCATGTGGGTGATGCAGATGTCCTTGGGAATAGGAGACCGGTAGCCCTCTGCTACGCCCCTCTCACCCAAAAAAAGCAGAAAGAGGTCAGAAGAGGAACTGTGACAAAACCACACCAGAGGAAAACCACAACACTGTGGAATGACATGGTGAAAAAGGAAGCGCTTCCAAATGCTAGCTCAGAGTGACAGCCCACTAATGTAACGACCAAGATCTTACATTGGGCCAGGCTGGTAGCACAACTGGTTAAACAGCTACAATAATCCACTGCTGACTGAAAAGTGTCAAGTTCAAAGACAGAGTCGGGACTGAGCGTCCAAGCTGTTAAAAAAAATGCCCAGCTCACTGTCAACCTAAGCAGTTCGAATACAGCTGTTAGCCGGAGATAGTTTGTTATATTGGTGAGAACAATTCTTCTGTTTTGATCCACAGTGAATAAAACTATATATTTTTGTTTCTACTTAAAGTAGCACACTAATGTGTATTTTTTAAAGTTTTTATCACATTGTGGGCTACTAACACTACTCTGATACTATTGTGAAGATGAATGCCAGCATGTTTTTTCGGACTTATTGATAAGCTCTTCTGGGGATAAATGCACAGATTACCCATGTATATCCTCCACTGAACTGTTCTATCAACATAACTATTGTGTTTACCATACTTCTTCCTTTTTATGAACTCGACTGGGCAATTAATCCCATCATGGACTGTTTTACATATTGCCACACTGCATTCTGGAGGTCTGTATCTTCCTCCAAGGAGGACCTTTGAATTGACTTATACTTCAAATCAATAAATGACAACTCATTGAATTTCCTGTCTCTAGGAGAACCAATCACTGGACTGCTTCATGGAGCCAGCAGCCAATAATAGCCCGAATCCTAGCTGAGCCAGTTTTCAGAGACTGGAATGAGTGTTCTGAATAGCTGTCAAAAGTGTACAAATATTTTCTATATTTTACAATGGAGTATGTCAGGTCTTTGAGAGCACAGGCTCTATTCTGACATCCTTTGAGGCCTGAAAGAAATAAACCTCTGTTCACTTGCCTTCAAATCCAAGTTGGATCTACACTGCCCTATATCTCAGGATCTGATCATAGATTATCTGGCAGTGTGGACTCGTATAGTTCAGTTCAAAACAGACTATCTGGCGTCAGATCCTGGGATATATAATATATCTGGCATTTGATCCTGGGGGCCGGAGGTTTAGCACAGCTGGTAAATCATCAGCAATTATAAGATCTATCAACCAAAAGGTTGCAAGTTTGAAGCCCTAGGTTGGCGTGAGCTACCAACTGTCAGCCTACCTCATTGTTTCCTAAGTAATTCGAAAACAGCTTTAGCTGTGATTAGAGAAATTAGGTACCGCTAAAAGCGAGGGAGGTGTTTTACGATGCCATAAAGAAAGAAGATCAGAAAATGCTGGGCAACCAAAAGGAAGGAGGAAGTCCTGACGGCTCTTCGTCATAGAGGATGGAGCAACAGCACCCCCTGGACTCAAGCCCAACCTTCCATGGCACCTCCTTCTGTTCTGTCTGTCTGTGTATTGTCTATACAAAGTGGCATTGAATGTTTGCTGTTTATATCTACTGTGATCTGCCCTGAGTCCCCTTCGGGGTGAGGAGGGCGGAATATAAATAAAGTGTTGTTGTTGTTGCTGTTGTTTGATAAAACTTGGAAACCATTTATTAGCAATGGGGAATTTAAACCACCAAATGTCCAAGAAACATTGTGGTTGCACAATAGTGAATAGATTACAATAATTATATGTAAGATGTATTGTCGAAAGCTTTCATGGCTGGAATCACAGGGTTGCTGTAAGTTTTTTGGGCTGTGTGACCATGTTCCAGAAGCATTCTCTCCTGAAGTTTCACCTGCATCTATGGCAGGCATCTTCTGAGATTTATGCAAGAGGTGAAATTGGAATAATGTGGAAGTAATAGAATTGACAGTGCTGTGTTTTTAAAATATGCAAGTATAGAAGTTGCGATAAGATAATTGTATCATGTTTTAAATGTTTAAATAAAAAAGAAACAATAAAATATGTGGAAAAAGGAAACTACAGTGCCCATGATTTCATAGCTTTGACCCATGGAAGTCAAAGTGGTGTCAGACAGCATTAATTCCATTGTGTAGATGCACCATCAATGACCTTAGGTGGGTTTCACACTCCCAGCCCTGCAACCCTCATGATAGGCTTGCCCTGGTTGAAAACAACATGAAGGAACACAAAAGCAACATGCTAACTTCCTCAGGTACTTCCTGTCCTTCGATTAACTCACCATTGCTTCAAGTGCTTTGCAAGAACATTGCAGCCCTGTGGGTTTCTTTTCTTTCAAAGCACTTGAGTTTCCCTGCAGCTCAGAAAGGAAGTATTATATGTGGTTTTGTGTGTGAGCTCCAAGTCTGGAAACTTGCAGTTGGCTGGTTTGGGGAATCCCATTGTGTTGGGTGGCGGGGTAGTTTTTGACATTTATCATTCAAAATCCCTATTCTGGTTTCCTTTTCTGCTCTTCCTCTTCCTCCTGCTGCTTTTTCCCCATTGCCACCTGCTTAATTTTGTCAGTGCCTTTCCACACATGTGGGCTTTTTACACTTCACTGTTATAGCAGTATGTTTACACTTTAATGACTATGACTCAATTTCATGGAAACCCACACATTCCTGATTTGGCAGGGACATTCCAAATTATTCCTCTGTCATCCCACTTTTTCAATAATTTTGAAATGTCCCAGTTCCTACTCCCATATTCCTCATTCGCCTTCAGCTTATTTCCATTGACTTGAACAGTTCTAAGTGCAAAACTCCATTATCTCAGTAGGATTGCTAAGATCATCTGGAGGAGCCCTGCTCTCGATCCCACACGGCTGGTGGGGATGAGAGACAGGGCCTTCTCGGTGGTGGCCCTTCGACTCTGGAACTCCCTTCCACTGGAGATCAAAACTGCCCCTTCGATCTTAAAGTTCAGGAAACGTGAAAACTTGGCTTTGGGGATTGGCATTCGACGAATGAGCCATGATCCTGTGATATGGATGGATGATGAATAATGACTTTTGATGACAACTGACCACTAATTATAGGATTGTATTTTGCTATTTTAATGTTTTAGTGTGATTTAGAATATGATGTTTTAATGACTGTCTGTAATATTGATGTTGGGAACCAGCCTGAGTCCCTCGAATAGAGATGAGAAGACCGGTATACAAAACTGCTAAATAAATAAATAAACTATGTAATGTGAAAATATGCATATGTTCATTTTTAAAGGGCGGAAATAGAATCCTACAGATCCATCTTTGGAACACATTTTTTTAATCTTATGGTTCCTATCCCGGTTCACAGCTTGCTCAAGACATGAAGCAGAAGAGAAGGGAGAGATTCAGAACTTGGATTGCCAAATGATTGCAAATAATCTCAATCTGGACAACTTCTTATATTTATTTATTTACATACAGTATTTATAGCCCACCTTTCTCACCCTGAAGGGGACTAAGAGCCGCTTACAGAACACACATACGGCAAACATTCAATGTCGATTATACAATTATTTATTTATTTATTTATTTATTTCAGGTACTTCTACCCCGCCCTTCTCAACTCCCTAAGGGGGACTCAGGGCAGGTTCCAACCGGCATGCGTTTGATGCCTACAATTCAACACAATAAAATACATAGTAGCAATAATTATAAACAGTTTAAACATTACATTAATACAATAAAATTAACAAGGACAGACAATACAGAGGCAAAGACAGTTTTTCCCATCTTATTTCTGGCATCTTGGAGGCTGTGCTCAACTTTGGCCATGGGGGGGGGGGGGGGTGCCGTCACTCCATCTTCCTTGCCAAGGAACTTTTCTCCAATCAATGTCCTTAAGGATGGAACCTATTTATCTACTTGCATTTCTGATTTCGTCCTGCTAGATGGGCAGGTGAGCGGGGGCTAACAGTGGGTGCTCACCCCAACCCGGGATTGAATTGCTAACCTTTCGATCAGCATGATTTTTCTGCAGCACAGCAGTTTAGCTTTCTTTGTTTTATATGCAATCTCCATTTGCAGGAATTAGCTGCTGATACTTTGTCACAGGAGAAAAAGAAGGATTTAAGGATTCCTAATAATTGCTGTTGAGGAAAGCAGAGGTTGTAGTGAAAGTTGGCAAAAACCAAACCAACAGATTTGAATGGGAGATTCCCCCTTCTACCTTCACAATCTTGAGATCAGAAGAATTTAAAGATAGAAAGGAAATTTTCATTGGGCAGGGTTGGGGTTATGAGCTTCCTATATCCTTATCTGATACAAAATTGTGCTCTTTCAAGTCTCTACCATATTGCGTTCCCTCCGACTGTCCAGAACTGGCACTATCCTTTGTTGTTCTACTTTTTCAGTTGCTTTTAAAATGTCCCAATCTCTCACTCCCATCCCATAAAAATCTTGACTGTGCTGAATAAGAAGAAATTTTGGACTCACTTTTTAAAAGATTGGAATTTTTTTTCATAAGAATGATGGGAGTGTTTCTCTACTATAGGATTCATGAACTGCTGGAGTGCTCCCAAAAGTAGAAGTGGTACTAAGGTAGAAGTGGGACTCTGGGGTGGTGGTGCTCATCTCCATTTCTAAGATGAAGAGCCAGCGTTGTCCGTAGATGCCTCCAAGGTCATGTGGCCGGCATGACTGCATGGAGTGCTGTTACCTTCCCGCCGGAGCAGTACCTATTAATCTACTCTCATTTGCATTTTTCCGAACTGCTAGGTTGGCAGAAACTGGGGCTAACAACAGGAGCCCACCCCACTGCCCAGATTCGAACCACAAGTTCAGCAGCTCAATGGTGTAACCCACTGTGCCACCAGGAACTCCAGTGGAACTAAATAATATTTTAAAGGAGGAGGCTAACAAGGGACAATAACAATGAGATAGTTTGGGGGGGGGGGGCAGCGTTGTAGCTTTGTTTTTTTTTCTTTGCTTGGTTTTTGTTTTTGTGTGTTTGTTTATCCCTTTCTGTTTTCTGTTTTGTTATTTTTAACCCGTTTAGTTATGGGCTTGTAATAATAGCGAGTTGTGTAGTTTTTAGTTTCATATATTTGAACATTTGTTTGTTTTTTATTTTGTTTCTTTCCCCAAATAAAAATTACCTAAATTCTTTTTAAATTTTTACTTTTAAAGTTGCGCTCTCTCTGTGAGATTTTTTTTTTCTCGCCCTGAAATGATCAGGGCTCCATGATTCAGGTAAAGACCCAGAAATTGGAGAAACCTACTTGACCCAATTCCTCTTGTTCATTTGCAGATTTTTGGCCTATGATGCATAAATGACTCCTGAGTCTTAGGCATTCTCACATGGGGATGGTGTCTATATATAGCTAATACTGATTACAACAAAGACCGAACTTAACAGTACCTCTGTGCCATCCTTGGGGAAATTACTTTTCAAAATCTCCCAGAAACTTCCAACCAGTGGCCACACTAGTGGCCAGGTTATGGGGCTTTTTGCTATCAAAAAATGTACCCACTCTACTCAGACAGGGCAACATTTCAGATATGAGTAACAACCAGTTTGAGTAGATTTTATAAAGATTAATGTCAGCTAAATCACTTCCAATTAAAAGTGTGCTCTCATGGAACAAAGCAAGCATTCCTACCTATGCTTTGTTGTTTTTGTGTGCACTCAAGTAATTTCTGACTTACAGCAACACTGAGGCAAATCTACCATTGGGTTTTCTTCACAAGATTTGTCCAGAGGGTGGTTTTGTTATTTTTTTCCCTTTGAGGCTAAGCTTCTTTGACTAGTCCCAGGTCACCCAGTAGATTTCCACAGCTGAGTGGGGATTCAAACACTTGGGTCCTAATCCAGCCATTATCAATTAGACCCTAAAGTGATGAATTATGAGGCGTCGATCCGTTGAGACATACAGCATGGCCACATTGCCTTTTTCCATTTTGCTTTATAATAATCTCTCTTGAATTTCCTTGGAAAGAAATCATTCCTCAAATTGCCATTGTCCTTTCACAATGACCTGGGAGACTTGGTGGAGATACACAATGGATTTGCATGAGAGCCCCTGGGTCCTCTTTCCAGTTTCACCTGGTATCATCCTGGTTATCTTTGGGAACACTTCCTTTTCTTTGCACCACACCTGATGCAATATTGTGACATCCATTGAGATGGCCATCAGCTTAAGCACCCATTGTTTTTTCTGGACTAACACAATTGAACCAACCAGAGCTGAAATATTCAGGCCATTATCACTTACCCCACCTTTCCAACCATTCATGGGCAGATCAATAAGTGGATACAAATCTTCAGAATAATCCTTTTCAGTTTATTAAAGTTTCCTGCCATGGCAAAGACCAACCAGCTATGATGTTGGATGGAACCCTGGACCACCCAATCTGCAGTCAGCACAGGAGACTTGAATAGTTGTCAAAAGACACTAAATATGCTATGTATTCACAATTGCAGTATGTCAGTTCTTTGGAGTGCCATCTCTGCTGACATCCTTTCTGGCCATTGAGAATAAAGCCTCTAATTTTGCCTTCAGCCCGACTATGTCACGCCTAAACTTCTGGAAGCTTGACTCTCCTGGTCCAGAACCCATGATTTTAGTAGAGCATCTATACTGGAGAAATGCATTTCTTTCAGAATAATTCACTTAGTTTAGAAACGTTTTCTAACCTGGATTAACTCACTGCATGAATGCTATATTGTCTTAAGGCATAGGGTTACAGCCTGTGTTGGATGGGGTTACACTCCCCCCGAAGATGCAGGCTCACAGCTTGGATGTGATCCTGGATTCATCGCTGAGCCTGGAACCCCAGGTTTTGGCAGTGACCAGGGGAGCATTTGTACAGTTAAAACTTGTGCGCCAGCTGCGCCCATACCTTGGGAAGTCTGACTTGGCCATGGCAGTCCATGCTCTGGTTACATCCCGTATAGACTACTGCAACGTGCTCTACATGGGGTTGCCTTTGAAGACTGTTTGGAAGCTTCAAATGATCCAACAGATGGCAGCCAGATTACTAACAGGAGCAACGCTCAGAGAGCACACAATTCTGCTGTTGTGCCAGCTCCGCTGGCTGCTAGTCTGCTACCGGACACCATTCGAAGTGCTGGCTTTAGCCTATAAAGCCCTAAACAGTTCTGGCCCAACTTACCTGTCTGAATGCATGGACTTTAAGATCATCTGGGGAGGCCCTGCTCCCGATCCTGCCTGCATCACAAATACGTTTGGCGGGGACGAGAGACAGGGCCTTCTCAGTGGTGGCCCCTCAGCTATGGAACCCCCTTCCTAAGGACATTAGATTGGCCCCCTCCCTCTTAACATTCCAGAAAAGACTCAAGACCTGGTTGTTCGAGCAAGCATTTGAAAATGCAATGTAAAAGAGATAGGAACTTGGAACGATTGGACAACGGGATGGATAATGTTTTTAATTAGGAGACGCAAATGGCTTATGTTTTTATTACTCTTCTTATGGTTTTATACTATGTATTAATGTTTTAAATGTTTAATGATGTTCTCGGGCATCAAATTGCTGCCTCTGTAAACCACCCTGAGTTGCCTGAGGGCAGAGAAGGGTGGTATACAAATATAGTAAGTAAATAAATAAGGGAATTGACTCAGAAATGAGGTGGTTTCAGAATAAATTGGCTTGAGAAACCTATGCTGTCTCAAGCAAGAGGATTCTGAAATTACATTGAAGGATTTTTTCCAAATTGTTAGTATTTTTCATTGCTGACTTTGATAACTTTATGTTTTCATAACTCACTTCCTCCCCAGCCACGGGATTTCCCCCACCCTCCCCAAGTAGCGTAGCCAACCAAAACACCTTCCTACTGCCCACTTGTGCATCGCAAATTAAATGCATCACTGAAGGAAAAAGTTACTCCAGGTTTGCATGGAAACTCATAAAGCTTGCGAAAGAGAAGCAGATGCCAGGCAGTTGAAGAAAGCACACAGACAATGAGGTATGTGGCCATTCATGAAGGTGATATTTCAAGAGGGCCTAAGTGAGAAGAAAGGAAACATTCTGTGGAAAGCAAAACTGGAGAAAGGATTTATGAAGTTTTGGGAGAAAGAAATGTAGGGCTTCTTAACACCACTTAGGGCACATATACACTTTAGAATTAATGCAATTGGACACCAGTTTAATTGCCATGGTTCAATGTAATAATAATAATAATAATAATAATAATAATAATAATGTTGAAGGCTTTCATGGCTGGAATCACTAGGTTCTTGTAGGTTTTTTCGGGCTATATGGCCATGTTCTAGAGGCATTTTCTCCTGACATTTCACCTGCATCTGTGGCAAGCATCCTCAGTGGTAGTGAGGTCTGTTTGGAACTAGGAAAATGGGTTGCCATAGATGCAGGCGAAATGTCAGGAGAAAATGCCTCTAGAACATGGCCATATAGCCCGAAAAAACCTACAAGAACCTAATAATAATAATAATAATAATAATAATAATAATAATTTGCATGAATTTAAATGAATGTTTTAATAATGTAATGTTTTAATTACTGTTTCAATTGCAATTGTTATATATGAATCTGTTTGATGGTATCAAATGGTTGCCTGTTGTAAGCCGCCTTGAGTCCCTCCTTGAGGGTGAGAAGGACAGGATACAAGTTTGTGAAATAAATAAATAAATAAATAATAGTTTGTTATGTTATGCAACTTTTGGAGTTGTAGTTTACAAGATCTTTAGCCTTCTCTGCCAAATAATACACCAAACTACAACTCTATTCCCTTAGAGTCTGAAACCGTGGAAGAATGCAGCCAATCCCGGCAGATCAAAAGTTATCAAACTTGTCTTCAAAAGCATTATGTTGTACATGGATGTAGCTCTTTCTCTTCTTGATACGTTTTTCCTGATCACAGATAGCAAACATATTTTGAACAGGGAGTAAGTTATCAAACAGCCTTTGGCTTTGGATTCGGGCTATATGGGCATGTTCTAGAGGCATTCTCTCCTGATGCTGCACCTGCATCTATGGCAAGCATCCTCAGACCTCATAACCTTTTTTAAAAAAAGGGGGGGGGGGGATAATGTACATCCAATCATCTTCATCATGGTTTGTAGTTTTCTTAGAATTTATTTTTCAATAATTCCTCCTCCTCTTCATTCTAACTTATTATGGGACAATTGTTCTTCTGGATAGTTTCTTTTAAATTTACATGTTCTATTTGTTCTTTAACATATAATCTTTGAACAGCATCCAATCCATTGTTTTCCTTTGATTGCTTTGGATCTTTGTTACTAAATGGGTCAGTTTGCCCATATTCATGATATCCATAAAATTTAGTAACCATTGGTTTGTCGAGGGTTTTTCTTTCATTCTCCATGTTCTAACATAAACTATCCTGGCTGCCGTTGTCATATAGTTGAATAGTTTGTCTTTATTTATGTCCCAGCCCATGTCATGCCTAAAAAAAAAATGTAGTCTTGTATTAAGGATTTTCTGACTAATTTCTAGTATGTCTTTCCGATAATCTTTTACTGTTTCGCAGGGTAAAATGCCCCCGCGTGTGTGTCATATTTCCAGCATTTGTTGTTCATATGTTTGCAATATTTAGCAAGTTTTTGGAGCCCCCGGTATCATAGTGGGTTAAACTGCTGAGATGCTGAACTTGCTGATCGAAAGGTTGCAGGTTTAAATCAGGGGGGAAATGTGAGCTCCTGTTGTTAGCCCCAGCTTCTGCCAAACCAGCAGTTCAAAAACATGCAAATGTGAGTAGATCAATAGGTACCACTCTGGCGGGAAGGTAACGATGCTCCATGCAGTCATGCCGGCCACATGACCTTGGAGGTGACAACGGACAATGTCGGCTCTTGAGCTTAGAAACGGAGATGAGCACCAACTCCCAGAGTCTGACTTGCCTAGACTTAATGTCAGGGGAAAACCTTTACCTTTACCTTTGCGGAGTTATGCACTACTGGTACATCATTTTGTACCAGTTCTCACTGATGTCATATGAATATGTATATTTGGGTTTGTGATTCCAAATCTTTTCCCATTCTTCCATATGTATTGATCTACCTATGTTTTTCACTCATTTTATCATACATTATTTAACCTGTTTGGTTTCTGTATTCCACACCAATAATTTCTTATATATTTTGGTGTTTAGCTTCTTTTCGGATAATATTAGGCTGTCCTATGGGGATTCTTTTTCTGCCAAGCCTATTGTTTTATCCTTGTTGTAGTATTCTCTCAGCTGTCGATATTGGATCACCTTTTCATGACAGTGGTGCGGGGAGGGGAGCGTTATTAAATTATGAATGATTGATATGTTTTGACTGTCTAAACAAATAGGTTTATTGACTTGCCCAGAAAGACCTGCAGCTATTTGCAAACTACTGTACATAAATGAAAAACAAAATGTTTTGAAATCTACTGCTATAGTTAAATGATCTGATCCAGACGCTGGTAGTTTTTTGTGTCCTGCCATACTTTGATACAAAGAGGGATGGATTTCCCTTTGAACACAGTGAAACCAACATCCTATTTGGTGTGTTATGTTAGTGGGCCAAATGTTCAGGATAGCACAGTGTGTTTTGTCTCATGCCGTGATTGTCACATCACAAACAATTACACAAACAGAATTCAGACTTCAGAATGAAGATATTCAATTAAGGTTGCTAGATTTCTGGCCTTGGCCTTGGGCTTGACTTTCCAGTTTTCATTGATCATCTCTAGCAGGAAGCAAGAATGCAAATATTCCAGTTTAGAGTTCTCAAAGCAAGAGAAATGGATGGATTGTGTACAAACCTCCAAGATCTCAACTCGTAAGGCAGTTTGTTGTTGCCTTCAAGTCATTTCCAACTGGATATCCTACTATAGGGTTTTCATTGGGTTTTTTTAATGTTAGTAGCAACTTGAGAAACTGCAAGTCACTTCTGGTGTGAGAGAGTTGGACATCTGTAAGGACATTGCCCAGGGTACACCCGGATGTTTTGATGTTTTTACCACCATTGTGGGAGGCTTCTCTCATGTCCCTGCGTGGGGAGATGGAGCTGACAGAGGGAGCTCATCCGTGCTCTCCCCGGATTCAAACCACCAACCTGTCAGTCTTCAATCCTGCTGGCACAAGGTTTTAACCCATTGCGTCAATGGGGGCTCCTAGAGGTTGGCTGTTGCAGCTGATCAACATGGTTTTCACGGTAAGATTAATTCAGAAAGGCCTTCCTCTGAGGCTGAAAATGTGTGACATGCCTAAGTGGGTTTCTATGTCCAAGCAATGATTTGAATCCTGTACTCCAGAGGTTCCCAACCTGTGGTCCGTGGACCACCAGTGGTCCGCAAGCACTAAAATATGGTCTGCAGCCTCACTGTTACTACACTGTTGCAACAAAAGCAACTGGTCTTGCGAAACCCTCTTATAGTGCCAATCATAGAATCATAGAATCATAGAATCAAAGAGTTGGAAGAGACCTCATGGGCCATCCAGTCCAACCCCCTGCCAAGAAGCAGGAATATTGCATTCAAATCACCCCTGACAGATGGCCATCCAGCCTCTGCTTAAAAGCTTCCAAAGAAGGAGCCTCCACCACACTCCGGGGCAGAGAGTTCCACTGCTGAATGGCTCTCACAGTCAGGAAGTTCTTCCTAATGTTCAGATGGAATCTCCTCTCTTGTAGTTTGAAGCCATTGTTCCGCGTCCTAGTCTCCAGAGAAGCAGAAAACAAGCTTGCTCCCTCCTCCTCCCTATGGCTTCCTCTCACATATTTATACATGGCTATCATATCTCCTCTCAGCCTTCTCTTCTTCAGGCTAAACATGCCCAGTTCCCTAAGCCGCTCCTCATAGGGCTTGTTCTCCAGACTCTTGATCATTTTAGTCGCCCTCCTCTGGACACATTCCAGCTTGTCAATATCTCTCTTGAATTGTGGTGCCCAGAATTGGACACAATATTCCAGATGTATTATTAAGTCTTATTAAATATGGTTTTTAGTGGACGAGCAGATGGTGACTACTGGATGGCATATATTCTGTATCGGAAACTAGAGCTGATGTGGCCTATCTAATGCAATTTTCTGAATCAGCACCCCAAATAACCAAACCAATCTAAAGTTGACCAAAAACGTATTCATAACTCTTTTGATATTAATGTTGGAGATGGCCCCTGGTCAAGTGGTTCGTGATCAAAAAAGCTTGGGAACCACTGCTGTACCCAGGTAGCAGCTTCCTACAATTTGCATAATTTTATCCATTTGTTGGTGCTCCTTTCAAAGAGTCTCCTGGGGATGTATGCAGGTTAATTAATGTACTTAGCTTCCTCCTTTTGTGGCATTCATTGCAGTGCCAAGGTTCTCCCCACGTGTTCCTCCTTTGCTTCCAATTTCTGGCTACAGGCAAGTCAAGTAGATTAAATGTGCCTTATCTTATCTGCTTTTGTAAATAAGAAGGACTAATCCCCTCATTTCACCTTGATCTGGGAACAACCCCTTTAGCTAAGATTGTTGTCTTGTTCTCTTCCTTTCCATCTCAGATCTGAGATATTCCTTTTCTGAAGCCTGTTAGATCTGGAGTGGTAGAGATAGGGGTGCCAGAAAGGGCCTAGGGCGATGGCATTAATTGTGATGCATTTAATTTCAACTGTTCTAAGTCCCTAGTTTCACTGAGGGATGGGTAAGCACAAGCAAGAGATATAGGGTGCATCTGCACTGTAGAATGAATGCAGTTTGACACCACTGGGTATGTTAAGAGGGGACTGGGTATTTGAAAGGATATCATATTGAGGAAGGAGCAACTAGTTTTCTGCTGTTCCACATACTTAGGGTGCTGTAGAATCAGTAGTTAAAGTGATGTCACAGTTTGACACCGTTTTAACTGTTATGATTCCACAGCATTGAACCATTCTGTTAAATGTATTGTTGAAGGCTTTCATGGCCGGAATCACTGGATTGTAGGTTTTTTCGGGCTATATGGCCATGGTCTAGAGGCATTGTCTCCTGACGTTTAATTCTCTCCTGACATCTAATTACCTCTCAACAGGGGTTTGACCCAGGCACAGTCAGGCCATTGCATGCTAATCAAGGCGGTCAGTTGAAACATTCACACCTAGCTCCAGCAGACAAGAGTCCTTTGTCTCACCCTGGTCATTCCACAGACATATAAACCCATTTTCCTAGTTCCAACAGACCTCACTACCTCTGAGGATGCTTGCCATAGATGCAAGCGAAATATCAGGAGAGAATGCCTCTAGACCAGGGGTCAGGAACCTTCGGCCCTCCAGGTGTGGTGGACTTCAACTCCCACAATTCCTTGAGGCCAAGGTAAGCCTTTGGGGTGAATGCCGAGCCTCAAGGAATTGTGGGAGTTGAAGTCCACCACACCTGGAGGGCCGAAGGTTCCCCATGCCTGCTCTAGACCATGGCCATAAAGCCCGAAAAAGCCTACAACAACCCATTCTGTTAAACTGTATTGATTCTACTGTGCAGTTACACCCTATAGTGGAGATGCACCCACAGTTTGTTGTCAAAGGCTTTCATGGTCAGAATCACTGGGTTACTGTGAGTTTTCTGTACTGTATGGTCATGTTCCAGAAGCATTCTCTCCTGACATTTCACCCATGTGCATGACAGGCATCCTCAGAGGTTGTGAGGTCT
Source organism: Anolis sagrei (assembly GCF_037176765.1). NCBI lineage: Eukaryota > Metazoa > Chordata > Lepidosauria > Squamata > Anolidae > Anolis > Anolis sagrei. The sequence goes on from NC_090022.1 coordinate 20,841,312, forward strand.
GTTGGAAACTAGGCAAGTTAGGTTTTTATATATATACATGGAATGTCCAGGGTGGGAGAAAGAACTCTTGTCTGTTTGAGGCAAGTGAGAATGTTGCAATTGGCCATGCTGATTAGCATTGAATAGCCTCATAGCTTCATAGCCTGGCTGCTTACTGCCTGGGGGAATCGTTTGTTGGGAGGTGTTAGCTATCCCTGATTATTTCCTGTCTGGAATTCCCCTGTTTTCTGAGTATTGCTCTTTATTTACTGTCCTGATACTGGTATCCGGATTTTGTTCATTTTCGTTGTTTCTTCCTTTCTGTTGAAATTGTCCACATGCTTGTGGGTTTCAATGGCTTCTCTGTGTAGTCTGACATGGTGGTTGTTAGAGTGATCCCCTCTCTCGTGGCACTCTCAGAAAGAAGATTTCAACCTTTGTACAGAAAGGTACAATAGTCAATTCAGATGGAATAAAAATTTCATTCTGACCATGGAGCAAAAACACGTTGGCGAGGATTGAAAGGCTATTATTAGAAAGTAAAACCAACAAAACTTACAATATGAATAAGAGCCTTCCTCCTTCCCTGAGCCAGGGATCACATTTGGCTGCCGTGTTGTGTCATCATCCCAATAACCAATTCTTTCCAGCGATAGTTTATCTCAAAACTGGGGTTCCCCTGGGGATCTTTCTCTTACTGCAGAAAAAAATCCCCCAACTTTTTGGTGTCACTTGGTGTTGTCTGCGGCGCCTGAGGAGGGGAAATAGTGATCTTTCTTAATGAATGTCTGAAACACTAGTGGGAATCCCACCTAAGTCTGTCAAAAACCCAGTATGGGAATCCTATAGGCAACATTGAGGCACTAAACTGTGTGTATGTGTGTGAAGGGGAGGCAGTACTGTGGTTTGTGTGTGTGTGTGTGTGTGTGTTTTGCTAGCTATCATTTATAGAGTATTATCAGCCCTGTATTGTTGAAGGCTTTCACAGAATCAGTGACCTTTTTTTATCGTGTCAGAAGCAAATTGAGAATATACTACAAATTGCTTCTGGTGTGAGAGAATTGGCTGTCTTCAAGGATGTTGCGCAGGGGACCCTTGGATGTGTTACCATCCTGTGGGAGGCTTCTCTCATGTCCCCGCATGGGAAGCTGGAGGTGACAGACGGGAGCTCACCTCGTCTCGTAAATTCGAACCGCCGACCTTCAGGTCTTCAGGTCAGCAGTTCAGCCGGCACAAAGATAGAACACTAGCATTTAGGAAACACTGTATGAACACCAAAGCACAAAGTAGCTGCACACAATAACATCCTGTGGAAACTTACTGGCAGCACATGGGGTGCAAACCCAAAATTAATAAGAACATCCGTTTTAGCCTTGTCTTACTCAACTGCTGAGTATGCCTGCCCTGTTTGGCATAAGTCTGCCCACGCAAAACAGGTGAACGTAGCATTGAACGAAACATGCAGAATAATCACAGGATGTCTTAAACCTAGCTGTTGTGATGTTCCCTCTGGTAATATAGAGCAAAAAAATTATTCACTGGGTTGCTGTGAGTTTTCCGGACTGTATGGCCATGTTTCAGAGAAGTTATTGAAATCCATTTCAATCCAGTATTTTAAAAACTCTAATATTAGGACAGTAAATAAAGAGGAACACTTTAAACACAGGGGAATTCCAGAAAGGAAACAATTAGGGCCAGCTAACACCTCTCAACAAAGGATTCCCCCAGGCAGGAAGCAGCAAGGCCATTTGATGCTAATCAAGGTGGCCAGTTGTAACATTCCCACCTACCTCCAACAGACAAGAGTTCTTTCTCCACCCTGGACATTCCACAGATATATAAAGCCCACTTGCCTAGTTTCCAACAGACCTCACAACCTCCGAGGATGCCTGCCATAGATGTGGGTGAAACCTCAGGAGAGAATGCTATTGGAATATAGCCATACAACCTTGAAAACTTAGCTATTCCAGCCATGAAAGCCTTTGGCAACAAATTATTCACTTCTTTTCACTTTTGTGTAGATTATGTGCTCCAAATCCCAGTAAATATAGAGGACTAGCTGTACAGTTTTCAATTTAGATGGGGTTAAAACTTCATGCATGCCTTGGAGCAGAAACAGGTTGGTGAAGGCCAAAAAGAGATTGTAAGAACAGTAAATGTTCAAGAAAAAGATCCCCAAAGCATTGGAAAGTATCTGGCTCCAACATGTTTGTTTTTTCAAGCAATCAGCCACTTCTTTGGCAGTGGACTTTTGTAGCATATTTCCTACACTGCAGGATTTCCGCTCATTTGACCTCAAACTAAAAGAAGTGAGGAAAGTTATTGTTCCTATTATGGAACAGGAAGTGAAGCTGAGAAAGGGAACTGCGTATCAAAGCCACGTCCACCTGTTTAGTGCTAGCATGACATAGAGCTGAACTCAGATCTCCCAGAATCAAATTCTCTATCACAACACCTTGTCTGTACTTCTTCTCAGCATCCTCTTGGGGAGATTTATTTCAGTTAAAACTAGGTTTTCCAGGCTGTCTGGTCATGTTCCAGAAGCATTCTCTCCTGACGTTTCACCCACATCTGTGGCAGGCTTCCTCAGCGGTTGTGAGGTCTGTTGGAAACTAGGACAAATGAGGTTTATATATCTGTGGAATAATGTCCAGGGTGGGAGAAAGAACTCTTGTCTGCTGGAGGCAAGTGTGAATGTTGTTATTGGACACCTTGATTAGCATTAATAGCCTTGCAGCTTCAAAGCCTGGCTGTTTCCTGCCATAGATGTGGGTGAAACATCAAGAGGGAATGCCATACAGCCTGGAAAACTCACAACAACCCAATAATAATATTCTGATGCAAAAGAACAGGAAGGAAAGACATCATGACCATATTGCAGGTCAATGGCAAGAAGATAAGGCTACTTTAAAAAACATATGTCAATTTCATATTGAAACTGTAAGAAATAACATACTTTTCATATGTGACATGTGTACTTATTTGATTGATTACAGAACCACTTCAGTAAAAATCCAGCAGTTTATGTCTGCTGTATTTTAGCCAGGTGCTATTTGTGCTTGATCCAATTCAAATATTGTTGCCTAAGGCAAGCAAAATACTCTAGCCAACCAGCTTCCAAAATAGTTAGTAGGGCATCACAGTGCCAGAAGCAATTACCTTTTCTGCCTACCTCATCTAAGCCCTTGGCATAGGATCTATCAAAACAGTTCCTGGGAATACACTTGGATTGACAAAGACGTTGATTTATTGACCTCTGAGCATCTGCTCAAAGGCACAAAAGCAAATAATGAAGCGAACTACCTCAGTCAGCTCCAAAGCCCAAAGTGGCTCTTATCTTTTATTGCAATTTACACTATATACAGGAGCAGAATAAAATATGTCCATTCACTTAGCTGCACATTGCTGGAAGCAGGAACCACATGGCTATCTGATTTCTGTGGAATGTAAACACGTTACTGGAACACTCCGAAGTCATGCTCTAGGAATAAAGCACAGCTCTATGCATTTAACTATTACATTGCATTGCTATACCACACAGTTTAAACTATTACAATATTTCATCACATTTAAACCACCATATTCTGAAAAAGAAGGTTAAGGATCCTTTACATTAAGCATCACTTTGTGGCACAACTATTCTGAGCTGCCTTGGAAATGCAGCATTCTGTGGTTTGGTGCCCACTCTTTTCCTCAACCTTGATTAGTAGGGAAAGGTTGGTAAAAAGAAAAGAAAAGAAATGTTCTTGCTGTTGTTGCTATAAAGGTCTCTCCTCCTCACATAAGCAAGATAATACAGTCTCCCACTGGAAACTCCAATTCGTATGGAGCATGGAGATGAGAAAAGAGAAGAACTACACAAAGTCTATACATGATCTGAATGGGCTCTTTTATGGATCTTTTATGGAGCTAATACTTAAAGTCCTAGGTGAACACAGAGATCATCAGTCCTTGGCAGAAAGAGAACAGAGAAGGTGACAAACAAGCTTCCTATGGAAGGGAAAACTATAACCCGGGAACCCATCAAGAGGAATCTTGTAACTGTGTCATCCCAGGACATCTTGATGCTTGACACAAAGGACGCAGTGACACCATCTGGTGAACAGAAGCAAACCAATGGCCAGCTATATCTTATTTCAACACTGTCTATAAGATAGTGTCTCCTACTGCTCCAGAGAGCAACTAGGGAGTTTAGGAGTTCGGAAGAGGTTTGAGATAGATGATAGATAGATAGATAGATAGATAGATAGATAGACAGACAGACAGACAGACAGACAGACAGACAGACAGACAGAGATTCTCCAGGGAGTCAAAGGAACTGGAGGAGCTCTCCCAACTGTCTTCATAATCTGTGTCTATTAAATAAGCAGTTACTTTGCTTACTATTAATGGTAGGGCTTGGATTGTCTAGTTCCCAGATTATTCTTTAATCATGGTTTAACACCCTGGTTATTGTGTGCCTTGAAGTCATTTCCAATTTACGGCAATCCTGAGATGCACCTATCATAGGTTTTCTTGGCAAGATTTGTTCAAATCTGGTTGGCCATTGCCTTTCTCTGAAACTGAGAGAGGGTGACTGGACCATGGTCACTGATATTATATTATAGCGGATTTCCATGGTTGAGTGGGGATTTGAACCCTAGTCTCCAGGGTTTTAGTCCAGTGCTCAAATAGCTACATCACACTGTATGTATTTTTAATCATTTATGTTAATAATTCTGTTTTGTCTGTCTTGTAGCTGCAGTGAAATGTCTTCCTCTGAGTTCCTGAAGGATAAGAAAATTGAGCAAGTCAGTCTTGCTGACAAGGTGAGTTGAAAGAGAAGGTTGGACTTTCATGTCATCTGACCTTTTGCAAATGAAAACTAGGACAAGTGTGAACAAGGAGAAGGAAGAGGAGGAGGAGGATGTCTGGATTATTGATGTTGCCATACCGGGTAACAGTTGCATTGAGGAAAAACAACAGGAAAAATTCAGCCACTATCAAGACCTCAAAATTGAACTGCAAATGCTCTGGCATAAACCAGTACAGGTGGTCCCAGTGGTCATTGGTGCACTGGGTGCTGTGCCAAAAGATCTCAGCTGGCATTTGGAAACAATAAACATTGACAAAATCACGATCTGTCAACTGCAAAAGGCCACCTTATTTGGATCTGCGCGCATCATTCGAAAATACATCACATAGTCCTAGACGCTTGAGAAGTGTTCAACTTGTGATTTTTTGATACGAAATCCAGCGTTTGCTGTGACATACTGTGATTTTATGTCAGTAAAATAATAATAATAATAATAATAATAATAATAATAATAAGGATTTAAAGATCAAACTGCAAAGACTGGCACAAGCCAGTAAAAGTGGTCCCAGTGGTGATCGGCACACTGGGTGCAGGGTGCAGCGCCTAAAGACCTTGGCCTGCACTTGAAGAAAATTAGTGCTGACAAAATTACCATCTGTCAGCTGCAAAAGGCCACCTTACTAGTATCTGCACACATTATTCACCTATACATCACAGAGTCCTAGATACTTGGGAAGTAACCAACGTGTGATCCAATACAACAGCCAGCAGAGTGATCTTGTTTGCTGTGGACTCATCTTGTTGTGTTTCAAATTATTATTATTATTATTATTATTATTATTATTATTATTATTATTATCCACATGAGCACTAGCAGTGCATCTGTGCTATAGAAGTAATGTAGTTTGACACCACCTTAACTTCCATGGATCAATGCTATGGGATCCTGTTATTGGTAATGTAAAGAGGCCCCAGCACTATTTGCCAGTTAAAGTGATGTCAAACTGAATTAATTCTACAATGTAGGTGCATACTCAGGATTTGGAACTCTAGCTGTTTTTCCCTTCAGCTTCCCAAGTTCCCAATCAATGTGACTAATTGTCAAGAATTCTGGAAGTTGAGGTCCTCAAAAATCTAGAGGGCCAATGTTGTCTTAGGCAGTCCTAGCATGTGCATTAAGTGTGGCACAAATGTTATCACAGAGTAGATAAGGTGCTGTAACTCCAAAATGACAGTAGATATTGCTATCCTACAGGTGAGACTTCACTATCAGCAGATGCCTGGTGAACAAGAAGAAAATGGGACATCTCAGCAGCATCCACATCTTCTTGAAGCTTTGCATCAGTTAGCCAACCTGGGCCTCCCCCTTGACAAGCTATGGGAGAGCCTGAGGACTGGTTTCCCATTCCACCAGAAAGTTACTGAGTTGGAAAGCCGGCAACAGACCTTGGAGAACATTGTCTCTGTCCTGAGTCGGGAGCTGGGAAGAAGAGAGGGAGTTTCTGGAGTCACGCTGGGGGAAGCCATGGCCAGGATCATTTATCTAGAGCAAAAGGTAAGAGATGGTCTGGTAGCTACATAGGCTTCAGTCTCACGATCTCTGTATGTTCCTTCAAGTCATTTGTCAACTTCTGGTGTCCCTGTAAATGTCAATGGGTTTTCTTAGGCAAGGAATACTCAGAGGTGGTTTTGCCAGGCCCTTCCTCTGAAATCTAGTCTACGGTGCATGGTTTTTTACAGATTTCCAACCAAGTCCTGACCAGGATTGTCTTGTAGGCATACAACAAGGACATGGACAGGGATCCTAATCAAAGTGTGGAGTTGTTCATCTCTCCTGCTCTTGGCCATGAGAGTGTTTCAGGCAATTGGACTACAAAGAACATTTGGGTCAACAGGGCTGTTTGTATCTTGCCCTTCTTCAAAAGATCCTCTTTCCTCTGCCTTTGTAGGCACTGCTTACATGACTGGCTGAATCCTACCGCCTGTGATTTTTTATCAATAGCATTGCAAAGCTGGGTATCATAAGGTGCTTGTAAACAAAAACCACACGAATCCCGAAAACCAGATGGGATGACGATATGTGCAAATGAAGCCAGGTTTCACGAGGATGAAGTAGCGAAAGAGAATTAGAAGCAGCCACTACCAAGGAAACAAAAAGTCAGAGAGTAGGAAGTATTTGGCAAGGATTCATCATTCTCATGTCAAATCTATTTGGTTATTCACATGCACTACTTTCAAATAGGATAATGGGTTCATGGAATACTTGGCTCAGACTTCCTTTCAATCTGCTATGTAAAAATCTTATTCCAAAAAACAGCAAGAAAACAAGACAGAAAAGACAGTGTTCCAACTCTGTCGATTTCTCCCAACGTGACTATGAAACACTGCAGCTTATTTTCTTCCTATTTATCATTTGTTTACAAATATTTATAAACAGATGCCATCTGATCTTGTATCCATGGATTCAAGCTCCCCCACACACCAAAATCCCAAAAGCAAAGCTTAATTTTGCCATTTTGTATGAGGGATACCATTTTACAATGCCATTGTATGTAAAGGGACTAGTTTATTCAAGTATTTTGGTATTCTCAGAGGGTCCTGGAACTAAAACCCAGTGGATACCAATAGCTCACTGTTTTTGAAAATCAGTGCACAACAATAATAAAGCACACAGTGAAAAGCAATACTGTATAAATAAGGACACGTATAATGTGGAATCAATTTGGTTGGCTCCAGAACCAAGTCTAAGCAGATTCCTCAACCAAATTGGACCAATATGGATTAATATTTAGGAAAGTGTGAAATGCTTTTTCTATCAGTCTTTCCAATTCTATATGATGTGGGGATTGTGGAGGTACTTAGGCGATCCCTTGTAGTCCGAGGATGATGGTCCTCCAAGTTCGGTGTCCTGGGGGTGAGTTCGTAGGTGGCTGTGGAGCCCGAGGTAAAGGTAATGGTAAAGGTTTTTCCCAACTCTGAGGGTTCGTGTTCATCTCCATTTCTGAGCCGAAGAGTCAGCGTTGTCCATAGACACCTCCTAGCTCATGTGGCCGGCATGACTGCAAGGAGTGGCATTACCTTCCCGTACAAGCACGTACAAAGATGTAAGAAAAAAAGTCAAAGTAAAGGCTAGAAGTACACAACCAATCAGAATGGGAGCAGAAACAGAGAGATGAAATAGATGACATTCCCAACTGTCTGTTGCATCCCAGTTCAAGAAACGAGACCATAAGATTAAATCCACCACACTGGACTGTAGGAAAAGTAATCCTTGTTTATTGATGAAAAATTGGTTACAAAAGAAAGGTAAATGCAAAGTCAAAAAGCCACAGAAAAACACAGCAGTCAGTAGAATCTCTGAACTTGAGCAAAATTTCAAAAGCCACAATACAAGAACCAGGAATCTGTTAGCCTTTTACTAACCATGAACTTGATAACTAAGCCTCTGGGATTACCGCCCATGAAACACAGGAATTCTGCCAAGGCACAGCCACAGTCCCAAACATTGCTTGATCTAAAGAGGCACCCGGCAGGAGGCCTCTTAAACCAAAGAAGCTATTCTTTGAAACGCCCCTTGACTTTGACGTCTGGGCCTGTCTCTCCTGTAAACGATGTGACCTTCGTAGAAACTGGGAAACATTTCTGTCTCTAACTATCTGTTCTCTTCGGTCCTCATTAAAAACCCCAGGTGGAGAGATATCACGGCTAGTGATATCACGGCTAACTTCCAAAACATTTTCCTCCAGCTGTTGAGTTTCGATTTCATTGCTGCTGACCTCTGCATCAACAACAGATTCCACACTGTCAGGGTCAGGGAGAGCTTGCTCAGTTGGAAAAACTGTCAGAGAATCCGGTTCACACAGATCAGGATCAGGCTGAACCCGAACACTGTCATACAGGAGACATAGGGGAAGGGAAACCCTTAGTTTGTATCAGGGGTCCTCAACCTGTGGATCCCCAGATGTTTTGGCCTTCAACTCCCAGAAATCCTAACAGCTGGTGAATTGGCTGGGATTTCTGGGAGTTGTAGGCCAAAACACCTGGGGACCCACAGGTTGAGAACCACTGGACTAACTAATTGTTCCTCATTGAGAGCTTGAGACTTGGTTAGTGTGGGGCTGAATTCCAACACAAGGCAACATATTCCATTATCTTATAGTTTCATTATCTAATTGTATCTTGCTTTGCCTTAATTCCCCAAATCTCATCTGAACCAAGAAACTATACAGGACCAGCTTTGGTTAGTACTTGGATAAGAGATCCACCAAAGAATCCCAGATGCTGTAGACTCTATTTCAGAGACAGACACTGGCAAAACAACCTCTGAGTATTATTTTTGTGTGAAGAAAACCCTATGAAATGCATGGTCTCTCTGTAAGACAACAAGTGATTTCAACACACACAGCAGTTCAGTATGCTGCTCATCTCGGATTCAGACTCACGTCAACCTGAACAAACTGTTTCAGGTGTTATTACACCTGAACATTAGGAAGAACTTCCTAACTGTGAGAGCTGTTCAGCAGTGGAACTCTCTGTCCCGGAGTGTGGTGGAGGCTCCTTCTTTGGAGGCTTTTAAGCAGAGGCTGGATGGCCATCTGTTGGGGGTGCTTTGACTGTGATTTTTCTGCTTCTTGGCAAGAGGTTGGACTGGATGGCCCATGAGGTCTCTTCCAGCTCTATGATTCTATGAATCTATCTCTTTTAAGGTGGAACAGCAAGACTCACTCCTGGCCCTGAAGGATGTGATGATCAGCAACATGGCATCCCGGATCCATACCTTGGAGCAGACCACTTACGATGGGTGTCTTCTCTGGAAAATCCCAGAGGTGGGACTTAGAAGTCAGGAAGCACAAACTGGAAATCGCCCGGCCTGTTATTCCCCCGGTGAGTGAACAAAAATGTGGATAGAAAAAAGAGAGACATAGGCATTTTGGTTTTATAAAAAAAATCTCCTGTTGGAAATCTTATGGTGTATACAGTGCAGGTAACTTATCATGGATTGTCAGGAAAGTCCATCATCAAAAGATCTCAAATCCTGTGACTAAGTAAACAAAAACTCTGAAATTTAAAAAAGAAAATCTATACCTTAGGGAAATGTGAACAAAATTTCAAACATAAAATTCAGAGGTTGGATACATTTATTTCTTTATTTACTATATTTATTTGCTGTCCCTCTCAGCCCACAGGCAACTCGGGGCGGTGTACAGTTCATACCATGACCATAAAATACAATTTCCATACCATAAAAACAATTAGGGAATATAAAACCATAGCAAAGTCAATTAAAACACATATTCATTAGGGTCTCCTTGTTAAAACATTGTCCAGTCACGTTGTCAACCATTCCATTTTCCTATGTCCGTTACACTGTATTTGCAGCAGACACCTGCTTAAAAAGCCAAGATCAAAAGATCAAAATGGAAGGGGCCAATCTGATATTCTTAGAGAGGGTGTTCCATAGCCAAGGGGCCACCACTGAGAAGGCCCTATCTCTCATCCCCGTCAAACGTACTTGTGACAAAGGTGGGACCGAGAGCAGGGCCTCCCCAGATGATCCTAAGGTCCTAGATCAGTGGTTCTCAACATGGGGTCCCCAGATGTTTTTGGCCTTCAACTCCCAGAAATCCTAACAGCTGGCAAACTGGCTGGGATTTCTGGGAGTTATAGGCCAAAAACATCTGAGTACCCCAGGTTGAGAACCAGTGTCCTAGATGATTCATAAGGGGAGATGAGTTTAGACACGTAAGTTGGGCCAGAACCGTTTAGGACTTGATAGGTTAAAGCCAGCACTTTGAATTGTGCCCAGTAGCAAACTGGCAGCCAGTGGAGCAGGCGCAACAGAAGAGTTGTGTGCTCCCTGCGCGCCACTCCTGTTAGCAATCTGGCTGCCGTCCGTTGGACCATTTGAAGCTTCCGGACAGTCTTCAACCCCACGTAGAGAGCGTTGCAGTAGTCTATATGGGATGTACATTCCCTTTTTTGGATTACTGCTCTCATAATTGCTCAACCAGTGCAATAAATAAATAAATAAATAATAGGTATCTATCCCTATGGGAGATGTTTTGCTACAATAAATACAGTCTAGGTATCCCTTATCTCAGATGCTTAGGAGCAGAAGTGTTCTGGATATTTTTTTTTCAGCTTTTGAAATATCTCTATTTACATATATGAACATAATGAAATGTCTTGGAGATATGATACAAGTCTAAATACAAATGCACTTATGTTTTATAACATACCCTGAAGGTAATTTTATGCACAGTGTCGTCAATAACTTTAGGCATGGAACAAAGCTTGTGTCTACTGAACCATCAGAAAGCAAAGGGGTCCCTATTTCAGCCAGATATGTTGACAATTTTGGAGTGTTTTGCATTTCCAGATAAGGGATGCTCAAGCTGTACGCACGATGATATCATTGCACTCAGAACCTTCCTGTACTTAACTTTTACTGGGAAAATGTGAAGAGATGTGGGAGGTAATCAGGTCCAGTTTGAGGAGTCCACCTTGGGTCACGTCCCCTCTTATCCCACACAGGACTATGGGTGCTGGTCTGGTAAATGACAGAAGACATTAACAATGTTTGCCCACTGGAAAAAAAATCATTATCCTGCATTCCTACACTACTTTGTTTTTCTCCTCTCTGCTATCAAAGCATTTTACACCAGCCGCTATGGTTACAAAGTCTGCCTCAAGGTGTTCCTGAATGGAGATGGGACAGGAACTGGAACCCACCTCTCACTCTTCCTGGTCCTGATGAAAGGGGAATATGATTTTCAGCTTAAGTGGCCTTTCCGACATAAGGTAGGAGGAGCTTTCATATCATTTTTGTAAGAGAGTATGAGATATCATCATCATCCTCATTGGTTTTTTTATCCGCTTTGAGTCGCCTGAGGGCTGAGAAAAGCGGTATATAAATGAAGTAAATAAATAAAATAAATAAATATCTAGCACCATCACTGTACATTGCGTAACCAGGCGTGTTTGTTCTTATGACCCAGAGAAGAGAGGGAACTGAATAACTGCCACCCAAGACTATAAGCCTGAATAATATCCAAAGACACCAGATCTGGATTTAAACACTTTGCATGTAACTTGGCACTTACAAGTAAAATAACAACGAAACAGTTCCCTAGCCTCAAGCACACAATATAATTGAGACATTCCATGCAAGGAAAATGGAATGGCAGTATGGAAAGGCATTGGAGTACCTGGTGGCACAGTGGGTTAAACCGCTGAGCTGCTGAACTTGTTGACCGAAAGGTCACTGGTTCGAATCCAAGGAGTGGTGTGAGCTCCTGCTGTTAGCCCCAGTTTCTGCCAACCTAGCAGTTCAAAAACATGCAAATGTGAGTAGATCAATAGATACTGTTCCAGCAGGAAGGTAACGGCGCTCCATGCAGTCATGCCGGCCACATGACCTTTGAGGTGTCTATGGACAATGCCAGCTCAGTGCTGCAGAATTTGAAGAGGCACGAATGGAGGGTGAAAGAGAGAAACGTGCCAAGAGGAAGGCACGTCAAGCCAACCCCGACCGAGACCGCCTTCTACCTGGAAACCAATGCCCTCACTGCGGAAGAAGATGCAGATCAAGAATAGGGCTCCACAGTCACCTACGGACCCACTGCCAGGACACCGAACTTGGAGGACCATCATCCTCGGACTACGAGGGATCACCTAACAAGCTCCAAAACTCAGTCTGAATTCGAAAGTCCCAGAGTAGTTTGACATGTTCATTTTCTATAACTTTTTCAGGCTTGTGGTCCCACCAGTTCTTTGTCGCAGGCAGATGGTATTTGTGGCACAAGTTCCAAGGAATCATCTGAGCAATGGTGTTATGCCTCTGCTTGTAGTCTGACTGCACAATCTTAATTGTTTCATCTGCTTCCTTGTAGAGTCTACACCAGATCTGTTGCCAATTTTTCAATTTTGGCTTTGATGGCATTTGTGTTAATGGCTTGTTCTTGGGCTGCCAGAATCAGGTCTTCCGTCTCCTTTTTCAAATTTCCATTTGTGAGCCACATCCATGTTTTTTCATTGTCAATTTGGCTGTCTATTTTCCCCAGGAACTGTCCATGGAGAGCTTTCTTTTGCTATTATTATTATTATTATTATTATTATTATTATTATTATTATTATACCAGCCTCTCCATTAGATTATTATAGATATTGATCCTGTAGATATGTGATCACACATCTACAGGACTAAGTTTTCCTTCCCCTGTAGTACTTGTCTTCCCTCCCTGGATTTCTTCAGAGCATTCTAAATTTTAATAGAAATATACCTTTTCGTTCTCCTCTTTTTATCAGGTCACATTCACTCTCCTGGATCAAGACAACAAGCACCATATTTCCAGATCATTTCGACCCCTGGAGTCATCATCTTCATTCCAGCGTCCTGTGAATGAAACCAATGTGGCCAGTGGCCTTCCTGAGTTTTGCCCTTTGAACTTACTCCATTCTCCCAGGACTTCATACATCTGTAATGATACTTTAGCCATTCAAGCTGTGATTGACATGAAAGCTTAGGCCGAATGTAAGCCTAATGGACTGGAGATTGACTGATAACCATTGATTGTTCAGCCGCACTGAGAGTCTGGTTTGGTGGGTCCAAAACAGTTCTTGAAAGAGACATGACTACATTGCTCATGATCTCTTGAAAAACAGGAAACTTGGGAACTGTCCTACCTTTCCAAGAGGACTACACAGAGACAATCTAACAGTTCCCAGATTCAAAAATAGAACTTTGAATATATTGTACAACTAATGCCTTTTTAGATAATGCTAAGGTTATGTGCACGATGCGGCATTGAATTTTTGCCATAGTTTGTAAGCCACCTTGAGTCCCTTTCGGAGTGAGAAGGGCAGGGTATAAATATAGTAAAAAAACAAATTGATATCAGAAGAAGGGGGGCATTGGAGCTACACTCAGTAAGATCCGTTTTAAGCATGACTGTAATTGATCCAGTTTAGGGCTGGAAACAAGCCTTGTAGAGTCTGTTCAGCAAATCCAGTTTAAGGCTGGATGCAGGTCTTTTGTGGTCTATTCTAGCCATATCTATCACAATTACGGTGGATCCAGTTTAAGAATAGATGCAGGCCTTGTATGGTCCGTTTCCAATCATGACTATCATGACTACACTATGTCTAGTCTTAAATTGGATTTGAGGTCTTTTCTAATCATGACTATGATGACTGTTCTGTCAGGGATACTTTGATTGTACTTTCCTACATAGCGGGGTTGGACTAGATGGCACATGTGGTCTCTTCCAAATCTATAGTGAAAGGACCAAGGCAGTGACATCTCCAGCCCATCCCTTGTTTGGGTATCAGCCAGCAAGTCAACGACTTAAATCAAGAAATAATTTTCTAAGATCTACAGAGACACTAGCTGGAACACCCCAGCAAGTGAGAGTCCAAAAGTGGCAGGCTCAAACCCAGAACCTCAATCAATGGCTGATACCAAATGAGAGACGCCCTCCTCGGCACACAGAAAACTGGGCAACTTGGAAGGCACTGAACAGACTGCACTCTGGCACCACAAGATGCAGAGCCAACCTTAAGAAATGGGGCTACAAAGTGGAATCCACGACATGCGAGTGTGAAGAAGAGCAAACCACTGACCACCTGCTGCAATGCAACCTGAGCCCTGCCACATGCACAATGGAGGACCTCCTTGCGGCAACACCAGAGGCACTCCAAGTGGCCAGATACTGGTCAAAGGACATTTAATCAACTACCAAGCTTGCAAACTTTGTGTTTTGTCTGTCTGTCTGTTTGTTTTGTTAAAAATGTAATACAAATGTCTGGTTGCTCCTGACACGATAAATAAATAAAAAATAAAATTCCAAATTTATGATTCTATAACGACAAACCCTGTTCTAACGAAGACTATAATCATTAATGGGCTGTATTTAGGGCAATGAACAATATTTTTAGATCAAACTTTAAAATGCATGTTCATGATGCTAAACGCTAGTAAATAGTTCCTTTAAGAGTCTGGAAAATAGGACAGATTCACTACTTCACAAACATGACTGATTTAGATTCCTTTGAATCTCAGAACTGCTTTTTTAAAGGGATGGTGTTTAACATTGCCAGACAGTCATTATTACTAAAAAGCATTGATTTTACAAATTAATGAAAATGCAATGTAGATCATTAAAACAGTCATCCTCGTACAACTGAAGGTAATAATTTGAATACCATGAAATAGCAAAGTAGTTTTCATTTAATATGTTTACGAGTTGGCAGTTCCAGACTAGATTGAATTACATAGGAGTCTTGCTGGTCCAAATATGCTTAATAATTTCAGGGAGGCTTCACCCTCCTTCAAATATGGTCTCGGTGACCTTGATCCAAGTTTGTGTCTTGAATTCAGTAGGTCTTTTCTAAGTATAACTAAGTCTGAATCCAACTATCCAAAATATGACACATTTGTATAAATGAGATATAGTATGAGATATTATCATCATCGTTTGTTTTTATTTAGCACCATCACTGAGCATTGTGTAACCAGGTGTGTTTGTTCTTATGATCCAGAGAAGAGGGGGAACTGAATAACTGTCACCCATGATTATAAGCCTGAATAATACCCAAAGACACCAGATCTGGGTTTAAACACTATGCATGTAACTTGGCACTTGGAAGTAAAATAACTACGAAACAGTTCCCTAGCCTAAAGCACACAATGTAATTGAGACATTCCATACAAGGAAAATGGAAGGGCAGTATGGAAAGGCATTGGAGCACCCGGTGGTGCAGTGGGTTAAACCACTGAGCTGCTGAACTTGTTGACCGAAAGGTCGCTGGTTCGAATCCATGGAGTGGTGTGAGCTCCTGCTGTTAGTCCCAGCTTCTGCCAACCTAGCAGTTCAAAAACATGCAAATGTGAGTAGATCAATAGATACCGCTCCAGCAGGAAGATAATGGTGCTCCATGCAGTCATGCCGGCTACATGACCTTGGAGGTGTCTATGGACAATGCCAGTTCTTTGGCTTATTTTATTGTGTCATCAGCAACCAGACATTTATATTACATTTTTAACAAAAACAAAAACAAACAAACAGACAAAACCCAGAATTTGCAAGCTTGGTAGTTGATTAAATGTCCTTTGACTAGTAGCTGGCCACTTGGAATACCTCTGGTGTTGCCGCAAGGAGGTCCTCCATTGTGCATGTAGCAGGGCTCAGGTTGCATTGCAGCAGGTGGTCTGTAGTTTGCTCTTCTCTACACTCGCATGCGGGTGTGGAGCTCTTTGGCTTAGAAATGGAGATGAGCACTATCCCCCAGAGTCAGACACAACTGGACTTAATGTCAGGGGAAAACCTTTACCTTTACCTAGGGAAAGGCATTTGCAGATACTGCTTCTTTTGTTTTCCCTGTCTAAGTCCAGGCAGTGACAATTGGGATAAATGGAGGGCTTTTCATCTGCTTCTAGACCTAGATATGATGGAAGGGTTCCTGCCTCTTCTTCTCTGTCTCCATGGCCAGGACAGGGGAAGTTTGGGTGAAGTCAATCTTTCACCTGCTTATAGGCTTAGACATGATGGAGCTGTACCAGCCTCTTATCTCCCTCTGAGGTCAGGTCAGTGGCAGCTGAGACAGAATCAGAGTTGGAAGAGACCTGGTGGGCCATCTAGTCCAACCCCCTGACAAGAAGCAGGAAAATCACAATCAAAGCACCCCCATCAGATGTCCATCTAGCCTCTGCTTAAAAGCCTCCAAAGAAGGAGCTTCCACCACACTCTGGGGAAGAGAGTTCCACTGCTGAACCGTTCTCACAGTTAGGAAGTTCTTCTTATTGTTCGAGTGGAATTTCTTTTCCTGTAGTTTGAAGCCATTGTTCTGCGTCCTAGTCTCCAGGGCAGCAGATAACAAGCTTCCATCTCCTTCCAGAGATGGAAGGGGGACTTTTCATCTTAATGTTAATGTTTCAACTGACCACCTTGATTAGCATTTAATGGCTTGGAAGTGCTTGGGGGGAATATTTTGTTGAGAGTGATTTGATGTGCCTGATTGTTTACTCTCTGTTGTTTTGCGGTTGTAATTTTTGATTTTTTTTTAATACTGGACAATTTCAACAGAAAGGAAGAAACCATAAAAATGAACAAATACTGGCTACCAGTATTTAAAAAAAATCAAAAATTACAACAGCAAAACAACAGAGGGGAAACAATCAGGCACATCAAATCACTCTCAACAAAAGATTCCCTCCAGGCACTTCCAAACCATTAAATCCTAATCAAGGTGGTCAGTTGAAACATTCACACCTAGCTGCAGCAGACAAAAGTCCTTTGTCCCACCCTGGTCGTTTCACAGATATATAAACCCATTTTCCTACTTCCAACAGACCCCACTACCTCTGAGGATGCTCGCCACAGATGCAGGCAAAACGTCAGGAGAAAATGCATCTAGACCATGGCCATAAAGCACGGAAAAACCTACAACAACCCAGTGATTCCGGCCATGAAAGCCTTCGACAATACATTGAACAAAACTGTGTTTGTCCACATTGTCAATCCCAGAAGCCAAACCCATATACCAAAGAAAGATTCATCAAGCTCATGCATTGGTTCAGTCTTTTTTTTAATTTTTCAAATGTCACAAGAGGTTAAAGAGGCAGTGCGTGAATCTACATTAAGTCCTACATCCTGTCATTACGCCTACTCCCCAACAGAGGGCGCTCCCTCTACGCCTTCCACTCCTACGAACGCCCTCGAACTACAGTTACACAAAACACGTACACAGTGCCTTGGGAGAGGAAGCAGCATCCTTCACAAGTGCCTTCTTCCTCCAAAGCTGCTCCTCGGTGGCTGCTTCGACCCTGAAGATATGCAGAGAGGTCATCCGTTGCGGCGGCAGTGGGAAAGCAGTTGTTTGAGTTTGGGTTGAGGGAGGAGAGGGGTCACTCTACCTGAACTCCCCCTTTCCAAACGGCAGCACCATAGAAATGAATGTAGCAGACCATAGGGACCATTTAAGATAGATAAAGTTAGGAGAATGGGGAATATGTGGCCCATAGGACTCTTACCATCTTTCACCACTGGTCACTCTAGCTAGAGCTCAACATTGCTGCACCATCCCCTGTTCTGCTTTAAGAATACTTCTAGAACCAAGTCACTGATGGTCTTAGGGTAAGACATACACAATGCACAAGTGACATCTTTGTGTATATAGCAAGACGCATCCAACATTATAATTGGTTGCTGTACAAACAGAGGAGTCTCCAAGTAATCCTATATCCATAGCACTGGCATTGTCCAGCTGGGAAACAAGACAATATTGGCCTACCCATCAAAACAGTTGTAGACCACCATTAGGAGCCTCCAATACTAGAATGCCATCTGTGTAAACTTTAAAACAGGGAGGAATGGACCTATGTTAGTCACCATTTAGAGTTTGCAATGGCATGATGGATATTCATCCCTTCTTGTACTTTCCTAAATGATTTCCCCCAAATATAATCAGAAACAATGAAAGAGAGAAGTTAGTGGTGCTGAATGAGTTAAAACAATTCAGCAGCCCTTGCTAATATGGCTCACTGAT
The DNA here is from genome assembly GCF_037176765.1 of Anolis sagrei. Classification (NCBI taxonomy): domain Eukaryota; kingdom Metazoa; phylum Chordata; class Lepidosauria; order Squamata; family Anolidae; genus Anolis; species Anolis sagrei. Next base: position 20,859,631 of record NC_090022.1, read on the forward strand.
AAGCAATGGCCTCTGGTGTCCCACTAGGGTTTTTCTTCACACATTTCTGGGGTGACAGTCATTCACAGTCGCAACCAGAGCCAGGAAATGGAGTCGGTTAGGGTTGCAGGGAAGGTCCAATGCAAATAGAAAAAGAAACATCTGCAAAGTTGAAGACGGGCCAAATTAGCACATTTGGGTGGTGTTCTTGGCTCACAAAGAAGCTAAGAGAAGCAGGGATGTCACTCTGCACATAGGAACTGAGGAAAATAGGGTTGACTGTCAGGGACTGCAAGAACCCAGGTTTCCATGGGATCCAAAGAGGCACTAGATCTCCAGCTTCTTGTTGATCAGAAGAGAGCAGGAACTGAGAGTCCCTCCGTGTTTGGCTACCTCGGTGCACGCAGCAGGGATGAGGTTGTAATCTGGAAGTTTCTGGAAAGGCTGAGGAAGGGAACAGACAGAAATCGGTTAGTCTCTTTCCAAATAGAAATCCCCTTAACTCTGCCTCCGCAGAGACCAAACAAACCCTGTCGCCATAGAGCACAAAAGTTGACCCTTGGGTTATGCATCTGCCTCGCCCTGCCAAGTCAGACCCAGACTTTACCCAAAGGAGCCTTATCACAAAGTCTTATCACAAGTGTAAATAGGTCATTTGCAAAGCAGGTCAAGATGTCTTCCCCTTCTTAACTGTAGTGCATCAGGAGAGGGAATGTATAGCATGATCCCCCCTATCCACGGACTTAATATCCATGACTTCACTTACATAGACCGAAAATATTCCCCCTTAAAGTGTCTGTGGGAATCTAGGACTTCCAGTGCAATTCTATTCTTCTGGTCCAAGCACACCATTGAATAGCACTGGAGGACCAATAAAGGCACCCAGACATTTTCTTTTGTGAGCCTCTTTAGGCGCTCCATGGGTCCACAGTGGTGCAGCAGGTTAAACCGCCGAGCTGCTGACCAAAAGGTCTGTGGTTTGAATCTGGGGAGTGGAGTGAGCTTCCACTATTAGTCCATGAAACACACTCAGATCTTTCACGTGGCAGGAGGGATCTTGTTCTTCTTATCCCACCTCTGCCACCAATAAATATGAAATACCCACACCGAGGAGATACCGGTAGAAATCTTCAGGCAGGGGAGACCTTTACTTTATCATCCCACCTTGCCACCAATTGTGTAAAAGATGAGGCTTTGTTTATTTGGGAGTGGGGTTTATATGAATGAGAGAGAGATAATTTTAAGACACCTGTTTATGTCACTTTAATATGTGTAATCCAATACCACAAATTTATCTTTGGCTCCACAAAACCTTCAACTTCTTCTCTTTAGGAAATACTCTCTTAAATAAGCAAACATGAATTCTCAGTATCTGAACTGAACAGAAACAACATTTATTTGAAGATTTCTCAGGTTCACATATAATTGATGGTTACACAGTATCTCCTTATTAACGTTACACTTAACTCTTTATTCTTCCAGAAATATGACACTGTTACTAATAAACTTTTAACATCAGGTTATCTTCTGTCACTTTAGTATCTGTGGTTTCTTTTCCTTTAAGACTTATATTCTATTCTCAGTCTCACTCCTGTTGCTTCAGACTTGACACTGAAGTCAAAACAGAACTACTGAGAATCTCTTACTTCTAGCAATGTGGGTAGATCAATAGGTACCGCTTTGGCGGGAAGGTAACGGCGCTCCATGCAGTCATGCCAGCCACATGACCTAGAAGGCATCTACGGCTCTTAGGTCAGCTTAGAAAAGGAGATGAGTACCAACCTAGTCGGACATGACTAGACTTAATGTCAGGGGAAAACCTTTCACTTTTACCTTAGGCTCTCCAGTGCAAGTCTATGGTGTGCTTCCTGCCCAAGTATAATCAAAAGACAGGACTTGTTATTGAGATTTCAGATGCCTTTAGGGCCTGTGGACATTTCTCCCACAGATACAGGGATGGTATAAAAGACCCCAAGGAATCATAGTAAAATGGCTAAAGCGTTCCCTTTCTTCCCTACATAGGGGAGGGGAGAGCAGATTTGTTTCTGGGGGCTCACCAAGATGCATCATGTTAGTGACATTCAAGCATTATGTATTTGCTCTTTTTTTGAGTGAGGGGGAGGGAGACTGGGTCTGTGGGTTGTTGTACGTTTTTTGGGCTGTATGGCCATGTTCTAGAAGCATTCTCCCCTGTTGTTTCGCTTGCATCTGTGGCAAGCATCCTCACAACCTCTGAGGATGCTTGCCAGATGCAGTTGAAATATCAGGAGAGAATGCTTATAGAACATAACTGTACAACCTGAAAAACCTCCAAAAACCCAGTGATTCCAGCCATGAAAGCCTTCAACAATACATTGAGATTGAGTCTATTCTCCTGTCCCATGAACCTGCTCCAAAATATTTCCTACCTCAACATTTAAGTCCTGAGAGGGAAAGCACCAGTGATGGTGACAGCTGGTGTTGATAGTTATCAATGGAAAGCAGGGGGGAGAGAGACAATTCAGACAGTCAAAATGAGATTGGTTTGAGGGGCAAGAAGAATGCACTCCAGCTGGGAACACACCATCATTTCTTTTCCCCACCCGTGTCAAGACCAGCTGCTCCTTCCTTGTCTGAATTGCCTCTTCTCCCTCTCCGCTGGTCAGCAGAAGAAGCTGTCCCTCCCAAGGGTCAATAGCTTCCCAGTTTTAGGGAAAAGTACCAAAAAATATAGCAGAGCATCCAAAATATAAACAGGATACTAATAGTTGAGCAATTGACTCACAGCAAGCAGAGTGTGAACTGCTATGTGATGTGGCTGTAAAGAATTTAGAGCTTAGGAAGCAAATATGCAGAGTTCAATCTTAGAAATCACAAACAGTCTATTTACATTAATAAAAAGAATAATTACATTTCTTAATAGTTAAAGAACGGGTTCTGAGCTACTCTAACACCCATCTCTTCTACGGTTTGAAGAGAGGGAAAAAAACTCAAGAACTACATCTCTCCTGATACACAAGCAGAGAGAGATCTCAAAGCACACAGCACACAAAGATGTAAAAAGTAGAACTCAGAAGTAAAGGCCGGCAGTAGAAAAGTAGCCATTCTACACAACCAATTAGAATGAGAGTAGAAACAGAGAGAAGAAATAGATACATTCCAACTGTCATGCCTGGTTTTGGTCAAAAGATATTTAGCTGCATGTACTCCTTCTATTTTTATCAGTTTTATACTAATTTATGTAATGCTTTTGATACAAAATAAATAAATAAATATACATATCATACAGGAGACATGGGGAAAGGGAAACCCTCAGCTTATTGTATGCTAACTTGTTCCTCATTCAGGACTAGCGACCTGGGCAGTGTGGGGTTGAAGCCCAACACCCAGGAGGGAGAGACTGTAATGCACTCTTGGCATTCAGTTTTCCTTCTACTTTCATGGGAGTTTGGAATGTAATTAAATGTAAAAATATTCAAATCCACAACATTAAACCTGCAATTGAGGAAGTTTAACTGTGTTTGCTATAGGACAGGCATGGGCAAACTTTGGTCCTCCAGGCGTTTTGGACTTCAAGTCCGGTAGGCTGTTAGGAATTGTGGGAATTGAAGTCCAAAACACCCGGAGGGCCAAAGTTTGCCTATGCCTGCTATAGAAACTTTCCCATGGAACCAAACCCAACCCCTAGAGCAGCATTTCTCAACCTTGGGGTTGGGACCCCTGGAGGGGCTGCGATGGGGTGTCAGAGGAGTCTCCAAAGAGTACCATCGGAAAACACAGTATTTTATGTTGGTCATGGGGGTTCTGTGTGGGAGGTTTGGCCCTATTCTATCATTGGTGAGGTTCAGAATGCTCTTTGATTGTAGGTGAACTATAAATCCCAGTAACTACAACTCCCAAATGTCAAGGTCTATTTTCCTCAAGGTCAACACCCACCAGACCCTTCCAGTATTTTCTGTTGGTCGTGGGAGTTCTGTGTACCAAGTTTGGTTCAATTCCATCGTTGGTGGAGTTCAGAGTGCTCTTTGATTGTAGGTTAACTACAAATCCCAACAACTACAACTCACAATGACAAAATCAACCCAACCCCACCAGTATTCAAATTTGGGCGTATTGTGTATTTGTGCCAAATGTAGTTCCTGTGAATGAAAATACATCCTGCCTATCAGATATTTACATTACGATTCATAACAGTAGCAAAATTACAGTTGTGAAGTAGCAACAAAAAAAATGTTATGGTTGGGGGTCACCAAAACACAAGGACCTGTATTAAGGGGTCACAGCATTAGGAAGGTTGAGAAACACTGCCCTAGAGCAATTCAAAGTTTCAAAACCTCAATGATATCTCAAATCATGGTCTTTATTTGTCCTGCTTGTTGCAATCCAGATAAAGGAGACTTCCAAAGGTGCTTGGAGACTATTGCATCAGCTGAGTATATCTCCATGTTTTCTTCTGAAAAATAACCAAACCTTAGACCTACGAGACCTAACAGTGAGCTGTATTGATCCATTATCCTCTGTGCACCTTTGAAATGTTAGCTGTACGTTATTCCCACTTTCTCAAAGACTCTTGTGGATTAACAGCCACGACTACACATGACAGCACGTTTTGTGCAGACATAAAGCAAACAAAGTTCTGTGCTGGTACTTAAGGGTATACAGGTCAACAAATAAGTTATCAACCCTTGCACAGCAGGCTCAGCTAGCAAATAATCTTTGACCTGGTTTCAGTTTATTCCCAGATGTGCCCAAACAGAAGCCACAGCTTTTGCTCTTTGCATGAACCCCAGCCCTCTTCCCCATTCTACAAGGCCTCTGTTCATCTGACCTGCACACTGTTGGGGTATTCCTCTGTACTGCGATGCAAGAGGACACTGCTTTTCTGGCCCAGCCGAGCATAGATGCAGTTGGCAGCTGGGTCATCAGGCACCGTCAGCGTTTCATAGTGGTGGTCTGTTAATTGCTCCATGGTCTTCAGGAAAGAAATTGGAAGAGTGATAAGGCAGAATGCAGATTCAAAAGCTTGCAGTAGAAAAGCATCAATTTTACTATACTAAACTAACTAACTGCTCATCATTGAGGACTTGAGATTTGGGCAGTGTGGGGTTGAATCTCAGCTCTGTTACCATCTAATTTCAAAGGCTAAGCAGAATCAAGCTTTGGCTAAGAGAGCATTAGGGATCTCCAAGTAAAAGCTAGGAAAGAACCCTTCCTGAAACTTTGGTGAACGGTTGTGGTCTGTCAACAAAAGTCGGTAAAGCAAAGCAAGATAAACCATTGGTCTGATTCAGTATGAAACAGTTTATTATACTCCTGAACATATGTTGTTTTTGCTGCCTTCAAGTTGACCCTCACTTATGGAGACTCTACCCTAGAGCTTTCTTGCTAATGTTTGTTTACACGGTATTTGTAATTGCTTTCCTCTAACAGCTAGAGAGTGTGACTTGCTCAAGGTCACCCAGTAGGTTTCCATGGCTGAGCAAGGATTTCAATGCTGGTCTAGTCCAATACTCAAATCACTACACCATGCTGGCTCTCTACGCAGACGTAGCCAGCCATTAAGGGAAACCAGCTGTGTTACTATAACCTTGAAAAACTGTCTGCACAATGAGCAGACTGCTTTTTCTCCGCCTCCCTTACCAAGGGCTGTCAGGGAAAGAAAGAATTCAGTTTCCCCAACAAACAGCCTGCTGCAGATTTTGATGGATGTGATATAAGAGCTTTCCTTCTTCTGACAGACCACTTGGTGTCCAAGTTGGGCATAAATAAGAATACCTATACAACAAGCCTGCCCATTTGTCTGCATGGATTTCTGCATATTCAACTAGTGTTTTAATGCAAAACTGGTCTAAGAAGTCTGAGATGGTTAGGCCAGGATGGAAAGGAGGTGAACCTAAGAACTTTATGCAGTGTCAAAGGCTTTCATGGCTGGAATCACTGGTTGTTGTAGGCTTCTTGGGCTGTATGGCCATGTTCCTTAGAGGTTGTCGGATTCCTGCCACAGATTCAGGCAAAACATCAGGAGAGAATGCTTCTAGAATATGGCCATACAGCCCAAAAAACCTACAACAACCCAAACTTTATGCAGGTTTTATTTATTTACTTACTTACTTAACTTTATACCCCACCCTCTCTCCCTCGTGGAGGGACTCAGAGCAGCTAAGAAACAGCAACAATTCGACGCCGTTTCCCTCATCTGAAAATCCAAAATCACAAATTCTCCAAAATCATCCACAAGGATGGCTGAGACAGTGAGACCTTTGCTTTCTGATGATTCAGCGTGCTCAAGCTTTGTTTCACAAAAAAGTATTAAAATATCACATAGGAAATTTCTTTCACTCGTTGTGTTTATTATTTCTGTATCTAAAAACAAGCACTGGGTCAAGGTGGCGCAGTGGGTTAAACCCTTGTGCTACTGAACCTTTGAGCTGAAGGTCGGTAGTTCGAATCCACAGGACTGCCAACCTAGCAGTTCAAAAATATGCAAATGTGAGTAAATAGGTACCGCTTCGATGAGAAAGGGATAAGACAGTCCAGTCATGCCAGTCAAACAACCAGGAGGTGACAACACAGGCTCCTTGGCTTGGAAATGGAGAAAAACACCTCCCACAGAACCAGAGATGAGCACCGCCTCCAAAGCCAAACATGAAAGGAGAAGCCTCTGCATTTGTTTGTGTGTTTCATTGTATTGTAACAAGGCATTAAATGTTTGCCGGTATCTGTTTACACTGTAATCTGCTCTGAGTCCCCATGGGGAGAAGGGTGGAATATAAATAAAGTGTTGAGGTTATTATGTTGTTGTTATTATTATTATTATTAGGTGTATATTAAATATAAATGAACTTCATATTCAGACTTGGGTCCTACCTTCAAGATATCCCAGCATGTATATCCACATTCCTAAATCTTTTTTTAAAAAAATCCCAATCTCAAAACATTCTGGTCCCATGGATATCATTTAATCCAGTGGTTCCCAACCTGTTCCCAGTGGTGCATAAGAACTAAACTGTGGTCCGTGGTCTCACCATTACTACATCGTTGCAACAAGAGCGACTACTTTCGCCAACCCTCTTATACTGCCAAGGCTTATTAAATATGTTTTCTGTGGGCAAGCAGATGGTGACTACTGGATGGTGTATGTTCTGTATCAGAAACTAGAGCTAGCTAATGTAGTTTTCTGAAAGAGCACCCCAAATAACCAAACCGAATCTAAAGTTGACCAAAAACTGATTCGTAACCCCTTTGGTACTAATGTTGGAGAGTGGTCACTGGTCAAGTGGTACCTGGTCAAAAAAAAAGGTTGGGAACCACTGATTTAAAGGATACTCAACCTATTGTTCTTTTCAGAAACCCACCATCCCAGTCTCAGCAATTCTAGGTGTTACCTTCATGGCTTTCTTGGCCACATCACTGCTGCCAATCACAACCGTGTCAGATCCAGCCATGCTGCAGAAGCTGCGGAGATGCAATGTGCCTGAGACAGGAACGGTCGACACAGCAAAATCCTGCATGGAAAAATATTGATTTGGACTATGGCAGAAGCTGTTATCTGAGCTAGAAAAGAACTTCAGCAAGGTTGGGGGACCTGTAAGTCTCTGGCTATTGCTGGCCTTAACTGGCATCAGTCAAAGCCAATAATGAGGAATCAAGTGGGCCTCCATTCCTATTAATTCCCCACCTCTGAAATGAAATGCAGTTACATGCTCTTTTATGTTTTTGACATTTATTTCTGGTGTTAAATACAATTAGTCATCCTCATCATCTGTACCAATAATAATAATAATAATAATAATAATAATAATAATAATATCCTACTAATATAATATAATAACAATAATATCCTGTTTTTGTCTCCTAAGAGACACTCAGTGTGGCTAACAATACTACAAACAACATACAAATAAAACCCTAAAACTATTATTATTATTATTTTACTGACACAAAAACACAGTATGTCACAGCAAACGAGATATAAATGCTGGATTTCTATTATTATTATTATTATTATTATTATTATTATTATTATTATCTCCACAAAAAGACTCAATGTGGCTATTTAATCAATGAAACAGAATAAACCGGGACAATAAAACAATTAAACAATTAAAAATAAAACAATATACAGCTCTCCTTGAATCAGTTTTGCAAACTTTTTTCTTTAAAAACCTACTTGAATATGGATTGGGCCAGGGCTTCCTATTATTCTTACTAGTGTCAACTCATAGCCTTCATGGCAATGGACAGGGAATCCACTCAAAAATATCTTCAAGCAACTGGAAGGACAACAGACAAGGGACCATTCTGACATCTTTTTTCTTCTGTTATTTCCCTTTTCATATATCCTTCATGTATCTTCACACCGTTGGACATCATCTGTATGCAGATGACGTCCAACTCTATCACACATTTCCATTGACTGCTAAGGAGACTGTCCAGGTCCTGAACCAGTGCTTGGCAGCTGTGACGATCTGGATGAGGGTGAACAAATTGAAACTGAATCCAGACAAGACAGAGGTACTCCTGGTCAGTCGTAAGGCCAAACACGATATAGGGTTATAGCCATGTTGGATGGGGTTACACTCCCCATGAAATCACAGGTTGGGAGTGATCCTGGATTCTTCACTGAACCTGGAACCCCAGGTCTTGGCGGTGGCCAGGGAAGCTTTTGCACAATTGAAACTTGTGTGCTAGCTGCACCTGTACCTTGAGAAGCCAGACTTGGCCACGGTAGTCCACATTCTTATTACATCTTGAATAGACTACTGCAACTTACTCTATGTGGGGTTACCTTTGAAGACTGTTCAGAAGCTCCAAGTAGTCCAATGGGCGGCAACCAGATTGCTCACCAGTGCAGAGTACAGGGAACACACAAGCCCCCTGTTACATCAGCTCCACTGGCTGCCAATTTGCTTCCGAGAACAATTCAAAGTGCTGGCTTTATGTTATAAAGCCCTGAATGGTTTTGGACCAGCTTACCTATCCAAACATATTTCCCCCTATGAAACAACTCAGGTGTTAAGATCTGCTGGGGACAACCTGTTCTCGGTCCCGCCACCTTCGCAGGTGCAACTGGTGGGGACGGGCCCCTCGGCCTTGGAATTCCCTCCCTAGCGATATTTCTGGTTTTCAGGAGGAAAGTAAAACCTAGCTGTTGAACTAGCCATTTGTGGAATAGTAACATAGCCATAGTTCAATATACATCCACGGAAGCGATAGCAGGATTAGGTACTATGTTTTAATGGTTTTAATTGTGTATATATACTTGATTTTAAAGTTTATTGTGATGTGTATTGTGTGTTTTTATATTTATATATAGATGCGGCATTGAATATTTGCCAAGACTGGAAGCCGCTCTGAGTCTCCTCCAGGGTAAGACAGAGTAAGAAACAAAATAATTAATAAATTGTTAAAATGTGTATGTCAATACAGTTTTAAAAGGAAGCGTGATCTGCTGGGTTGAAACAGGGTGTGACTATAGGAAAAACCGTTATGTAGACTCTGGAAAAGCTAAGAGAGATGCTGTTATCTATTGAGTGGTTTTCAAAATATGTTCCAAGCACCAGACTTGATGAACAAGATTAACAGTGGCAGACAAATGTTCTTAGAAGATAATCTGAATAACCTAATCAAGTTTCCATTTGCAATGTACGTTATGCAAAGTCACAGTTGCGTTATAAGGTGCACTATAGTGATAAATCCATTCTGAGTTTTAATCTCAGAAGCTCTCCAAAATGTTGAGGGTATTTTTTGTGTGGACTTCTGCCCATTGTGATGAAGTCTATGAGTTGTCACTATTAAGAATAATTCAAACCTCTGGCCCAGTCCATAATGAAGATGGTGAGGTAAAGGAAAACAGGAAAGTGATGGCCAATGACATATCTTAAAGGGAAGGAGTGCTGAGTTTTATATGTCATGCTCACCCTGAAAGCATCCGCAACCATCTCTGCTCCTCTGTGATTAGTCCATTTGGATATGCCCACAAAGAACTCTCTACCTGTAAAACAAAAGGCATTAAGAAGATGGAATAAGCCATCTGTCCTAAACACAGAGTAGGATAAAGTCTCCTTAGACTCACAAGCCTGCCTAACTGTTGTCCTTTCTACACTGTCCTTATATCCCAGGATAATGATAATGATAATTTATTTATAATCCACCTTCTCTCCCCTAGGTGACTCAGGACGGTTTCCAATGAGTAACAAACATTGAAAACTTTTAGACCCAGGATCTGATCCCAGATTATCTGTTTATCCCAGATTATATGGAACTTGAGATCTATGGCAGGCATCCTCAGAGGTTATGAAGTGCTTCTAGAACATGGCTATATAGCCTGAAAAACCTACAACAACCCAAAGACTGGATGGGCATCTGTCGGGAGTGCTTTGCTTGTGTTCTTCTGCCTGGCAGAATGGGGTTGGACTGGATGACCCTTGCATTCTCTTCCAACTCTATGGTTCTATAATTATGTACACATTAAGAATCCTTTCCTCATTTCCGGACACCCACCTTCACTTACCTGAAATTAAGAGGAAAACGGTTTTTAGATTAAAGACCTTGACTTCAAGGCAGTCTTAATCCTGCTTTGTTTTGTTTTCAAGCCATTCACCAACCCCTGCTGGTGGCGGGGGAGCACAAGCCCTCAAAATCCCATCAACCACTCCACTGTCTGCTACATTATAATTATCCTCATTAATCATTTATATAGCATATTCAATAAGAAAAGTGATTTATAAGGCTTTCTCTCTCACACACACATACAATCTCCATGTCTTACTTAATCCTTCCATTTTCTCAGCTCCAAGGCTCATTCAGCTCTCTCCCTAGAATAAAGGGCTGCCCTTCACATTGAAGCAGGTTCATTTACCTGTGAAAAGGACATCACTTCCATCCAAAGTGGCCCCCTCATCCTTAACCTCAACCACACGCAGCTTTAGCTCCTCCAAGACTTTCTTGACACTGCAGATCTGGAACAACAGAGAGAATAATTTTGAAAATATGAGACATTTACCATCAAAATAATCACTTTTTTCACATCACTTTTTCTCATGTAGTCCTTAAATGTGATGCCTCTTCAGGTACCTCTCAATATCACTCAAGCCATGAAATATCCTTCTCTGGAAGTTTTTTTAACAGAAGTTGGATGGCCATCTGTTGGTAGTGCTTTCATTGTGCCTTCCTGCAAGGCAGAAAGGGGCAAGACTATCGTGTGGCCTCTTTGACCACTGTGAGTCTATCAACCTTGACTTGGCTTTCCAGCAAAGTCTAAGTCCAATCAATGCTAAATAAGCATATACTTGGAACAGTATGAAAAACACAGGAACCACAATGAAGCCATTATTATTATTATTATTATTATTATTATTATTATTATTATTATATGACAGGCTCAAAGCCAACCTTAAAAACTCTGCCATAGACACTGAGAACTGGGAAGCCCTGGCCCTTGAGCACTCCAGTTGGAGGTCAGCTGTGACCAGCAGTGCTGCAGAATTTGAAGAGGCATGAATGGAGGGCGAAAGAGAGAAATGTGCCAAGAGGCGCGTCAAGTCAATCCCGACCAGGACCGCCTTCCACCTGGAAACCAATGCCCTCACTGTGGGAGAAGATGCAGATCAAGAATAGGGCTCCACAGTCACCTACGGACCCCCTGGAGGACCATCACCCTTGGACTATGAGGGATCACCTAAATAAGTAAGTAAGTAATTATTATTCCTCCCTATGATGGGCATTTTATGGAGCAAGCTATTTAATGGCTTCTGCCAGTAACTTCCCTGCATAACCACTAAGCTTGCCAAAGTGAAAACTGGAGACACCTCTTATCATGGTTGTGTAGGAGCCATAGGTTGTGTAGAACCCTCCAATGGCACAATGGATTAAACTCTTGTGCCGGCAGAACTGCTGACTGAAAGATTGGCTGTTCGATTCCAGGAAGCCGGGTAAGCTCCTGTCTGTCAGCTCTAGCTTCTCATGTGGGAACATGAGAGAAGCCTCCCACAGGATAGTAAAACATCCAGGCATCCCCTGGGCAACGTTCTTGCAGACAGCCAATTCTCTGACACCAGAAGCAACTTGCAGTTTCTCATGCCGCTCCTGACCCAAAACAATGGTTGTGTATAAGAGGGAATTTCAGCAAATGTTGCTTGTCATGCAATTAGGTAACAAGTAAGATTTGAGCAAAGGAGCTTCTCCAGGTTTCAATCTGGTAACTTAAAAATTATATGCCGTTCGCTCTCCATATGCATGAATTTGGTATATATGGATTCAACCATGCATGGCTTGAAAATATATATATTTTTTAAATCAAAATAAGCAAAGCTTGATTTTACTACTTCATATAAGGAAGACTATTTCACTATGCCATCATACCTTTTGAGACTTGAGCAACCATGGATTTTGGTATCCAAGTGTGTGTGTGTTTGTGTGTGTGTGTGCGTGCGTGTGTGTGTTCAAACCATGCCCAATGTAACCACAAACACAAACCAGAATGTCCTATGGAGACAACCATGACATAAAGTGAATTAAAGTGGACTCCACTTAGAAAGCATTATGTAGACACAGCATAGTATCAATAGCCAAGGTAACTTAATCTCAGGGAGTTGTTTAGTTGAGGATTAAAGTGTTACAGTGTTTGCTAAATGTCTGCATTCCAGAATCTGACATGGTATTCGTTTTTGCTCTCTCTCTCTCTCTCTCTCTCTCTCTCTCTCTCTCTCTCTCTGGTTATGTTTTATTGTGCTTTTATTATGTCAAACTATATTTTGACAGACACAGAGAGCTTTGCTTACTGAGCTGTTGTGTGTCTAATTTCTGACTTATGTCCACCCTAAGACCTCCGGCGGTGAGAGTGAGCAACCTGACCAATGTCATCCAGTGGGTTCCCATGGCCAACTGGGAATTGAATTCTGATCTCCAATGCTCAAACCTGGCTATTTGTTGAACTGTACAAAATGTAACAAGCAAAATAACAAGGTGCCAATTTAAGACCCAAACAGGCATGTTGTTGTGACTCATGGCTACAATGAAGTCACCAATCATTGGCTGCATTACAAATACTCTTGCTTTAAGTCCAGTAACGGGATGGAGGAAGAAAAGGCTAAAAAGATGTGGAGAAAATGAAAAAGAACAAAACGAAGGATTCTCCCAGACAGGAAGCAGCCAGACTTTGAAGCTCTCTGCCTGTCTATTTGTCTGTCTGTCTGTCTATCTATGCTCTGTTAGTTTTGAGCGACATCATAACTCAAAATCAACTGGATGAAATGCCACCAGATTTGGTCACAAGACACCTACTAACCCAAGGAGTGACCATCACTAAGAAAAACTGATTTTGTCATTTGGGAGTTGTAGTTGCTTGGATTTATAGTTAACCTGCAATCAAAGAGCATTCTAAACTCCACCAATGATGGAACTGAACCAAACATGGCACGCAGAGCTCCCATGACCCACAGAAAGTACTGGAAGTGTTTGGTGGGCATTGACCTTGAGTTTTGGAGTTGTAGTTCACCTACATCTAAAGAGCACTGTATCCTGAAACAATTGATGGATCCAGACCAAACTTGGCACAAATACTCCATATGCCCAAATATGGGGTTTGAGGAAAACAGACCTTGACATTTGGGAATTGTAGTTGCTGGGATTTATTGTTCACCTACAATCAAAGAGCATTCTGAACCCCACCAACGATAGAATTGGGCCAAACTTCCCACACTGAACTCCCATGACCAACAGAAAATACTGTGTTTTCTGGTGGTCTTTTGCGATCCTTCTGACACCCTTTCACACACACACACCCCCCCCCAAGGTCCCGATCCCCAGGTTGAGAAATGCTGCCTTAAGGCCATCCAGTCCAACTACCTTCACCAGAGCAGGAAAACATAATCAATGCCCTCCTGACAAACAGCCATCCAGCCATAGATATAGATAGATAGATATAATTCACACACACACACACACACACATCCATATGTATACTAGCCATCCCCTGCCACGCGTTACTGTGGCCCAGTCTGTGTATATGTGTTTTGTGTGTGTATATATGTGTGTATATATTTGTATATATATGTGGGGGTTATGCATGCATTGTAATGAATTTTTGTTTTTTAAAGTCTCTTCTGCTGTGCTTTTGCTTTTCAGTGTTTTTATGAATGATGGTCACTTGTTGGCCTGATATGTGTATTGTGTCCTAATTTGGTGTCAATTCGTCCAGTGATTTTTGAGTTATGTTAATCCCACAAATGAACATTACATTTTTATTTATATAGATGACAGATAGTAGTATCCTAGATTTGAAAGGGACCCCTAAAGAAGGACAATTGTATGTTGCATGTTCCAGAGAAGGCAAAGCAGACAATCTCTACACCAACACTGACAAAGAAACAACAAGAAATACTGATTACCCACAAGCATAGAAACCAACACTTTCTCATTACTTTATTTTCCAGATCACCAGACCAGGCCACAGCAACACATGGCAGGGGACGGCTAGTTATATTATAAATTCATAGAGTAATGCAAGTACCGTATTTCTCCAAGTGTAAGACGCCACTGATTGTAAGGCACACCCTAATTTCAATACCACCAGAAGCAATAATACGTAAGGAATACTTGCTATTCTAAAACGAACCCCATTTTTTAGAGATGTTTATATGGGGGGAAAGTTCATCTTAGAATTGAAGGAATACAGTACTATAGTTTAACTCTTGTAAAAAAGGGAAGCATCCCCTTCTCTGACTAGAGCAAGAGCTTAGCCCATCCCGGGAGAACTTAAAAGAAGCACTGCAGGAAAATGTCACACTTTCTTATCTGAGAAGAGTGGCAAAAGGCCTTTTTGACTGTCTGGCTGGAAAACTGGTAATGTTGTCAGCCAAGGGTTGCTCCAAAACAGCTTGAGTTCATTTCCCTCTCCACGGAATGACCCTCAACTTATCCACAGGTCACATCAAAATCCCCCAAATCCCTCGACTTCTACACAAGCATATACAACAATTGACAGTCTGGCCACCTGAAGCATCCAGATCAGACCTGGGTCAACAACCTCACTCTGCCTGTTCATAGTGTCATTTCTGGCACCACCTAACATCATTCCACATCATTTTGAGCAGTGCATGCTCTTTAAAAAAAACATTGTTATCTATCAACAATATTGAAGAGTTGTACTTTTTTCTTCATGTCAAGAGCAACTTGAGAAACTGCAAGTTGCTTCTGGTGTGAGAGAATTGGCTGCCTGCAAAGACGTTGCCCAGGCGATGCCTGAATGTTTTGCCATCCTGTGGGAGGCTTCTCTCATGCCCCCGCATGAGAAGCTGGAGCTCACAGACAGGAGCTCACCCCGCTTCCCGGATTCAAACTGCCAACCTTTCAGTCAGCAGTCCTGTTGGCCCAAGGATTCAACCCATTGCGGCACTCGGGGCTCCTGAAGAGTTGGACAAGAGTTGAACAAGACAGTGGAACTGGTCAGAACAAATTTCCAGATAATTAGTTACTTAAAGACAAGATGGAGAATATACTACAAAAAAAAAATCAGTTGGGCAAAGAAAGAGGGAAGAAAAGAGAGGGAGTTCCTACCAGTCCGCACCAAAATCCCCCTTATGTCCATGCAACTATTTCAAAAATAATAGTAATAATAAACGGATGGATGGTAAGGCTCCCTCCCCCCCTCCCCTATTAGAGACGCACAGACGAGGAATTCCAAACAGGCTGAGATTCTCGCCTGTGGGTTGGGCAAGAATGCCAGAGCCCATGCGGAGATGTATGACCTTTAATTCGATCTATTCTTTTATTTCATGCTCATTCCATAGAGGCTGTTCTCATTTACCAGATGACTCAGAGACCTCTCTCCATGTACGGATGCAATTTTTAATTTAATTTCCACCGAGTTGATGTTCTATTGACAAAGTTAACGTTCACTTTTCCTTGAAGTTCAGGCCTCTGCCTTTCATTACCATGCTTTCAGCTTGTGTCTGTTTCTCTTGTTTTCAAGGTAGGGAAGGAACTAGTCCATTTTTTACAATTGCAAAGACAGAGCTGCACTACGTGATAAATGTAACATGATAAGGGATACCCATTTCTTTTATAATATACCTGGAACTGGTGTGGACTAACTAATTGTGGGGGAGGAATGCCACATATTTCAAGTGCTGGTTCATGTCTTCTTGTGAGTATTGAGGCAACAAGATTGGTAGGTGGGATGTCCTTTCATTACAGGTTGCTACTTCATGGCGGATACCAGGAGGTGAAACATTGGCTAAGCAGTATGATTTCTCCAGTGGTGTTGAGTGTAGGCATCCTGTGATAATGTGGCAAGTCTCATTAAGAGCCACATCCAATGTCTAATAGGGACCTTACATAGATTGTCTGGCATACACAATGCTGTTCATCAACACACAAGCTTGTGTGAGAAGGAAGATCCAAGAAGCTTTTTAAAGCTCTGCCTTGTAAGCTTATAATTTCTTGTACTGGAATAATATCAGAACACAACAGCCCTAAAAGTGTCATTTAGAAAAGTAATTAACTAAATATTGCCCCTCCCTGTTGGCTTTCCACCAAAACTCTTTTATATTCAGACCAGGCTCTTGAGAACTGACTCACTGCTGAGTAAGGAGCTTTCCACAGGAGAGGCACAACCTGGTTGTTCTTTTGTGTTCATATATTATGACTCTTTGTGTATTAATGTCAAGATTAAGTACAGTAGAGTCTCACTTATCCAACCTTTGCTCATCCAAAGTTCTGTATTATCCAACACAGTCTTCCTCCCACCAGGAATAATGTCCAGGGTGGGAGAAAGAAAGAACCCTTGTCTGTTTTGATGCTAAATTTGTAAATACAGTAATTACTACATAACACTACTGTGTATTGAACTGCTTTTTCTATGCATTTGTCGTAAAACATGATGTTTTGCTGCTTAATTTGTAAAATCATAATGTAATTTGATGTTTAATAGGCTTTTCCTTAATCCCTCCTTATTATCCAACATTTTTGCTTATCCAATGTTCTGCCAGCCCATTTATGTTGGATAAGGGAGACCCTAATGTATAATAATAATAATAATAATAATAATAATAATAATAATAATAATACAAGCAGAGACATAACACCATTGCTCAGATGATTCATTGGAACTTGTGCCACAAACACCATCTGCCTGCGACAACTAACTGGTGGGATCACAAACCTGAAAAAGTTACAGAAAATGAACACGTCAAGCTACTCTGGGACTTCCCAATTCAGACAGACAGAGTTTTAGAACACAATACTCCTGACCTCACAATTGTGTTAAAAAGCAAAGTATGGATTGTCGATGTTGCAATCCTATGTGACAGCACGATTGAAGAGAAATAACTGGAAAACACGATATAAGGATTTAAAGATCGAACTGCAAAGACTCTGGCACAGGCCAATAAAGGTGGTCCCAGTGGTGATTGGCACACTGGGTGCAGTGCCTAAAGACCTTGGCCTGCACTTAAACACAATCGGCACTGACAAAATTACCGTCTGCCAGCTACACAAGGCGACCTAACTAGAATCTGCACACATTATTCACCGATACATCACACAGTCCTAGACACTTGGGAAGTGCCTGACGTGTGATCCAATACAACAGCTAGCAGAGTGTCTGTTGTGGACTCATCTTGTTGTGTTTCTAATAATAATAATAATAATAATAATAATAATAATAATGTCTTTATTTATATACCATCCTATCTCCTCGAAGAGACAGGGTGGTTTACAGACAAAGAAAAAAAGTGGCAAACCTTCATTGCCAAAATGATCAAATAGTAAATAACAATAAATTAACTGGAGCAGCGACAGCCTGGCAGAGGGTGATGGCGAGACCCTCCTGGACCTGATGGTGCTGTGGCTGGCCTCAAGGAGAGCAATGGCAGGGCTCTCCTGGGTCCATTGGTGCCACGGCTGGAATTAAGGAGAGTAATGGTGGTGCCCTCCTGGACCCGTTGGTGCCAAGGCTGACTTCTGTTGCTCAAATGCTTGGTCCCATAACCAGGTTTTAAGTTTCTTTCTAAAAGACAGGAGGGAGGGGGCCAGTCTGATGTCGCTGGGAAGGGAGTTCCATGGGCGGGGGCCACCACCCTGTTTGCAATGGTGGTGGGAGCAGGGTCCCTCCAGCTGATCTTAAACTTCATGATGGTTTGTAACAGGAGATGCGTTCGGACAGGTAATCTGGGCCAGAACCATACAGAGTTTTAAAGGTTAAAAGCAGCACTTTGAATTGTGTTCAGTAGCAGACTGGCAGCCGGTGGAGCTGGTGTAACAGAGAGGTTGTATGCTTTCTGTATGTCGCTCCAGTGAGCAACCTGGCTGCCGAGCATTGGACTAGTTGGAGCTTCCCAACAGTCTTCAAAGGCAACCCCACATAGAGTGCATTGCAGTAATCTATCCAGGATGTAACAAAAGCGTATAGATATGAAACATAAATGAACTGGTGTTTAAACTTAGGTCTCATCTTCAGGACAACTCATTATGTATATGCAAGTATTCCAAAATGCAGAACACTTCTAGTGTTGCACTTAAGCGGAATTTAGTCTGGTCCAATAATGCAAAAGACACAATAAATTTGCACAAAAGCAGGAGGAAAAGAAAAGAAAACAAGTTTATGTTTTGTCAGCAGAGACAAAACATAAACTTGCAGTGTTGCATACAAAATAAACAGTGCAACAAATTTACATAATCCTTGTAAGAAAAACAGCACGCAAAGAGCAAGGCTTCATCTTCCTTCAAATGAGCAGCATAAATGGTTGAGCAAAATGCTGTGAGCATAAACTCCACAGAGCAAAAGCTTTTTGTGTATTGAGCTGAACTGTATTCTAAATCACATACAGTTATGCCCCACCGGGTATGGCTCAAACTTACTTGCTGACCTAGATTAGCAGCTGCACATGATAATTAACAGTATAAGGTTTTCTCTAACATGCACATATACTTGGTGCTGATCCTTTTACAACTCACCGTCATACATATGAGGATGTTCTGCTTGTATATATTTTTCAAAACTCTTTTGTTAAGAAAATGTCAGTGAGGGGAAAAAAGAGAGTCCCTTTCTTCTCACAGAACCATCTTCTTCTGGTATCTTGATTCACTTCTGATGACAAGGAGATGCAGGGTCAATTATTCAGAAAGGTCAAGAGAGGATATGTACGGCCACTCTTGTATCCAGTAAGCAAAACCCGGGCTGGGTAACAAGCCGCGGGGGATGGATGAGGCGTGACTGCAATTGCTGAGGCAACTGGTCAGGCAACAAGGGTGGGATTAATTTGAAAGGTTTCTACCAAGGAACAGATGGGGCCTACCATGGAGAGGGCTTAACAGACAGCTAGACGCTGCTGCCAGCCTCCCTTTGAGAACAGACAGGGCTTAACAGCGCACTCCAAAGCATGTTGACTCAGATGGAAAACTCACTGTATCCAAGAAGACTGACTCCCCTGTAGAAGGGTTGAAGGTTATGGTCTCAGGGACAAATTTTGAAAAATCCCTTAATCCATGAATCTATTTCTTTCTTTATGTTTGAAAAGCCATTAAGAAAAATCATGGCAGTTCGGCACAATTAGGCAGAAGATTATGATCTCTCCCAGAGCTTGTATACAGCCACTGTTCTGAACATCTAGGGCACCGCTTCTGAAACTGTGGGTCCCGACCCCAAATGGTACCCCTTTGCTCAGTGTTGGGGTCACAAAGATTGGGTAGCATTAAAAGGTTTCTGAATGCCACTCATTTACACAAATCCATTAGCAACAATGTGCAGGTTTACAGTCAACTCCGCACAAAATGCTTCAGCTGTTTAGCAAGCCTTGCAAATGCTGATTTATTATCATTACTAAATCAACATGGAATGGAATGGAATATGGATATAACCTTTAAACCCTGTTTTTATTGACACTGTGTAAATTGTATTATTGCTTTCATGTGCTTTGCTTTATTATCTAATGTGTATTGTTTAACTGAATTGTTTAATTTATTGTCGTATTTTTAATGGCACTGAATGTTTGCCCTTTTATATTGTGAGCCGCCCTGAGTCCCCACGGGAAGATAGGGCAAGATAGAAATGAAGTTTATTTTATTTATTACTAGTTTGAGTACCCAATGTTGTCTGGGTTATTTGAAAAAATCAGTTTTTTAATTGTGCAAAATGCATACGGTTGTAGGTGAACTACAACTCATATTATGCAAGGTTAACCCCGAAAAGCTTAATCAGTACTTAAAGTTTGTTATGTTGGGCAAGTCTGCTCTAGATGCATCACCTGTGGGGTTCAGTGAGCTCTCCGGTTGTGGGTGAACTACAACTCCCAGAAAGAAAGGCCAGCCCCCACCCCCCACCCCAAACGCCTCCAGTAATCAAATGTCAGCATATCAGGCATGTGTGCCAAGTTTGGTCCAGATCCATCGATGTTTGGGTTCACAGTGCTCTTTGGATTTGGTGAACTACAACTTCCCCAAATCAAGGTGAATTTCTTCCAAAGACCTCCAAGTTTTTTGGGTTTTTTTTGTTTATTTTTTGTTTTGTTTTGCTTTTTCTTTTTGCTGGTCATGGGGGCTCTGTGTGCTAAGTTTGGTCCAATTCCATCTTTGGTGGAGTTCAAGGTGATCACTGATTGCAGATGAACTATAAATCACAGTACCTGCAATTCCAAAATGTCCAGGCCAATTCCCCTCAAAACCCACCAAAATTCAAATTTGGGCATATCGGGTATACATGTCAAATTTGGTCCAGATCTATCATTGTTTGAGTTCATAGTGTACTCTAGATGTAGGTGAACTACAACTCCTATAAATTCCTCCAAATACTTCCAGTATGTTTTTTTGGCCATGGGGGTTCTGTGTAGCAAGTCAGTTCCAGGTCCATTGTTGGTGGGGTTCAGAGTGATCTTAGATTGCATGTGAACAATACATCCCAGTACCTACAACTCCTGTAAAACATGGTGAATTCTCCCCAAACCTAGTTCAGTTGCTGATCAAATCCTCTGTTTGCTGTGTGCCATAGAAAAGAATAGGAAAGGGTTAAGGGAGGGGCAGTGGCCGGGATCATGCAAATTCCACATCAATGGAGAGAGTAAGAAACACTGGGGTGTCTGTGGTGGAGGAAACACATGAAATTTAGGATGAAATTGTCCCCATATGAAAGTTTTCACCTGGGTGGTGGGTAGTATGGTGTTTGTGGAGGACATTGCTAGGGCTCTTGTACATGTTCATGGTGCACACAATAACCTGCAATGTTATTGGAGGGATGGCCATTGGTGTCTCCTGAGTAGTGGGAGCTATAGCTGCTTGTGGGGGCAGAAACTTGTCTGTGTAAGTGGACACCCCAGCCACACACACACACATATTTTCACTTTTATCATGTATATATTATTATTATTATTATTATTATTATTATTATTATTACTAATGTTTAGTTTGTATACCTATTGTATTTACCTAACAACCTGGGGTCATATAAACATTTCTCGGGGGAAAGGGTGTTGAAAGTGAGGAACGTTTAAGAAGTTTAATCTAGGGTGCTTCAGGAGGTCAAAATACATTGTGGGCACCAGATCCAATCTAATGGATGTTAAACAGGATCAGGCCTGGTAAGTATTAGATGGGAGACCACCAATCAATACCAGGTACTGTTGGCTATATCTCAGAAGAAGGAACTGGCAAAACCTCTTCTTATTTATTTATTTATTTATTTACTATTCTTGTATACCGCTGTATCTCAAGCCCGAGGGCGACTCACAGCGGTTTCCAAACAGCAAAGACAATAAAAACAGCAATAATCAATATACAAAACAGTTAAATTACACAGTTCCATTAATAACCAATAAGCAATCAACAATACACCATTATCACAAATCCAATCCCCCCGATCGCCTCATCATCCAAACGTGATCCAAATTCGTCGTCATTGTTCCGTTCCTATGTTCACATTACCACACTTGCACTGAATTACTCAAACGCCTGCACAAACATCCAGGTCTTGAGCTTTCTACGGAATGTCATGAGCGATGGTGCCAGCCTAACGTCTACAGGAAGGGCGTTCCACAGCCGAGGAGCCACCACCGAGAAGGCCCTATCGCTCGTCCTCGCCAGCCGTGCTTGAGAGGCCGGCGGGATCGAGAGCAGGGCCTCCCCTTCTGAATATACTTTGCTTAAGAAAAGTCATGGAACTGCCATAACTTGACAGGCAACATGAAGGTACACAAAGACTGTTATTTATTGTTGTCTGCAGGAGACTCGACAAAGCAATGTTGGACAGCAGGAGAAAAACAGCTCTTTGCTAATGCATTCAAGAAAGCAGCTATTCATTTCTGCCAACTGTTTTGCAAGGCTTCTCAAGACAGTTTAGCACAGACCACTTAGCTACAAATAAGAGTTACCTCATCTCGCCGGGAGGGTATCCACGGCCGTGTGAGCAGCGCAGTGTCTCCTTGTATCACCGCCAGATCCCCCACCAATGTGGAATAGGGCAGGGCTTCATCTGCAGCCAGCTCAATAACTTGCAGCCCTAGCTTCTGGCGCAAGATGCCCGTGTAGACACCGTATTGCCGGTGAGCCTTTGCCAGATCCACGGGCTCGGCTCCACTGTCGGACCCATCCGCTGAAGTTTCTGCTATACCAAATGAGGAAGGGATGCACCGGACAATCGCATGGGTGTACTTGCCAAAAGAGGAGATGTTGGCCATGGTCTGGAAGGAGAAATAAAAGAACATACAATTTAGGATAACAGATAAACCCTTTCTCTCAGTCAGTTCTGAACCACACATTAACATACAGCATCAGTCTGCAATTCTATATTCTAAGACCTGGGAAGAACCATTTGTGACCCTGAAGAAATACAATTCACAATGAAGCACACTGTTGTGTGATCATCTTTAAAGCTCATTAAGGAGTATAGTGTCCATATGATGGGAACTCAATTCTGTTTTGGTCACATCTGGAATTATGTGTCTATTTTGGGACACCCCATGCAAAAATGATGCAGACCAGTGGTTTTCAACCTTCCTAATGCCGTGACCCCTTAATACAGTTCCTCATGTTGTGGTGACCCCCAACCATAAAATTATTTTTCTTGCTACTTCACAACTTTAACTTTGCTTCTGTTATGAATCGTAATGTAAGCATCTGATATGCAGGATGTATTTTCATTCACTGGACCAAATTTGGCACAAATACTGGTGGAGGAGGTCAATTTTGTCATTTGGGAGTTGTAGTTGCTGGGATTTATAATTCACCTACAATCAAAGAGCATTCTGAACTCCACCAATGATGGAATTGAACCAATCTTGGCACACAGAACTCCCATGACCAACAGAAAATGCTGGAAGTGTTGGTGGGCATTGACCTTGAGTTTTGGAGTTGTAGTTCACCTACATCCAGAGAGCACTATGGACAATGATAGATTTGGACCAAACTTGACACAAATACTCAATATGCCCCAATGTGAATACTGGTGGAATTTTAGGAAAATAGACTTGACATTTGGGAGTTGTAGTTGTTGGGATTTATAGTTCACCTACAATCAAAGAGCATTCTGAACCCCACCAACGATAGAATCGGGTCAAACTTCCCACACAGAACCCCCATGACCAACAGAAAATACTGTGTTTTCTGATGGTCTTTGGCAACCCCTCTGACACCCCTGACACCCCTCTGACACCCCGTCTTGACCACTCATGCTTTATGAGGAATTATGTAAGGAGCAGGGAATGTTTAGCTTGAAGAAGAACAGAAAGGGAGATGGCATGATACCATTTCTGAAAGGCTGTCATATAGCAAATGGAGCATTGGATTCAAAGCATTCAGATTACAGGAAAAGAAATTCAACCTAAACATTGGGGGGGGGGGGGGGGATCTTTACAGTAAGAGCTGCTCAACTCTGGAATGGACTGCCTCAAACAGCAATCTCCTTCTATGGATGTCTTTGAAGAGAAGCTGAATGAGGATTTCTCAGGAATACTGTGGTTATCTATTCCTACATAAAGGGGTTTAGACTTTACTAGAAGAGCTTTCTTTATTATGGCATCCTTTAAACAAAGTTTCAACCACTTTAAGAGAATTGTTGAATCTTAGCCTTTACCTCCATTTCCTGAGCTCCCTTAATGGAAGAATATAATATAAAAACAAAACTCAATGATGATTCATCCCAACAGAGAATAGAAACAAATGATGCAGATTTGCACTCAGCCCGAATATCAGTCTGTGTGTCACATTACCTATTCTGGCCACCAACTACATGAAAGGATGTCAATTAGACATCTCCCCAGCTCCGCTACTCCTGAGATGGCCAACACCAACAACAAAACCCTGAGTGTACCAAATACTGAGCCCTTTCCACTTAAGCTGTAAGCCCATTAGTGACAGATGTAATTTAAATTATACATTCAAGCCCATGCAAAATCAGTGTGTGAGACAATAACTCTTTCTTGTTTTGTCATTGTGTGTAAAGGCAACAATTTGTAGGAAAGGAAAGGAATGGAGGAATCTCTCCTTATGGCCCAGGGATCCTCTGAAGGCAATAGAAAGACATAGACATCCCTCACAAGCCTCTTCCATGTAGTTCAGTGGTTCTCAGCCTTCCTAATGCCATGACTTAATACAGTTCCTCATGTTGCAATGACCCCCAAACCATAAAATTATTTTCGTTGCTACTTCATAACTGTAATGTTGCTACTGTTATGAATCATAGTGTAAATATCTGATATGCAGGATATATTTTCATTTACTGGACCAAATTTGGCACAAATACCCGATACTCCCAAAATTGAATACAGGTGGGATGGGGGGGGGGATGATTTTGTCATTTGGGAATTG
This sequence comes from Anolis sagrei, assembly GCF_037176765.1. Taxonomy (NCBI): domain Eukaryota; kingdom Metazoa; phylum Chordata; class Lepidosauria; order Squamata; family Anolidae; genus Anolis; species Anolis sagrei. The sequence continues at coordinate 20,884,384 of NC_090022.1, forward strand.
TCACTGCTGGGATTTATAGTTCACCTACAATCAAAGAGCATTCTGAACTCCACCAATAATGACATTGAACCAAACTTGGCACACAAAACTCCCATGACCAACAGAAGATACTGGAAGAGTTTTGTGGGGATTGACCTTGAGTTTTGGAGTTGTAGCTCACCTACGTTCATAGAGCACTATGGACCAAACTTGGCACGAATGCTCAATATGCCCAAATGTGAACACTGGTGGAGTTTGGGGAAAATAGGCTTTGATATTTGGGAGTTGTAGTTGCTAGGATTTATGGTTCACCTACATTCAAAGGAGGAGGGCTTTTGGTGGGAGGATTCGCCATCTGTTTCCAAAAAGGAAGAGAAGGACAGGTGGAGAGATTTTCAGCCTTCTCTGCCAAAGGGGTTCCTAAGATTATCAAAGATATGTGTTTTCTGATGGTCTTTGGCGATCTCTCTGAGCCCTCCCATGAACCCCCCAGGGGGCCCGACCCTCTGGTTGAGAAACACTGATGTAGCTGATTTCCCAAAGTGTTGGATGACAAATGCCATCATCCACTGCTAGCTAGCTGAAAACAATGACAGTTTTCCAAAGTATCAGAAATGTCTTAGATTCAGTTGTGTAAAAGACCTATGTACATGCATGAGTCAACCTCATGAATAAGTCGAGGGTGAGGGCCAAAGTTATAGATTTTGATAGGACCTCTGGATAAGCTGATAGTCATTTCACAAAGAGGGGAGAGTACTAGCATTGCTTCAGGTGCTTAACTACTATTGGCCACTCTCACCATTTTCCCATTCAAAAACTCAAAAAGGCTATAAGCAGTACCTCGAAAAAGCATTCTCTTCTGACGTTTCGCCTGCATCTGTGAAGTAAACCTCACAACCTCTGAGGATGCCTGCCATAGATGCAGACGAAACGTCAGGAGAGAATGCTTGTAGAACATGGCCATACAGCCCGAAATACCTACAACAACCCAGTGATTCCAGCCATGAAAGCCTTTGACAATACAGTGGAAGTGTTGGTACATCTTTTAGGTTCTCCCAGGATGGACTAAACTTTCACTTTTTGCTATTCTACTCAGGAAAGGGGACAACTCCCTTTTGATAAGAATTCGCATACAGTGCTTACATAGAGCCATAGATAAGTCAAACTAGTTTTTTGGGTTAATTTTTTTGCTAAAAGTTTTATAATTATGCATGAGTATAAAAGGCAATCTGGAAATCAGTTTTCTCAATCTTTTCCTTTCTTTGCCTGGAACAGCCATACAGAGCATTCACGTTACAGGATTGGTTTCAAACCACCATGCCCTTGATGAAAGAAGTCCATGATTCCACCAATTCCAACGTTCCTGAGAGGCTACACACGGTCTTCCAAAAACCAGTCAATAATGCCAGAGGGCAATAATAGATTTCATCTTAGCACCAAGCTGATTAGATAATTGCCTCCAAAGGGAAGCCAATCAACAGATCAATGCCTTGCATGGAGCATAAGACTGCTAGGCTCCATGCATTCTGTAGTGACAATGTTAATGTTCAAAAGTTAGTACAAGAAAGAATGGATAGTAAAAGTAGCTGAAATAGCAAAAATTGACATTTTGACAAGATAGCGTCAGATAAAAAAAACTTTTCAATGTTCAAGAAAGACGGGGAACCCTTCAGAAATTTCCTGGAAGAAATTAAAATTCTAACATGGGGATTTCATGTTTTTATGATGTTATGTTTTATTGTGATATGTTTCTATTTGGTGTTGTTTTGTTTTATTTTATCGCATTACGCTTTAATTCTGTGTTTTCTGGGCTTGTCCCTTTGTAAGCTGCCCCGAGTCCCTTCAGGGAGATGGAGGCGGGGTATAATAATAAAGTTATTACTTTATTATTATTATTATTGTAATAATAATATTACTATCAAAATGTTAATATATTACATTATAGTTTACACAATGGACTATATAATATGGATACAACCAAAATACTTATGTATATTAAAGAAGGATATGTAAAAATTAGATCCAACCAGTCCATACTTCAGGAAATAAAGCCCGACTGCTCATTGGAGGGAAGGACAGTAGAGGCAAAGATGAAGTACTTTGGCCACATCATGAGAAGACAGGAAAGTTTAGAGAAGACAATGATGCTGGGGAAAATAGAAGGGAAAAGGAAGAGGGGCCGACCAAGGGCAAGATGGATGGATGGCATCCTTGAAGTGACTGGATTGACCTTGAAGGAGCTGGGGGTGGTGACGTCCGACAGGGACCTCTGGCAATTCATCAAGCCCTGTACGTCACATGATGTGTTCTGCATCCAAGTTGAGTAGGCTGGGTGAGAGTATACAGCCCTACCATACTCCTTTCCCAATCTTGAACCAGTCTGTTGTTCCGTGGTCATTTCTTACTGTTGCTACTTGGTCCTTATACAGATTCCTCAGGAAACAGACAAGGTGACTTGGTATGCCCATACCACCAAGAACTTGCCAGAATTTATTATGATCCGTACAGCTGAAGCTTTAGAATAGTCAATAAAACAGAAATAGATGTTTTTCTGAAACCCTCTACTTTCCTCCATTATCCAGTAGATCTTCATGCACATATTATTCTTTTTCCTCTTGTTCTAAAACTACATTGTTGACCTTTTTTTTTTTTTTTTGGTGAAAATTGATGTTATTAATTGCAAAAACCAAAACTTATCAAGTCTGTTTTCCTGCACACACAAAAAAAGCCTATAAAGGGTTTGTAATCTTTCATCAATGTTACTTACTAATGCTTTTCTCTCATTTAACCAGAGTTTATTCATTTCAACATCTTTAACTTTTTTTAGTTTAAACAAACATGCATGTCCTTATTTATACAGTGTGTGTATCACCAATGCCTGGGAAAGCAACAAAGTTTCAGCATTTCTAAAACAATGACTGCAAAGGCAATAAAGATTTCAGACTATAGCATGACAGCTAACTTTTCTCAAGTGGCAAGAGAAGCAGCCGAAGATAAATATATCCAGGTCAAGGGGCATGACTTCAGTGGCTTGGAAAGCTCTCTCCCATTCTCCAGGGCCAGCAGAAACAGAATAATGTATGCAAACTATTCAAATCTGCTGTCACTGCATCTTTTTGTTCCACAATGGACGTCTTAAAATATTCAAGATATCCATGGTGCAAAGGTTGTACACGTCTGTACTTCTTGGTACAAACTTCTCATGTTGCCTGTTGCAGTTTCTTTTATAAAAAATTCTGCCGAGTGGGCATAAACAAAGCTTCCAGAATCTCCCCTCCTAAATTTCTCAACAAGATTTTTGAGTTCAGAATTCCCTGGTCTCATTACCAAAGCGGGACCAAAGCACTAGAAGCCCCCCATTGTCCAACTGTTAAACATTTCCAAAGTGTGTGCAAAGCTGTGTGCGTGAACAGCATCCAGCAACGCGCCTTCTTTTGTTTTCTTTGCTACCAACAAGGAGCCATTTAAATAATGCCATGGGAAAGAAATGGAGATTCTTCCTGTCTCCTGTTTGTGTGCGAGCATGTGCACTGATATACAGTCAGCCTCCCACATTCACTGGAGTTGGGGGCACAGGATGCACATAAAAGTAAAGAAAGTACTGATTTTTTTTTACCTTGCTCTGACTTATTAGAAGCACTGCTTGAAAATCAGGCAAAAACTGGGTGCTAGAAATAATATCATACAAAAGCTGACTGGCACAACCTGGGGATCACAACTAGACACAGTGAAGACTTGTGCTTTGCCACTCTGCTGCTGAATATGCATACCCAGTGTGGACTACATCTCACCACGTTAAAACAGTGGATGTGGCTCTTAATGAGACATGTCACATTATCACAGGTTGTCTATGTCCTACACCACTGGAGAAATTACACCCCTTCAGGGTAAGAAGCGCAGAATATAAATACTGTAAATAAATAATAAATACATTTCCAGGCAGGTCTTTTTGCCAAACTGCAATAATAATGCAAATTATGGACAATACTCTGATATTTATTGGTGTCACATACGTTTAACTCTGTCATCTTCAAAGTTTGCAATCAAAAATTCTGCAATCATGTTACCAAAAAATCACAAAACCCCCTAAGTAAGTTTATGATTTTGTATTCATAGCTATCCTGGGCGACATGTGACTCATAGGCTGTGGGTTGGACATGTCTGCTTTATAGCACGGTTTACTGCAGACACGTTGATACAACCTGAAATCAAATGCCTGCATTACTCCAACCCTCTTTCATCATCTTTGTGCTAATACTTCTAAAAAGGCTTCCAGCTAAACAGAGGGGGCTGGATGGTGCAAAATGACTTTGTAAACTGGAGATTCTTGGTCAGAGACTTTTTAAAGTGATACGTGTCTAACTTTTTCAATGCTCAACTAATGTTTTAAATTACTGCAATGGTGAACAATGGAACAGACTGGTTCAAGAATGGAAAAGGAGTACAGCAGGGTTGTATATTCTCACCCAACCTATTCAACTTGTATGCAGAACACATCATGCAATGTGCGGCGCTTGACAAAGGCAAGGCTGGGGTTAAAATTGCTGGAAGAAGTATTAACAACCTTAGATATGCAGATGATACTACTTTGATGGCCAAAAGCAAGGAGGAGCTGAGGAGCCTTAGAACCAAGGTGAAAGAAGAAAGTGCAAAAGCTGGGTTGCAGTTAAATATAAAACAAAATATTCTGGCAACAAGACTGATTGATAACCAGCAAATAGAGGGAGAAAACGTGGAGGCAGTGACAGACTTTGTATTTCTAGGTGTGAAGATTACTGCAGACTCAGACTACAGCCAGGAAATCAGAAGACGTTTACTTCTTGGGAGGAGAGCAATGACCAATCCCGATAAAATAGTGAAGAGTAGAGACATCACACTGGCAACGAAGACCCGCATAGTTAAAGCAATGGTATTCCCTGTAGTAACTATGGATGTGAGAGCTGGACCATAGGGAAGGCTGAGCAAAGGAAGATAGATACTTTTGAACTGTGGTGATGGAGGAAAATTCTGAGAGTGCCTTGGACAGTGAGAAGATCCAACCTGTCCATACTTCGGGAAGTAACTCCCGACTGCTCACTGGAGGGAAGGATAGTAGAGGCAAAGATGAAGTACTTTGGCCACATCATGAGAAGACAGGAAAGCTTAGAGAAGACAATGATGCTGGGGGAAATGAAAGAAAAAAGGAAGAAAAAAACAAGGGCAAGGTGGGTGGATGGTATCCTTGAAGTGACTGGATTGACTCTGAAGGAGCTGGGCGTGGTGACAGTCAACAGGGAGCATTGGCGTAGGCTGTTCCATGAGATCACAAAGAGTCGGAAGCAACTGAATGGATAAACAACAACAATGGCAGAAATTTGGGAACTAAAAGAAAAAATTCACTGGGTGTAAAGAACTCATTAAAGGGGTCAATTCCCCCATTTGGTCCCTTCTGTGGCTACTTAGTTATTTTCACTGTTTTGGATTCATTTTATTGTATTAGTGGCCTTGGCCTCATGTAAGCCGCCCCGAGTCCCCTTTGAGGAGATGGTGGTGGGGTATAAATAGAGATTATTACTATTATTATTCCAATAGAGTAGGGCTCCACAAATTCAGGAGCCGTATAGGAAAGGGCCAAGAGACATATGTGGCCACAGGTTGGGCGCTCTCAATGTAGAGCAAAACAGAAACCTTTTGCCTTTTAACAACCACAGGAGCCGCTCATTCTCTAGCGACACAGCCCAACCTCCTAGGATGTGGAATGGCATCAACACAACCTGCGTCACAAACTCTCTCCTTTACCCACCCACGCACACCCAAGGCTTCCTCCTCCCACTAAGAAGTTGTCACTATCAGCTCATCTTATACGTACCCCATGCATACTCAGTAAGGGTCTCTCCTTAAAATAAATAAAATAGGCAGTCTGACCCTGCCTTCATCCAGTTTTGGGAATGATGAAGACATCTCTAAAGAAAATCAGTTGAAACAACCGGCTGAATTACAAGGACAGAAGGTGTCTTGGGTAGCAAGACTTTAATAGACTCATTCCAGGATGAGCTTTCCTAGATGCACCTGACAAGCTTAGCCAGGATAAATCCATTAGTCAAGGTGTTATGCCTTGTTGTTCTTGTTGTTGTGTGCTTCCAAGTCATTTCTGATCTATGGTGACCTTAAGGTGAGCCTATCACAAGGTTCTCTGAGCAGATTTGTTCAGATGAGGCTTGCCATTGCACTCCATAGGGCCTGAGAGAATGTGGATTGCCCAAGGTTACCCAGTGGGTTTCATGTTGTCTAATGCACAAACTACTACCCTATGCTATATAGAAGATATAGGATATATATATGATGGGCAAGCTCTGCCAAAAGCCCCCTGTCTCTGGATTGTTGCTATACTGTATTATTTATACTATTTATTTGTTTGTTTACAGCATTTATATTCTGCCCTACTCACCTCACGGGGGACTCAGGGTGCATCACAATGCACATATACTTGGCAAACATTCAGTGCCATAGACATACAAAATATATAGACAGACACACAGAGGACATTTAACTTTCTAGCTTCATGAGGGTATGCTTCGAATTCTAGTCAACCGGAGGAGCTGTCGCTTCACCGCCCACTTGTGACACCGATGGAGTACTTCCTCATTCTTTTGCACGCTGGAGATTTTTATGGTGTCGTAAAATAGTTAAATTTATGCCTCTCCACAGAAGCGGCACCTAAATTTCCTACTTCACAGATGCAACTATCTTTTGGGCTGCAAAGGTCAAGAGCAAGCTAGAAAAATAGTCAGGAGCTTACTCCGACCCGGGCTGGCTTTGAACTCATGACCTTTTGGTCAGTAGTGATTTTAATGCAGCTGACTCCCAACCAACTGCACCACAGTCCAGTCCTACATCTAGAAATTAAAGGAAACCTCTTATAAGATACCATGGCATGGTAAAGTAAACTACTAATTTGAATGGCTTGTTGATTAATTTCAGTTCTGACACCGCCATTCTTCCAGTATGGGGGTCCAAAGCAGCTTAGAAATCATAGAATCAGAGAGTTGGAGGAGACCTCATGGGCCATCCAGTCAAATCTCCTGCCAAGAAGCAGGAAAATCACATTCAAAGCACCCCTGACAGATGGCCATCCAGCCTCTGTTTAAAAGTCTCCAAAGAAGGAGACTCCACCACACTCCGAAGCAGAGAGTTCCACTGCTGAACAGCTCTCACAGTCAGGAAGTTCTTCCTAATGTTCAGATTAAATCTCCTCAAGCTGTCTCATATGGGGAAATATGATGGTACAGACCCTTCTGTAGCAGCATAGGGAATCTGTTCTGTTTTGCCCATGATAATAATGCACCTGCTGCATTTTGTGCTCTGTATTTTTAGAAATAAAGTACAAAAGGGATTCCTGTCTGCGTAAAAAGCAGGCATGGAAAAACAATGCCTGTTTAATCACACCATAATGCTAAATTACATGGACCACAGATCTTACTCAGAGTCTTACAGACTTCCCTATGCTCAAATATATATATATATATAAAATTAATGTGCCTGATGATACTCTTTCCCCGATTTCTGAACGACTTCTCTGCCAAGAGCTCAATCAATTTCCTCTCCAAACTCCATCCAAAGGAACAAACTCATCAACTGAACACATGTCTCCCGTCAGTTAAATTCCTTCCTGGTCTCTGTGTGTTAATCAGTGATCAAGTTAATTGCCTGGCGATGTCAGCTGTTTAATTGATGGATCTGTTCTCCTGGAGGCACTTTTCGCAGGCTTAGATTCCATCACCATCGAGAAGTTAATGAAAAAGCCTTTCCGAACAGGATATGAACTGAGAAGAAATGAGTTTCAGATTGATACATGGATCCATAACGGCATTCAAATCTTCCCCTCCTCAAAAAGACAGACTGGCAGAGTTATATTACTTCTTACAGCTCAGATCACATAGGAGAGAATCATCAATATTTTCCATTCTGAAACTTGTCCACTCTCAAAATAGAGGACCTATTTTGAAGGACAACACTATATGCCTATACATTTGCACAGAATTCTAACCCAGACATCCTTCAATGTATGTGGACACCATAATTGCATTAAACTGCAATTCCCATTGACCACTCAGATTATACAATACTCTTAACACATGCCTAGGGCATTACACTGAGGTCAGTTAGAAGAAACCAGTTTAGATTTTGCATGAGCACCATAAAACTCAAGCCCTTTGCACTTCACCTTCCCCTCTCCTCTAGCACAGCCCTATATACATTTATCCCATTTCCAACTACAGTTACTTTTGGATGTTTATGGTGAAACTTAGACCATCTTCCCAGGAAAGAAATATTGTGACCTAAAACTTGTCCTTGATGCTTTTGTAGTACACCATTCTTTGTTTTAATTCAACTAGCTGACGCAAGCTTTTGAGATGCAGAATGCCCTTTCCGTGGATATGTTTATTTTTCTTTGCTGCTGCTGAACTTACTGACTGAAAGATTGGTGGTTCGAATACAGGTAGAGGGATGATCTCCCACTGTTAGTCCCACTGTTAGTCCCAATTTCTGCCAACCTAGCAGTTCGAAAACATGCAAATGTAAGCAGATCAATAGGTACCGCTCCGGGGGGAAGGTAATGGCACTCCACACAGTCATGCTGGCCACATGACCTCAGAGGAGTCTACACACAACACTGGCTCTTCGGCTTAGAAATGGTAATAAGCACCAACCCCTAGAGTCAGACATGACTAGACTTAATGTCAGGGGAAAACCTTTACCTTTACTAAAGTTCCCTATTGCCTCAGAATGGAGGAACCCTACTTGATGTCAATTGAGATGCCTGAATAGTAAAACATTAGCCAACATTAAACCAGAACTCCCCAATTCTGAGTCAACAGGAAACTCTGGCTTGGTGCAATCCAAAAAAATAAACACCACAACACATGAATGGAAGAACAGTCAAAAGAGAAGGGCTCAACCCATGCTGCTTATTCCCAACTTCATAGCACCTTGGGATAAGCTGTTCAAGCGAAGTCACTAACTGTCCAAACTTGAACAAACCACAATTAAGGTGTTAACTATGGCTCGGGGCAAGGATCTGTGAAGGGAGGTCTTTGAATCATAGACTGAAGAGTTGGAAGAGACCTCATGGGCCATCCAGTCCAACCCCCTGCCAAGAAGCAGGGAAATTGCATTCAAAGCACCCCCGACAGATGGTTATCCAGCCTGTTTAAAAGCCTCCAAAGAAGGAGCCTCCACCACATTCTTTGAGAAAGTATGTGCCCCTGAATGCATATTTTTATGGTGTCTCATAAAACCGCACGCCTACCAAAACCAAAGTAACCTGTCTCTCCTTGAAGACTCTAGAAATTGTTGTTTTATGGTTGCATACCTTGAAGCCAATTCTTATTTATGGTGACTCTAAGGCACATCTATCACAGGATTTTCTAGGCAACATTTGTGCAAGAGAGGGTTGCCATTGCTTTCCTCTGAGGTTAAAAGAACTTGACCAGTCCAAGAGCACTCAAGAGTCCTAATCCAACATTTCTATTACTACACTATGCTGGTTATCTTTAGGAAAAGTTAGTTATTTTGGTAAAAATTGCATTTACCAGCATTCATGCAAAGCAGCTAGGTTTCTCTGATGGAAACTGATGTACCTTGATATATCTTTGAACTGTTAGGGACAAAGATATGCCAATACACAAGTGTATGTGTATGTGTGTAATTAATTCAGCAGAGTTTCTGAAGTGTTCTTTTTCGTTGCCCATATCAAGGAACATGTGAGGCAATGCAGACTACTTCAACCAGGGAAGTCAGTCATAGCAGATCACCTGATAAACCAACCTGGACACAGCATATTATTTGAGAACACAGAAATGCTGGACCACTCTAACAATCACCATGTCAGACTACAAGCCATTGAAATCCACAACCATGTAGACAATTTCAACAGAAAAGAAGAAACCATGATAATGAACAAAATCCGGCTACCAGTATAAAAAAAAATCTAAAATAACATCACTCAAAAACAGGGAAGAAAAGAAACAATTAGGGCCAGCTAATCTCCTCCCAACAAAAGATTCCCCCAGGCAGTAAGAAGCCAGACCTTGCAACCGCTGGGGCATTAAATGCTAATCAAGATGGCCAATTAAAACATTCACACCTACCTCCAATGGAAAAGAGTTCTTTCTCCCACCCTGGATATTCCACAAATATATAAACCCAATTTTCCTAGTTTCCAACAGACCTCACAACCTCTGAGGTTGCCTGCCATAGATGTGGATGAAACATCAGGAGAGTCTCCTTCTGGAACATGGCCATACAGCCTGAAAAACTTACAATAATCCATACTGTTCCTGCTGGCACCTGAAAACAAACTTATCTACAGGCTTCCCAAAAGAAACTATTCTAAAATGGAGTCTGAGTCCTGAACAAACCCAGTTCTGATCACATGGTTTGCAGCCCCTGCCACAACAAAGTAAACTACAAACCAATGCACACATATGCAATACAGAAAGCAATTATATACATAACAAATAACTAGTGGAGGCTTGAGAAGGTTGCTATTTCCAACAAGTTAACCTTTAAATACGTCTCAGAACTCGCCCTCGCTAGCACATTTTTAACATAACATTAAACTACTTTGTGAAAATCAGGTGAAGTTTGCAGGAGGGAGGCATTCATGTTCATGGTATTCTTCCCTGGACCACTGTTCCAATATCAGAGAAGCATACAGATAGGAAAGATCTCAAGGATCATCTGGTCCACAGAAGCCCAGACCTAAACCAAGTTTCCTTATACCAAAAGTGGCCAACAAACACATTTCAAAGAATGGCCAGTGATTCTGACATATTTCCCTAAACCCGCCTTGTCCAAGACCACATCCTCCAGATGAGTCAGAATACCCTCTTAGGAAGGTGCCCTTCTAAAACATATGCACCAACTATTTGGAAACCAACAAAGCCAAATGCCACAGATAAATCTCATATTTGCCATTGTAGAGTCAGGTCAATAAGTTTTTCACTGCTATTAATTCTACTGAGATTTCCACACCAAGCCGAGAAAACACATTTTCTGGCCTTTCCTTGGACAAGCTTTCTTTTGTTCCATCCCCCATGAAATCAGAATGCTTTGTTAGCCTGGAAAATATGTGGCCAGTTCCTCAGGGACATGGCATCTCTTGGCTGAACAGCTAACAAAAGGAGGCAGAGCTATTGCAATTAGACCTGAATAGGGCAGCTGATGTTCTTGTTGCAAAAATGTTGGGTGTTCTGAGGTTTTGGTTTTTTTTATTATTATATTTTACAGCTGTGAGTTATTCAAGACATTTATTTCACCAAATACTTTTTGATCAATCAAGTAATTCTTTGTTTATATTCCACTTTTATTTCAAAGGAGACACAAGGCGGCATGACCCTTCCTCTTTAAAAAAATCCCCAACTAGATATATGTATGTACAAATGATAGGTGCCATTTGAGAAAAGGAGACAGGATAACTATGTATAAATATGTGAGGGGAAGTCATAAGGAAGAGGGAGGAGGCTGGTTTTCTGCTGCCTTGGAGACTAGGACATGGAACAATGGCTTCAAACTACAGGAAAGGAGATTCCACCTGAACATGAGGAAGAACTTCCGAACTGTGAGAGCTGTTCAGAAGTGGAACTCTCTGCCGCAGTGTGTAGTGGAGGCTCCTTCTTTGGAGGCCTTTAAACAGAAGCTGGATGGCCATCTGTCAGGGGTGCTTTGAATGCAATTTTCCTGCTTCCTGGCAGGCGGTTGGACTGGATGGCCCACAAGGTCTCTTCCAATCCTATGATTTATGATTCTATGAATTCAGCTCCCAGAATTTCTGACCATTGGACAAGCTAACTAGCACTTCTCAGAGTCCGAAACACCCTTGGTATCAAGAAATCAGACTCCCAAACTACGAAATATTAACGATGGGGCACAGATCCATGGGGACATGTAACGAGCGCACACCCTTATCTTTGGGAACCTTGTGTTATGAATTGCCTTTGGAAAGTTGTATGAACACATACAGACCCCTTCCAACGGTCCCCTCACAATGAACCAGAAGACAAGAGGGGAGCAGGCAATGAATTCACATCAGAGTTCCTGGATCCATTTCCTGCTTCCCTTGATAAGATCGGAGCTATTGGTAAAAACAATTATTTTCTGACCCCTTCTATGCTGCCATATAAAAGGGTGGCACTATTTTCAAGTATGGTAGAAGAAAACCCACTCACCAGGATTTGTGGAGAGAAGTGATTTAATGCGGTCCTGATGATGAGGTGAGAGGGCGCCTCACCATGGAAGGTGTAAGTGAAGGGCGGAGCAAGATTCAGGTGTCTGGGACGCCTGGGGTATGGAAAAAAGAGATAGAACAGCACTGTGCCCAGAAAAGCACACCTCTTTCACCCGTCTAGCCTGCCCTTGTATCCCCATTACCATACCTCCTTCTCTGCCTCTCAGATCTTGCTCCTGAGGACTGCAGTGAAGTGGTGCAGACACACATATGCAAGATCCGAGAGGCAGAGAAGGAGGTATGGTAATAGGAACATTACCATATTTGTTCTGTCATACGCTGGGCCTGTAAATAGTTGTCTTTAAAACAGGATGTGCAACCTTTGCCCAACGAGAAGCCAGGGGGCCTAAAGAGAAGTTCTCAGAGGTTTCCACCACAAACAGTCTTAAGATGGTTTGAGAAGTACAGCAAAGTCTTTTATTAATGAACAATCAAACAGAAACTTCTCTTGTCTTCAGTAAATTATTTCAAGCTTTTGGGCAACTGGTGAATTCCTAATCTTGCCCACGAAGGACAGGCAACTGTCTTCAATAACTTCTTCTTTAAAGAAAAATCCCCTTTTTAACTTCTCCCAGGCTGACTGAAACTTAAACCTAACTGATGTGGGCACCACTACCGGGTTGAACTGCGTCTCAAAGCACCGAGTGGACCTACCAGCAAGGCCTGTAGTCTCTTCAGCTGGAGTTCTTTGATCTTTAGGGCTGTTTCCCTGGAAAGTCTTTGGAGACTCTTTTCCTTCTATTTCTGTTGGAATTTCTGTAACCCTGGAAATTCTCAAAGCTGTGGGGATGCTTCCCTGGAAATTCTTAAAGGTTGAAGCTTTTGTACAGGGGACGTTTACACACGTCCTGCACATAGCTTTCCTTGCTGAGACTAACTAAAAAAATGGCTCCCTTCCCTTCCCAATTGCCCTGAGCAAGGGGCGGGACCAAAACTTAATGGTGATGGACAGGTGACTTGCCCTATGACTGCAGCCAAAAGAAGCCACCTGTCTGCAGACTCCCTGAAACCTAGAACTGCAATCAACATTTAATGCAAAGCAAATAAAATTGGAGCTCCTGGTACAGCCATACCAGAACAATATTGAAATCAAATCTGATTTTTAAAATTTTTATTTGGTGTGTATTGGAAGAGGTGTAGTCTTATATGGAGAGTACATCCCAAACTCTATATTTTAACTGGAAACGTTGGGGGTCGTCTTACATGCCGGAAAATACAATAGGTTGGCAGGAGCTAGGGCTAACAGCAGAAGCTCCCCCATCCCACAGCTTCAAACTGTCAACCTTTAGGTCAGTGGATTTAACAATGCTATGGTTTAATGCTTTTGAGCTGTGGTGTTGGAGGAAAGTTCTGAGAGTGCCTTGGACTGCGAGAAGATCCAACCAGTCCATCCTCCAGGAAATAAAGCCTGACTGCTCACTGGAGGGAAAGATACTAGAGACAAAGTTGAAGTACTTTGGCCACATCATGAGGAGACAGGAAAGCCTAGAGAAGACAATTATGCTGGGGAAAGTGGAAGGCAAAAGGAAGAGGGGCCGACCAAGGGCAAGATGGATGGATGGCATCCTTGAAGTGACTGGACTGACCTTGAGGGAGCTGGGGGTGGTAACGGCCGACAGGGAGCTCTGGCGTGGGCTGGTCCATGAGGTCACGAAGAGTCGGAGACGACTGAATGAATGAACAACAACAACATGGTTTAATGCAGAATTAATGCAGTTTGACACCACTTGAACTGTCATAACTGAAAGCTGCAAAGCCTTCTCTGTCAAAGAGTTCTGGTGCCTCACCAAACTACGTTAAGGAGTCCATAACACAGCCATTGTAATTCAAATGGTGTCAAACGGCATCTATTCTACAATGTAGAGGCATCCCTTCAGATAAAATGTACTGAATGGCAAAATAAAATCTGTATTGGCCCATTTTGTTTGGACCCACCCAAACCAAACCAAACCAGCATCCCCATTCGATTGTTGGAGTATAAGTCATGTGCTCTACCCTATTTTTCTAAAAATGATGCAAAAATACATTGTTCATATGAACATTTACACAAAGAGACCCGTTGGAACAAGCAATTAAGGCCCATATGGTTCAACTATTTCTTTTCATTTAAATCACACAATAGCCTCCATATATCATACATATGGCAATTAGGATTAATTGGGAAAATAGGCCGCCCCACTCCCACACAGAAGCAATCAATAGCATGTTAAACCTACATGTAATATAATGGTTCTGTTTATTGGTCTCTGCCTCTGAAAGCAGATGCATTTCACCAAACGTGAAGGGCGTGTTTGGAATGATCTGATCTAAAATATAATCTATGTGGTGTATGTGGCACTTTCTTGGAGGGGTCCTGCAAGACCGGCCCATTAATGTGCTCCTTCATATCGAATTGCACGGTACATCACTTGAAAACAGAGAAGTCCAAAACAATTCCAGCTTGAATCCTTTTGGGGAACCTATGTCTTCATAAGTGGACTGATGTGGGTGGGAACTAGAATTACGCAGTTCAGTAACATCTGTGTCCAGTTAAGGGATGGTGTTACGTACCATGCAGGGGAGCCAGCAAACTGACCAATGCATAACAAGATTGATGGGCAATGGGATAGGGACTGACTAGGGAGTGCCAATGTACACTGGGGGTGTATCTACACCGAAAATGCAATACAGTTAGACTCCATTTTAATTACCACTTGTCAATGCTATGGAATCATGTAATTTGCTGTTTGGTGAGGGACCAGTGCTGCTTGGCAGAGAAAGCTAAAGACCTTTTAAAACAATGGTCTCAGGATTCCATAGCATGAAGACATGGCAGTTATATTGGTATCAAACTACCGTATATATATTTTACAGTGTTGGTGTACATAGGGACACTGTTACTGATTTCGTTACATATCTTTGCAATTACCAATAGGGTTGGGCTTTCGGGGTAAACCTTGACCCATTTGGTGTCCCCGTTTTCATTTTTTGGGAGTCTCCCAAAATCGCGAAGGCAGATATCTGTTTTCGCTCTAGCATGCTGAAAGATCCATTTTTATTGGCCCATTATGGGGAGGGGGTGGCTTCCCAGGCTTCCCTTCCCATCATTTTAGGCATTGACGTTGTTTTACTCTAGAGAGAGGCGTTCAGCTGAAGGCAGGCGTGTGCCTGCCTGTTTCTACTCTAGAGGAGAGGTGTTCGGCTGCAGGCAGGCGCAGGTGCTTTCTGGGTCTGCACGCCACACACACACGCACTCTTTCCAAGGCAAGGAGGCTGCAGGCAGGCAGACGTGCTTTCTAGGTCTGCATGCTATATAGACACTCTCTTCCCAAGGCAAGTTCTCATTCTTACTCTAAAGGAGGCTGCAGGCAGGCAGACGTGCTTTCTTGGTCTGCATGCTATATAGACACTCTCTTCCCAAGGCAAGTTCTCATTCTTACTCTAAAGGAGGCTGCAGGCAGGCAGACTGCAGGCAGGCAGGTGTGCTTTCTTGGTATGCATGCTATACAGACCCTCTCTTTCCAAGTCAAGTTCTCATTCTTACTCTAGAGGAAGCACTTGGCTGCAGTGAGGCAGACGTGCTTTCTTGGTCTGCATGCTATATAGACACTCTCTTTCCAAGGCAAGTTCTCATTCTTGCTCTAAAGGAGGCATTCAGCTGCAGGACGGCATGTGCACTTTCTGGGCCTGCATAACACACACAGGCACACTCTCTTTCCAAGGCAAATTTTCATTCTTACTCTAAAGGAGGCACTTGGCAGCAGGCAGGCAGATGTGCTTTCTTGGTCTTCATGCTATATAGACACTCTCTTTCCAAGGCAAGTTCTCATTCTTACTCTAGAGGAGGCACTTGGCTACAGGCAGACAGACTTGCTTTCTTGGTATGCATGCTATACACACACTCTCTTTCCAAGGCAAGTTCTCATTCTTACTCTAAAGGAGGCACTTGGCTGCACACAGGCAGACGTGCTTTCTTGGTCTGCATGCTATACAGACATTGCTCTAGAGGAGGCGTTCAGCTGCAGGATGGCATGTGCACTTTCTGGGCCTGCATAACACACACAGGCACACTTTCTTTCCAAGTTCTTGTTCTTACTCTAAAGGGGGCATTTGGCTGCAGGCAGGCAGACATGGTTTCTAGGTCTGCATGCTATATAGACACTCTCTTTCCAAGGCAAGTTCTCATTCTTACTCTAGAGGAGGTGTTCCACTGCAGGACGGCATGTGCACTTTCTGGGCCTGCATAACACACACAAGCACACTCTCTTTCCAAGGCAAGGAGGCATGGAGTGGAGAGGAGCCAGGATTGGCTCCTGCTTGCTTTCATGTCAAGCTGATTTTCATACCATGAGGGGCTTCCCATTACGTGCCCCCAAAGGTAACGAAAGCAGCGAAAGAACAGATTAGATGAAGAAAAACGGATTCACGCACAACTCTTAACTACCAACAAGCCTTTCGGCTACTCCTCTATGTAAATATAAGGTTGCATAATATAGATTCTAACAGAGAATTCTGGCCTTCTTTTGAAAAAAACTTTGGGCAAAACCATAGAAATAAAAATTAGATTTCTGGATGCTACCTCACTATTCATAAACAGATTGGAAGGAATGCTTGGGATAATCTGATTTAACATATAGTCTACGTCATAGATAGACAAATGTAAAGGGAGGGAGATCTGGAAAAAGTCATAAAAACATCTCTTCCATATTTCACAAAGTCTTCCTTTCCTGGAAACACTGAAATCTGAGTGTTATTTTCTTTTAGAGTGATAAATCAAATGTTTCAGTCAAAATGTTCCCCAAAAATTACATCTCCTCCCTGGCTAGATGGGTGACTATTATGTAGAACAAAGCGTAATATCTGATGGTTGCAGTTACTGGTCTTGATTACCTTTTCTCTAATCTTATTATAGGAATAAGTGCTCTGTGTCAGCGTGACACTATGGAGACCTCGAGGACACAAAGTAATTCTCTTTGTTTTAGAAATGCTGATAGTTTCTTCAATGTCTTATTTCATTTTGTCTTCTCTTCATAAACTGGAAAATTTTAAGAACCTTACAGAGCAAGGGTAACAAGAAATTTAAAAAATTAAAAAGTAAATTCAACTTGCTATTTTGGCCTGAAAAATCTGATCTTTTAATGTATCCATCTTGGTAATTTTATGCCAAAAATCCATATTGGTAATACAAAATGCTGTGCAAGTTTTCCAGGATGACACTATATTTGACTTCCACTGGAAACTCACCAAAGAATTGCTTTCGAAGACATAGAAATTCCTGGAGAGTTGTTTTCTCTAGAAATGTCTAGTTTCTCCAGCACGACTAGAAGAAGTTGACCATAGCACCCCTCTTTAGGGCTGAGGTTCCTTCTACACTGCCATATAAATCCAGATTATCTGATTTGAACTGGATTATACGGCAGTGTAGACTCAGATAATCCAGTTCAAAGCAGATAATGTGGTTAATCTGGATTATATGGCAGTATATAAGGGGCCTAAGGCTCCTTCTTCACTGCCATATAAAATCCAGATTATCTGCTTTGCACTGCATTGTGTGGCAGTGTATACTCTGATAATCCAGTTCAAAGCAGATAATCTGGATTATCTGCTTTGATAATCTGGATTATATGGCAGTGTAGAAGGGGCCACAGGACCCTTCCATACAGCCATACAACCCAGAATACCAAGGCAGAAAATCCCATAATATCTGCTTTAAACTGGGTTATCTGAGTCCACACTGCAATATATCCCAGTTCAAAGCAGATAATCTGGATTTTATTCAGCTGTTTGGAAGGCGCCTCAGAGATTCCTAAAGAAAGCATTTTTAATCAAACCCACAAAAATGACAAATGTGCCAATCCACAAAAGTTGAAATCAGGAAGGTGGAGGGATAACGATATTTTTAATATAAGCTTCCTGTAACAAATATATTTAAGCAAGCACTAAAATGACCAAGTTTGAAGTTGCAATACTACATTCAGGACAATAGGACCCCACATCCACAGAACTGATCTATACAGTTCCGTGTTAGCCACGTTTTCACTTATTGATTTATTCCTGTACCAGTTATGCCATCTTCTCGGTACCTCCATTAAGCATCCCACTGAAAATAAGACATTAACATTATCTACAATTTGATTCACAACGAAGCCTGGGAATAAATGAGAGGTCTTCCAGTATTAAATTCTATACTTCCACAAGATGATTTCCAGCTTCATATCACACAGCCTGGGGTGAAAGCAAGCTCTCCTCTCTTTTAGTCTAATTGTATTTGGCATTTCATAGCAGTGTTTGGCCCTCCCAAATTTTCCATCTTTTCTAATCCTGCTCAGTTCATCTCAGATATGAGTTCGGTGCACAGATGGTTCTGGTCAAGAGGCTGTTCTCAGTTAATCTTGAGAGGTTGAGTTGGAAGAGAGCGGAGGAAACCACTCCTGGGATGGCCTCTCAATGCAACGGGGCCCTTATCTCACTCCGGAGGGAAGTTCCTTCCAGACAAAATGCAGCAACAAAAAGGCACTTCCTTTAGAACCAGGATTGTCTTGGCAAAAAATGGTTTACAGCTGGAAGGGAAACGCATTTGACCAGAAATCCTGAAGCACACAGGGAGAAAATCCCCCATTTCCCTCTGGAATAGGTCACAAAAGTCACCCAAATGAGGTCAGTGAAGGTCACTAATGCATTTGGAGGGGCGGGTGTTTGAGCTTAGGGTTGTTTAGCAAAAGGAAACCAAGGCCCACAAAGGAAGGAATTCCAGCCAAGGGGAGCAGCCAGGATGTGCTAAGGCGGAAAAAATGTAACACATGTTTCCGTTTAAATTTATGTTTGGAAAGAGGGAAAGAGAGGGAAAGAGAGACAGATTTTTTAAAACATTGTTAGGTATCTAAAATGCAGAAACTCATTCAATTTTTAGTTCTTTCTACATAGGATTTTGTTACCACTGCTATCTCCATCACTACAAAACACACAGTAATGGGAGTATATGGAAAGAAAATTTTCAAGTACACCATGTGGAATGGGAAACTGGGAAGCAACACAGTTCCTACTAAACCCACATTTCTCAACCTGAGAGTCAATTTAGTGTCCAGAGGAGGGCGACTAAAATGATCAAGGGTCTGGAGAACAAGCCCTACGAGGAGCAGCTTAGGGAACTGGGCATGTTTAGTCTGAAGAAGAGAAGGCTGAGAGGAGACATGATAGCCATGTATAAATATGTGAGAGGAAGCCACAGAGAGGAGGGAGCAAGCTTGTTTTCTGCTTCCTTGCAGACTAGGACACGGAACAATGGCTTCAAACTATAAGAGAGGAGATTCCATCTGAACATGAGGAAGAACTTCCTGACTGTGAGAGCCGTTCAGCAGTGGAACTCTCTGCCCCGGAGTGTGGTGGAGGCTCCTTCCTTGGAAGCTTTTAAGCAGAGGCTGGATGGCCATCTATCAGGGGTGATTTGAATGCAATATTCCTGCTTCTTGGCAGAGGGTTGGACTGGATGGCCCATGAGGTCTCTTCCAACTCTTTGATTCTATGATTCTATGACCCCTGGGGGGGAAACGAGGGGGTGTCAAAGGGGTAAGAGGGCTCACCAAAGAACACCAGAAAACACAGTATTTTCTGTTAGTCATGGGGGTTCTATGTGGGAAGTTTGGCCCAAATCTATTGTTGGTGGGGTTCAGAATGCTCTTTGATTGTAGGTGAACTATAAGTTTCAGCAACTACAACTCTCAGATGTCAAAGTCTATTTTCCCAAAACTCCAACAGTATTGACGTTTGGGTATATTGAGTATTGTGCCAAATCCATTGCTTTCTCTTGTTATAATCTCCCCTGTTGTGACACAGGGGAATGATACTTTCATTTGGATTACAATTCGCTAAGTTTTGCCTATACAGACCCTTAATGTAACAGTACAAGGGCGTCTTGAGAAATGTAATGTTCTCTGCTTAAGAAAGGGCAGAGCAGCCTGGATCTCAAGGATCTTTATTGTTAATGGAGTTGAAATTTCATTACCTGTAATTTATTGTCCTTTGTCTTGATCCCATCCGAACATGACCAAGAAGGGGACAGGCCTCTGCCTGCATTGATATCTCTCTAGACCAGATTAACTGACAACAGAAATAACATCTGTTATAAAATGTAGGCCTGTGACTCAAACATTTCCCTTTTTTTTCCTCCTGTAGGATTTTTAGTGTCTTCTTTTCCTGATTAAGCCAGAAAAAAATTCAAAAGCTTGATGTTCTCTCTGCATTTTAGCAGGCTAATAAAGGTAGCACTCTTATGTGAATTTAGGATTTTGTTGTATTTTGTGGCACAGGCAAGTAGTATCCTGGATTTATTTATTTATTTATACTATTTATATTCTTCCCTTCTCACCCCGAAAGGGACTCTGGGCGCATCACAGAACACGTATATAGAAACCATTCAATGCGGATTATACAGCAGATAGAAGTATTTATAGGCTTTTTCTCATCATTCGGCATCTTTTGGAGGCTGTGCTCAGTTCCGGCCACAGGGAAGTGCCGTCGCTCCATCTCCTTACCGAAGAACTTTGTTTGTTTGTAAACTTTCGTCTGAATGCAATGCCTAAAATTCCTCCCCGCTTAATGCGGTTCCTAGTCATCTACTCACATTGCTATTTTTGAATCACTAGGTGGGCAGGGAGCTGGGCTGAAGGTCAGGAGCTCACCCTGACCTGGCTTTGAACTGTCAACCTTTTGGCTGGCAATATCTACTGCACATGCAGTTGGTAATTAACCTGCCATGCTAAAGCTGGCCCTAACCATCAGACCCAAAAAATTGAGGTTTCTAAACATCATTATCAGATCCAAAGAATTGAAGAAATACAACCATCCCTTTCAACCTGGATTGTTCAAATGGAGCAAGAGATGCCCCACCAATCTTGATTGCCGAAGAGTACCATTATTCTGTGCAGAAATGTAACAGACCTACAATCGCACACCATGAATTCTACAATCTTTGAGGCTCATTGTTTACTAACTGCTCACCTCCATACCAGTAAAAAAAACCTGCTAATAGCAGATTTCACATTAAAGCAAGAGACAAAGTGGGTTCTCATCCTCGAAAAGTAATAAATCTGCTTGAGTTCATAGTGCTACAAGGCTCTTTCGTGTGATTAAGATGACAAGTGCAATTTATCACACTGAAAAGCTGAGGATTTAAAGCTCCCATCAGGAGAGGACTTGCCATGAGACTATGGAGGGAAAAGGCCCATAACTCAAGGGTAAGAGCTCACCTTTTGCATGCAGAAGGCACAGCAGATTCTGTCCTCGCATCTCCAACAAAGACGTCTGAAACCCCAGGGTTTATAGCTATATAACGTAGGCCAGGGTGGACAACCTGAGGTCCCTTTGTAGCATTTGCTCTAAATTCAAAAGTTTTTACAAGCCTCTAAAAGAGTGGTCTGTCCCTGCCAAACAACCCAGTAAGTTGAAAGGCAGGAGAGTAAAACAGAATATCACTACTACTTCTATTATCATTGTCAACATCATGTTGATGTTCAAGATAGTTTGTATTCAAATAATAATGCCCCCTCCATCAATGGACCAGTACCTGTGTGTTTTTTTTTCATGATGTTGTTATAACTATGTTTGTTTTATTATTTTATTTGATTGATTTTAATTTGAAGACCGACAGGTCACAGGTTCGAATCCAGGGAGAGGCGGATGAGCTACCTCTATCAGCTCCAGCTCCTCATGCGGGGACATGAGAGAAGCCTCCCACAAGGATGATAAAACATCAAAATCATCCAGGCATCCCCTGGGCAACGTCCTTGCAGACAGCCAATTCTCTCACAACAGAATGCTCCTGACACGACAAAAAAAATTATTCTAATTGTGCCTCTGTTGTTATCTGTAATTTTGGGGCTTGTCCCTTGTAAGCCGCTCCGAGTCCCCTAGGGGAGATGGTTGGCAGGGTATAATAACAAAGTTGTTGTTGTTGTTGTTATTACGCGCCCAAACATCAGCAAATGTGGAGGGCTGACTTTCCCTCTCTCTCTCTCTCTCTATACTAGAGGTTGGTTCCAAAATCCATGGATCTTCAAGCCCCATTATATACAATGGCATAGTAGAATGGAGTCCCTTATATAAAGGGAAATCAGAGTTTACTTTTTGGAAAAAGTAAAGAAATTTTCAATGTGTGATTGTGAGAATTATGGATGCAGAATATGTGGACACAGAAGGCCAACAGCACATGTTCAAAGTTATTATTAAAACACGGTTAAAACACGACACAGAATTAACACCCTTTAAAGCAAATCCATTAAGAGAGGGGGGAGAAATACAAATCACACCATGAAACAGCTATTAAAAGCCTTAATGGTTGGTTCCAAGAAAGAGTGTTGGAACAGAAAGGTTTTCATTTGCCACCAGAATGACAAGAAGAAGAAAGGAGAAGGAGAGAGAGAACAGTGTTGCGTAAAGAAAGACAGAAAGATGATAGGTTCAATTACTTCTGTCTTTTACCCTTCAATGCCACTTTCTTGAGCTGCAACCATATGCAAACCCTGAGAGACCATCTTCAAAGATTATAGCCCCCAACCTTTAAAAAAGATTCCCCACCTGTGGTGTAACTTATATGAGCTAGATGTCCCATCAGGTAAAGTTGGCACCAGGCAACCTTGTGTGCACAAAAAAGTTGCCATGCACCATGTTTTTCTACTTACTACGGTCTTTCCATTCATCTTCAGAGATGTTCACCTTCAAATCTGCCCAGAAAGCTATTCTTAAACCTCTAATGCATCAGGTTAAATGGACTACCACACTAAACTCAGCGAGGACAGTCATCTACCCTGCTCCCAGAGCTGGAAAGTTTTATCTTAAAATACAGTTTTATGTAAATATTAAAAAACATTTAACCTACTGATGCCTCAATTAATGTAATTTTATTGGTATCTATTTTTATTTTGAAATTTACCAGTCACTGCTGCATTTCCCACCCTTGGCTTATACTCGAGTCAGCAAGTTTTCCCAGTTTTTGTGTTAGAATTAGGTGTCTCGGCTTATATTCAGGTTGGCTTATTATCAAGTATATATGGTACTTATTTATTATTATTTTATTTCTAACCCACCTATTCTTGTGGTTTGGAGTGTGGCAAAACATAGGTAGAAACACATCACTATAAAACACTAGTTGTCCCCTGTCACGCGTTGCTGTGGCCCAGTCTGTATATATGTGTTTTGTATGTGTTTATATATTTGTGTATATGTGTATATATATGAGTTTGTGTATATATGTGGCTTTGTGCATGTGTTGCTGTGGCCCAGTCTGTGTATATGTGCTTTGTGTGTGTGTGTATTGTGCGTTGCAAAGTATGTGTGTGTTTGCATATATGTGTGTGTGGTTTTGCGCATGAGTTGTAATGTAATGTATTTTTTGGCTTTTTAAGTCCCTTTTGCTGTGTTTTTCTGTGTTTTTATTAGTGTTTTTATTGGCCTGACAGGTGTATTGTGTCAAATTTGTCCAGTGGTTTTTGAGTTATGTTAATCCCAAAACGGACATTACATTTTTATTTATATAGACTAGCCATCCCCTGCCACATGTTGCTGTGGCCCAGCCTGTGTATATGTGTTTTGTGTGAGTATATATGTGTATATGTGTGTGTATATATGTATTTATGTGGTCATACGCATGCGTTGCAAAGTATATATTTTTTTGGTTTTTTGGCTTTTTAAGTCCCTTCCACTGTGTTTTTCAGTGTTTTTCTGAGTGATGGTCACTTGTTGGCCTGATAGGTGTATTGTGTCCAAATTTGGTGTCAATTCGTCCAGTGGTTTTTGAATTATGTTAATCCCACAAACAAACATGACATTTTTATTTATATAGATCATACAAAATACATTTATAAAATGAATTTCTATGAAATACATGTATTAAAATACACAGATTGAGTATTAAAATTCAGTAATCACAAGGCACGAGTTTAAAACTCATAGCTAAAACTGACTTGGTAGGTTGACTTTACTGCAAATTTATTTTACTGTAAGCCATCCTGAAATCTTCAGGTGGAATACAAATATTTCAATAACTGAATATATTAGATATTCAGATATGCTCCACAGGGTTTATTTACTCTGGATGTCAAATCTAGATTTCCTGTTACAGAGTGTCAACATCCACACAAGCCAATGAAGAAGCCAATTTTGCTGATCAACTCTAAGGCGAGTCAAAGCCAGGCGAGTCAAAGCCTGGAAGTACAAATCAACACTCCGTTGCCCCAACTGAAGTCATAAAACACAGGAGCAATCATGAACAATGAAGAGAAATGTACAAAAAAAATTGAAGAAAATGCCTCCAGGTGAACATAACACCTTTAAGAACACACATAAGTGCCAGCTGCTCAACCGAAGATCTCAGCAGCAGTTCCTTCATGCACCTATTTCTCCTCTTGACCAATTAAATGCTTATTTTATTTCCAGCCATCCAAGGCCAGGAAGGTGAGAGCATTAAAAAAGATATCCCCTTACCCTCACCCCCAAAAAGGCAATGATCAGTTAGTTCAATGAGGTTTTCAAAATTTGTTTTGGACAGTTTTGAGCCATGGGAAGGGAAGGGAATGAATCACATGAGCTCAGAAATAATAAATACTGGATGTCGTAAATCTGCCCCAACATCTTGAACTGCAAGCCGCTGTCACCCATCCAGCTGGCCTTGGAGAACTATTCCGCACAATGCCAAGAAACTGTTTTAAGATCACCGAGGCTTGTGGAGCTTATGGGGAATGTTTCAAGAGACAAGTTGATAGGCTTAAATACACACACATGCAAACACACACAGAGAGAGTATATATATCTAGTTGGAATTGCACTTTGCCCTAAACAAACAGCCAGGGCTGTAATGGAACACTTGCTGAACTCTAGAAAGCAATTTCATAGATACAAGTGGGGCATAATGAGCTCAGATCTGTATACTATGTGCTGCCCTGCCCTTCTGTCAAGGGGGTTACGGTCCTTCCAAGCTTGCTTTTTAAATTCACTATAATCCTCACAGGCTGGCTGCGATGAGAGAAAATGACTGAAATGTCACCTAATGAGCTTGATAAACAAACAGGGATTTGAAACTGTGCTGCCTGATTTGGATCGAATACACAAATCACTCCATTCATATGCACATGAGAAGCATGAGTTCCCAACTGGCATGCCTAGGTTTATTTGTTATTGCTTTGATGAACCGCATCAACACCAAATTGGGAGGGATAGCCAATACTCCAGAGGACAGGAGCAGGATTCAAAACGATCTTGACAGATTAGAGAGATGGACCAAAACTAACAAAATGAAGTTCAACAGTGACAAATGCAAGATACTCCACTTTAGCAGAACAAACGAAATACAAAGATACAGAATGGGGGATGCCTGGCTTGAGAGCAGTACGTGTGAAAAAGATCTTGGAGTCCTCATGGACAACAAGTTAAACATGAGCCCACAATGTGATGTGGTGGCAAAAAAAGCCAATGGGATTTTGGCCTGCATCAATAGGAGCATAGTGTCTAGGTCCAGGGAAGTAATGCTACCCCTCTATTCTGCTTTGGTTAGACCACACCTGGAATATTGTGTCCAATTCTGGGAACCACAATTCAAGAGAGATATTGACAAGCTGGAATGTGTCCAGAGGAGGGCGACTAAAATGATAAAGGGTCTGGAGAACAAGCCCTATGAGGAGCGGCTTAAGGAGCTGGGCATGTTTAGCCTGAAGAAGAGAAGGCTGTGAGAGGATATGATAGCCATGTATAAATATGTGAGAAGAAGTCACATGGAGGAGGGAGCAAGCTTGTTTTCTGCTTTCCTGGAGACTAGGACGCGGAACAATGGCTTCAAACTACAAGAGAGGAGATTCCATCTGAACACGAGGAAGAACTTCCTGACTGTGAGAGCCGTTCAGCAGTGGAACTCTCTGACCCGGAGTGTGGTGGAGGCTCCTTCTTTGGAAGCTTTTAAACAGAGGCTGGATGGCCATCTGTCAGGGGTGATTTGAATGCAATATTCCTGCTTCTTGGCAGGGGGTTGGACTGGATGGCCCATGAGGTCTCTTCCAACTCTTTGATTCTATCTCCCGTTATAGACCAACTTGGACACTGCGGTCATTGGAGGAGGCCCTCCTCTCGGTCCCACCCCCACCCCAAGCATGGCTGGTGGGAACGAGAGAAAGGGCCTTCTCTGTGGCTGCCCACCCATCTTTAGAACTCCCTTCCTAAGGAGTTAAAGATGCCCCCCTCCCTCCCCACCTTCAAGAAACAGCGAACGACATACATTTACTCGCTGGCTTATGAGGAGGAGGAGTTGGTAATACTACCACTATACCTCTGATTAATAGTTACCATGTGTATCTGTGACCTGTTCGCCCCACCAGCTCAATAGATATTTTGAGCAATGATCAATGATCAATCTATTTGTCTCCAAGGAACTGGGAAATTGATGTTTCTGTTTGATGTTTTGTCTGATATAACTCCTTTGAGGTTGAGAAGGGCAGTATACAAATATAAAATAACAGGCTTTGTTTTTTTACTTAATTTTAGTTATTAAGTCATAATTTGTTTTTATATGTTGAGTTGCCAAATGTTGTTACTATTGATGTATTGTTGTTGTGTTCGGGCATTTGTTTATTTATTTATCTATCTATCTATCTATCTATCTTGTCAGTAGCAACCAGTTCGGGCATTGAATGTTTACCTTTTATGTTTGGAATATGACCTTAGTCCCTCTGGGGAGATAGGGCGGAATATAAAGTTGTTATTATTATTATTATTATTATTATTATTATTATTATTATTTTAAACACAACAAGATGAGTCCACAGCAGACAAGATCACTCTGCTGGCTGTTGTATTGGTGTCTACGACTGTGTGATGTATCGGCGAATAATGCATGCAGAAGCCAGTAAGGTAGCCTTCTGCAGCTGGCAGATGGTAATTTTGTCAGTGCTTTTTTTTTTTTTTGTCGTGTCAGGTGCGACTTGTCAGTGTTGATTGTGTTTAAGTGCAGGCCAAGGTCTTTAGGCACTGTACCCAGCGTGCTGATCACTACTGGGACCACCTTGACTGGCTTGTGCCAGAGTCTTTGCAGTTCAATCTTTAAATCCTCATATCATGTCAGTTTTCCCAGTTGTTTCTCTCCAATCCTGCTGTCACCTGGGATTGCAACATGGACAATCCATACTTTGTTTTTTTAACACAATTGTGTGGTCAGGAGTATTGTGCTCCAAAACTCTGTCTGTCTGAATC
Source organism: Anolis sagrei (assembly GCF_037176765.1). Lineage (NCBI taxonomy): Eukaryota > Metazoa > Chordata > Lepidosauria > Squamata > Anolidae > Anolis > Anolis sagrei. Next base: position 20,911,838 of record NC_090022.1, read on the forward strand.
TGGAAGTCCCCATGTTCATTCTCTGTAATTTTTTCCGGCTTGTGATCCCACCAGTTCTTTGTTGCAGGCAGATGGTATTTTCCGGCTTGTGATCCCACTAGTTCTTTGTTGCAGGCACAAGTTCCAATGAATCATCTGAGCAATTGTGTTATGCCTCTGCTTGTAGTCTGTCTGTGCGATCTTCTTGCAGCAGCTGAGGATGAGATCTATTGTTTCATCTGCTTCCTTGCAGAGTCTACACTTGGGATCTGTTGTTATTATTATTATTATTATTATTATTAATAATAATAAAGATTCAGGATCATTATTATTATTATTATTATTATTATTATTTTGCCATTTAGTGTTTGCATTCCACTTTACCCCTCTCAACAGCAAATATAAAAGAACAGCCCAGGATAACACAATAAAGGATTATCTGGCATTTTTGTATGCTACAGGTGATCTACCAGTAGCATTTTAGACACCTAAATTGAAAGTTATGTCAGTTACCACTTGGACAACGTCACGCAGCGAGACTTCAGGCTTACAAAAACCATTTTTCTTTTTTCATTAGAATGTCAAAATCCACCAGCTAAGACAGATACAAAATAAAAACTCAAACAAGTGGACCAAAATGGTAGGAATCGAGCACTGAGTGTTTCTGACAACCTGTACAGCTCAAGAATTTGGGATCAGGAACAGAATCAAGTTGAGGAAACCTGTCCCACAAGATTCCCATTCCTTATCTTTCTTTAAATGTTCTATTTAGCAATCTCGTTCAAAATAGGGGACGATCAGCACTTGGTGTGTAACCAGCACCCGTATCCACAGATTCTGTATCTACAGATTCTGTCCTGATAACTTGTAAATATTGTGTTTGTGGCACAAGTTCCAATGAATCATCTGAGCAATGGTGTTATGCCTCTGCTTGCATGACTGCGCGATCTTCTAAACCTCTTAAATTCTACAATGTAGATGCCTCTCAAGAGCTGTGACTTCATTAACTGAACCAGTCGATGTACAATTTTATTTATTTACACATTTATATCCCATCCTTCTCAACCCTGAAGGGGACACAGGGTGGCTTTACAACAATTCTATGCCATATATTAATACATCAGTAAATAAACAAAAACATTAAAACCAAACCCATTTAAGACATAGCAATAAAACATCAATGAAAATCACATGATCCAATGCAGTCTTCCTCCTTTTCTGCTGCCTTCAATTGTTCAAAATATTGTCTTTTCTAATGCGTCTCATGATATATCCAAAGTACAAAGTTCTCAGTTTCGTCCTTTTGTTTTCCAACTGTGGATCCTTCTAGGAATCAAGTGCCATTCACCAACAGACCATGCTCCCTAATCACTAGAGATCCTGGGATTCATCCACGCTTTCTCCTTTTCTCCTTCCACCTTATCCCAGAGAAATTTAGAACTTTTCAACACTTTTTTTTGTTGTGTCAGGAGCGACTTGAGAGACTGCAAGTCGCTTCTGGTGTGAGAGAATTGGCCGTCTGCAAGGACGTTGCCCAGAGGATGCCCGGATGATTTGATGTTTTTATCATCCTTGTGGGAGGCTTCTCTCATGTCCCCGCATGAGGAGCTGGAGCTGATAGAGGGAGCTCATCCGCCTCTCCCTGGATTTGAACCTGCGACCTGTCGGTCTTCAGTCCTGCCGGCACAGGGGTTTAACCCACTGCGCCACCGGGGGTTCCATTTTTCAACACTTGCTGTATTTTTCAAACAATTCTCCCTTCCAAACAGAAGCCCCCTCTCCTGTCTTATCCCAGCAGATTGTATTTAATAATAACCAAAAAGTCCCAATTAAAAATACTGCTTGCCCTGCACTGGTAAGGTATAAGTACCAGAAGGCCTGCTGGCAGGAGATGATGGAAAGTACTTAAGATGCCAACTGTGAGATGCTTGGAAGGACTTGGTGGGCTGGAGTCCAAAAACCTGGATACTGAGCTTCTTTGTGGATGTTTCTCTAAATTGCTTCCCATTCACTTCTAAGTAAAGCATGCAACTTTACAAGTGTCAAATTACAAATGAAAATTGTGATTTTATGTATCCTGTTTCAATCTGACTGCAAGTCCATCACCACATATCTGTGTGTGTGCATACACGTACACACACACACACATAGTTTCTGTGTGTATATATGTATGTTTATTTGAATAATTGTATATTTATTTATTTACAATATTTATTATTCTGCCCTTCTCACCCCAAAGGCGACTCAGAATGGATCACAGAACACATGTCGGCAAACATTCAATGCCATTATATACTGACAAGGCAGACAACCAACTCTACCCAGATAGAGGTGTTTATTTTTTTTTCCATCTCAGGAATAACTTGAGAAACTGCAAGTCACTTCTGGTGTGAGAAAATTGGCCATCTGCAAGGACGTTGCCCAGGGGACGCCCGGATGTTTTAATGTTTTACCATCCTTGTGGGAGGCTTCTCTCATGTTCCCGCATGGGGAACTGGAGCTGACAGAGGGAGCTCATGCGCACTCTCCCTGGATTCGAACCTCCAACCTGTCGGTCTTCAGTCCTGCCGGCACAAGGGTTTAACCCACTGCGCCATTGCAGTGGGTTAAACCCTTGCCATCTTGGAGGATGGTTGGTTCCTGCCATGGGGATGTGGGGTGGGGCTGTCGCTCCATTTTCCCTGCCAAAGAGCTTTGTTTGTAAACTTCCTCCTTGATCAAATCACCAGCCATTTTCTGGCTTTTCCTTATAGGTGCCTTAAATACCTCCCCGCTTTAAAAGCGGTACCTATTTATCTACTCACGTGCTGTTTTCAAACTGCTAGGTTTGAATGCAAATTTCCTGCTTCTTTGATTGCAATTTTCCTGCTTCTTTGAATGCAATTTTCCTGCTTCTTGGCAGGGGGTTGGACTGGATGGCCCATGAGGTCTCTTCCAACTCTATGATTCTATGGTAAGCAGAAGCTGGGCTAAAGGCCAGGAGCTCACCCCAACCTGGGCTTCGAACTGTCAACCTTTCAATTGGCAAGATTTACTGCAGCTGGCTGTTAACCTGCTGTGGTAATGCCCATATACAGTACAGTATTCCCTTACTTATTGCAGATGCTACGTTTCAGGACCACCCGCGAAAAGTGAAAATACGCAAAGTAGGGACTATATATATATATATATATATAGCATTCCAAGGGTGAGGCAGAAACAAGGAGAGATTTAAAGGCACCACACGCCTTTTTTTCTTTTTTCTTTTTGCTAGCTTTAAGGAAGGGGCTATAAGGCCATGATTTACGTAATGCTTTTTATCTCCTCTCTCTCTCTCTTTTACCATTGGCTGCCTCCCTCCCAAGGGGTGGGGGATGAAACCCCCTTCCACACTCCATTGTCGCCAGGAGGCAAAAACCTGCAAAACAGCGAGTCCGAAAAAAAGTGAACTGCAAAGTAGCGTGGGAACACTGTACTCGTATACACACACACAGTCAGACCTCCACATTTGCTAAGGTTCGGGGAACAGGACCCTGTGAATGTATAAATTTTTTTCTATCTGAGACAGCTCCTCCATAGGAATCTTTGAGACCTCCAGCACGACTATGGTCAATTTCTACTATAAGCCAAATAGAGAATCACTCCAAATGATCTAGAGATTCCTAAGGAGGTGTTCTCTCTAGGAATCTCTAAGTTCACCAGTGCATTGGAGAAGTTGATCACAGAAATGCCCCAGAGGAGCTAAAGACTTCTAGAGAGATCGTCTGAATCAAATCTGTGCATAATCAAATTAGTAGAAGTTAAACCCGCAAATGTGGAAAGTTGATGGTCTACCTGAGCTTTAGGGTTACCAGAGTGAAAGCTGGTGAGAGCTCCCGTATCTTTCACAGGTATGTAGAAGAAGGCATTTAAACAGGTTTTGCTTGTCATGCAACCAGGTAACCAGAAACACCTGTTGAAATTCCCTCTTCTACCTAACCAATAAAGGCACTGGAGCCTTCTCCAGATGCCACTCTGGCAACCCCACCTGAGACTTGAATATCCCATTCAAGCATCAGCGTACCTGAAGACATAGGTTGTGATCCACCAAACTACATGTTAATCAGCTTGTGTTAAAATAGGTGTTAGCTCCGCAGGGAGCAAGAACAAGACTAAAAATAAGAATTCTGCCTCCTAATGAACTCTGTGTTAGGATTGCCAACATATTAAAGGAATACAACAACAATGAATTTTTCCTCCAGTCAACGAAATATCTAGAATTGTAATAACTTAAAACTTCAGTTGAGATTTCAGAAACACAATGTTGGCAGCCAGTGAAAATGGGCAGACTGAGATATCAAGGGAACACAGCAGATATAAAAATCCTAAGAATGAACCATTTTCAGTTTCTAGGTTTTGAAAAAGCTAGAAATTTGGAGTGGAAGGAACATTTCATAAAGGACAAATACTTATTTGAGGGACAATGTTTTTTTGTATCCATATCCCAGCTGCATCCCAGCCTGAATGGTGTACTAAGGGTGCATCTATATCAGGCATGGGCAAACTTTGGCCTTCTGGCTGTTAGGAATTGTGGGAGTTGAAGTCCAAAACACCTGGAATGCTAAAGTTTGCCCAGGCCTGATCTACATGATAGAATGAATGCAGTTTGAAAGCAGTTTGCCTACCATGGCTCAATATGATAGAGTCTTATGAGTTGTAGTATTACAAGTGATTTCTAAACACCTTTGCAGAAGCATACGAGAAGCTTGGCCTGTCATTGAACATCAAGAAAACCAAAGGGCTCTTCCAGCAGTCACTAACAACCCATTTGCAATGCCAGAAATACAGCTTAATGGTGTAACTTTAGAAAATGTTGTCAATTTCTGCTACCTTGGCAGCCACCTCTCCACAAAAGTCACCGTTGACACTGAAATACAACCCCGCCTGAGCTCTGTGAGTGCAGCATTTTTCCAAATGAAGCACAGAGTGTTTGAGGACTGGGACAACCATAGAGAGACCAAGATGCTTGTTTATAAAGCTACTGTCCTCCCAACCCTGCTCTATGCCTGTGAAACGTGGACTGTCTAAAGACGTCACACTCAACTCCTGGAATGATTCCATCAGCGCTGCCTCTGAAAAACCCCGCAAATCTCTTGGGAAGACAGGTGGACAAATGGAAGAAGCAAAGACCACTAGCACTGAAGTGATGGTCCTCTGCCATTAGCTCCACTGGACTGGCCACATTGTCCAAATGCCCGACTACAGTCTCCCAAAGCAGTTGCTCTACTCCCAACTCAAGAAAGGAAAAAGGAATGTTGGTGGGAAGAAAAAGAGATTTAAAGATGGGCTCAAAGTCAACCTTAACAACTGTGGCATAGACACTGAGAACTGGGAAGCCCTGGCCCTTGCACATTCTAACTGGAGGTCAGCTGTAAACAGCAGTGCTGTTGAATTTGAAGAGGCACGAATGGAGGGCGAAAGAGAGAAACATGCCAAGAGGAATGTGCATCAAGCCAACCCCTACCAGGACCGCCTTCCACCTGGAAACCAATGCCCTCACTGCGGGACAACTCGTGGGTCAAGAATAGGGCTCCACAGTCACCTACGTACCCACCGCCAGGACACTGAACTTGGAGGACGATCTTACTTGGACAATGAGGGATCACCTAAGTAAGTAAGCAAGTTTTACAAGGTCTTCAGCAGCCTCTACCAAAGGCAACTGGTGCCTCACCAACCCCAATTATTCCATAGCATGAGCCATGGCAACTAAAGTTGTGTCAAACTGCACCCTAGGGCTCCATTCAGGAAGGGATGTTGCTGAGGAACAGATAGAAGGACATTACCCCCAAATAAGTATTGCTTTTGATCTTTCGGGACACTTCCACACAGCTGTATAAAATCCACATTGAACTGGATTATATGGCAGTGTGGACTTTGATAATCCAGCTCAAAGCAGATATTGTGGATTATCTGCCTTGATACTCTGGGGCCCCTTCCACACAGCTGAATAAAGTCCCACATTATCTGCTATGAACTGTGGGTATATGACAGTGGGGACTCAGGGTCCTTTCACACAGCCCTATATCCCAGAATATCAAGGCAAAAAATCCTGCAATATCTGCTTTGAACTGGGGTATATTAGGGCCCTTCCACACAGCCCTATATCCCAGAATATCAAGGCAGAAAATCCCACATTATCTGAGTGTGGACTCAGGTTCCTTCCATACAGCTGAATAAAATCCCACATTTTCTGCTTTGAATTGGAATATATGACAGCGTGGACTCAAAAACCCCAGTTCAAAGCAGATATTGTGGGATTTTCTGCCTTGATATTCTAGGATATAGGGCTGTGTGGAATGCCCCCAGAAACAATCAATACACCTCTCTGGGCCCTTCTAGGCAGGTCCTATATCCCAAGACCCAATCCCAAGCTTTCTGCTTTAAACTGGATTATATGAGTCTGCACTGCCAAATAATCTGGGACTAAGATACTATTCCACTCACCCCTGACTTTACTTAGACCCCATAAACCTTGCTTCCCTCCTCACTCTGCCAGAATATCAAGGCAGAAAATCCCACAATATCTGCTTTGAACTGAGTTATCTGGGTCCTCCACCAAAGACACCCCCAAGACTGACCCTTTCCCCTCCCCACTCAGGGACAAGGCACACACATCCCTCCCAGATCTTCTAGTCTTGGGACCCTTCCACACAGCCACATAACCCAGAATAGCAAGGCAGATAATCCCACAATATCTGCTTTGAACTGGGTTATCTGGGTCCTCCACCAAAGACACCCCCCAAGACTGACCCTTTCCCCTCCCCACTCAGGGACAAGGCACACAACCCTCCCAGATCTTCTAGTCTTGGGACCCTTCCACACAGCCACATAACCCAGAATAGCAAGGCAGAAAATCCCACAATATCTGCTTTGAACTGGGTTATCTGGGTTCTCCACCAAAGACACCCCCCAAGACTGACCCTTTCCCCTCCCCACTCAGGGACAAGGCACACAACCCTCCCAGATCTTCTAGTCTTGGGACCCTTCCACACAGCCACATAACCCAGAATAGCAAGGCAGAAAATCCCACAATATCTGCTTTGAACTGGGTTATCTGGGTCCTCCACCAAAGACACCCCCCAAGACTGACCCTTTCCCCTCCCCACTCAGGGACAAGGCACACAACCCTCCCAGATCTTCTAGTCTTGGGACCCTTCCACACAGCCACATAACCCAGAATAGCAAGGCAGAAAATCCCACAATATCTGCTTTGAACTGGGTTATCTGGGTTCTCCACCAAAGACACCCCCCAAGACTGACCCTTTCCCCTCCCCACTCAGGGACAAGGCACACAACCCTCCCAGATCTTCTAGTCTTGGGACCCTTCCACACAGCCACATAACCCAGAATAGCAAGGCAGAAAATCCCACAATATCTGCTTTGAACTGGGTTATCTGGGTCCTCCACCAAAGACACCCCCCAAGACTGACCCTTTCCCCTCCCCACTCAGGGACAAGGCACACAACCCTCCCAGATCTTCTAGTCTTGGGACCCTTCCACACAGCCACATAACCCAGAATAGCAAGGCAGAAAATCCCACAATATCTGCTTTGAACTGGGTTATCTGGGTTCTCCACCAAAGACACCCCCCAAGACTGACCCTTTCCCCTCCCCACTCAGGGACAAGGCACACAACCCTCCCAGATCTTCTAGTCTTGGGACCCTTCCACACAGCCACATAACCCAGAATAGCAAGGCAGAAAATCCCACAATATCTGCTTTGAACTGGGTTATCTGGGTCCTCCACCAAAGACACCCCCCAAGACTGACCCTTTCCCCTCCCCACTCAGGGACAAGGCACACAACCCTCCCAGATCTTCTAGTCTTGGGACCCTTCCACACAGCCACATAACCCAGAATAGCAAGGCAGAAAATCCCACAATATCTGCTTTGAACTGGGTTATCTGGGTTCTCCACCAAAGACACCCCCCAAGACTGACCCTTTCCCCTCCCCACTCAGGGACAAGGCACACAACCCTCCCAGATCTTCTAGTCTTGGGACCCTTCCACACAGCCACATAACCCAGAATAGCAAGGCAGAAAATCCCACAATATCTGCTTTGAACTGGGTTATCTGGGTCCTCCACCAAAGACACCCCCCAAGACTGACCCTTTCCCCTCCCCACTCAGGGACAAGGCACACAACCCTCCCAGATCTTCTAGTCTTGGGACCCTTCCACACAGCCACATAACCCAGAATAGCAAGGCAGAAAATCCCACAATATCTGCTTTGAACTGGGTTATCTGGGTTCTCCACCAAAGACACCCCCCAAGACTGACCCTTTCCCCTCCCCACTCAGGGACAAGGCACACAACCCTCCCAGATCTTCTAATCTTGGGACCCTTCCACACAGTCACATAACCCAGAATATCAAGGCAGACAATCCCACACACAATATGTGTTTTGAACTGGGTTATCTGAGTCCACACTGCCATATATCCCGCTTCAAAGCAGATAATGTGGGATTTTATACAGCCCTTATTCTTTTCCACAATGGGGACTTGCTTAGCCCTGTCTCTCCCCCCACCCTTCTCTATCCCCCCATGGGATAAAGAAACCCCTTCCCTTCTTATGAATGCCTCCCAAGAAGAGACAAGACTGATCCAATTCCTTCCTGTGAGTGTCTCCAAAGTGTGGGTCCAAGCCCCCCCCCCTATACAGACACACCCCCTCTTTAAAAGGATCCCAACCAAGAAGCCCTCTCGGTCTTGGCTTGGCTTCCCCACACACAGTCCCTCTTCTTCACCCCTTTCCCATCCACAGACTCCCTCCCAGCCTGCTGCTCCCCTTCTTACCTCGCCCAGGGCGATTCCATCCACTACTCCCTGCTGCCCCAGAAAACGAAGGGAGGGGACTTTTGGGGGGTGAGAAGGGGTCCCTTCAAGGGTCTCCCCCAAAAGCGGAGAGGAGGATGGAGAGAGCCTTTGGAGGCGCCCGGATTCAGGGAAAGGGGCTCACCCCCAATAGCAACAGCAGCAGCAAGCAGGAGGAGGAGGAAGGCAAGGGAGTAGGCGGGGGGCGCGCCTTCGCCATGGCAAGCTCAGCGCGGGGCTGGGATCGCATTGTCTCCCCGGCTGGGGCGGGGCCAAGACAAGCCACGCCCCCTCCTTCCACTCCTTGAGGGGGGCGGGGGAGTTCAGGATGAACCTCTTCCCTTCAACGCCGGGATAGTAAGGACAAAGATGGGGGAGAGGATGACAGCTGGGTCCGGAAGCGTTACGGAGATGCCGCAAAGGCGGCTGTGAATAAGGGAAGAGAGGGAGTGAGAGCGGGGAGAGCGAAGGAAGGAGAGAAAGGAGGGGACGCTTAGGGCAAGGGTTAGGGTTTGGGTTAGGGGTTACGGTTAGGGTAGGGGTTAGAGCAGAGGCGGCCCTAGGTAATTTTCAACGGTAAGCAAACAGTATTTTGGCGCCCCCCCCCCCCCCCAACCAATCATTGATATATATTTTCTGTTCGTCGTGGGAGTTCTGTGTGCCATATTTGGTTCAATTCCATCATTGGTGGAGTTCAGAATGCTCTTTATTTATTTATTTATTTATTTAGTACACTTGTATACCGCTAATATCTCAGCCTGTGCGGCGACTCATTGCGGTTTACAACATATTTAAAAATACAATATTCACTTTAAAAATATAAAATAAAATATAAAAATACATACATATACATACATAGTATTGGGCCACCAATACAGACCGGAACATCTCATAGTTAAAGTCGTAATCCAATTCGTTATCCTTGATTGCTAGTCCATGATCAAAACATCATCACATCGGAATTAGTTGAAAACTTGCTCGAACATCCAAGTTTTCAGTTTTTTCCGAAATGCCATTAGCGAGGTGGCTGATCTTATTTCAGTAGGGAGGGCATTCCAAAGCCGGGGGGCCACCACAGAAAAGGCCCTATCTCTCGTTCCCGCAAGCCGCACTTGTGAAGCAGGCGGGATGGAGAGAAGGGCTTCTCCTGAAGATCTTAGGGTCCTGGTGGGCTGATAGGCCGAGATACGTTCGGATAGGTATGTAGGGCCAGAACCGTTTAGGGCTTTAAAGGTCAAAGCCAGCACTTTGAATTGGGCTCGGTAGCTAATCGGTAGCCAGTGGAGCTGGTACAGCAGAGAAGTTGTATGCTCCCTGCGCCCTGCTCCTGTTAATACCATGGCTGCCGCCCGTTGGACTAATTGGAGCTTCCGGGCCGTCTTCAAAGGCAACCCCACGTAGAGAGCGTTGCAGTAGTCAAGGCGGGATGTAACCAGAGCATGGACTACCGTGGCCAAGTCAAACTTCCCAAGGTACGGTCGCAGTTGGCACACTAGTCTTAACTGTGCGAATGCTCCCCTGGTCACCGCCGAAACCTGGGGATCCAGGCTCAGCGATGAGTCCAGGATCACACCCAAACTGCGAACCTGTGTCTTCAGGGGGAGTGCGACCCCGTCTAACACAGGCTGTAACCCTATACCCTGTTCGGCCCTGCGACTGACCAGGAGTACCTCTGTCTTGTCTGGATTCAATTTCAATTTGTTCGCCCCCATCCAGACCGTCACAGTGGCCAAGCACCGGTTCAGGACCTCGACAGCCTCCTTAGTAGCGGGTGGGAAGGAGTGACAGAGCTGGACATCATCTGCGTACAGATGACACCGCACCCCGAAACTCCGGATGATCTCGCCCAGCGGCTTCATGTAGATGTTAAACAACATGGGGGACAGTATTGAACCCTGAGGAACCCCACAAAACAAAGGTTGTGGGGTAGAACAGGAGTCCCCCAGTGACACCTTCTGAGACCGACCCTCGAGGAATGACCGGAGCCACTGCAGAGCAGTACCTCCGAGACCCATTCCCGCGAGGCGTCCCAGAAGGATACCGTGGTCGACGGTATCGAAGGCCGCTGAGAGGTCGAGTAGCACCAACAGGGACACACTCCCCCTGTCGAGCTCCCGACGGAGATCATCCACTAAGGCGACCAAGGCTGTCTCGGTACCATGTCCCGGCCTAAAGCCAGACTGTGCCGGGTCTAGATAATCCGTGTCTACCAAGAATGCCTGGAGTTGTGAGGCCACCACACGTTCCATGACTTTGCCCAAAAAGGGAAGATTGGAAACAGGCCGATAGTTTACCAATTGAGTGGGGTCCAGTGATGGTTTCTTCAACAGCGGTTTTATCACAGCTGGCTTTAAGCTGGCTGGAAAAATGCCTTCCCGAAGGGAGGCATTAACCACCACCTTAACCCACTCGGCCAATCCCCCTCTGGCCTCCTTTAGAAGCCAGGATGGGCAGGGGTCTAGGATGCATGTGGTAGCTCTCATTCCTCCAAGCACCTTGTCCACATCCTCGGTTTGAACCAATTGAAATGAATCCATCAAAATCGGACAAGCAGATTACATCCTCAGTGTTACATCCTCAGAGACTGCCGTTAATATGGTGTCCAGTCCAGAGCGGATCAAAGCGACTTTGTCTGTAAAGAACCGAGCAAAAGCTTCACAGCGAGCTGCCGCGTCATCAGGGCACCCATCCTGAATGGTGGGTTTTAAAAGGCCTCTGACAACTCGGAACAGTTCAGCCGGACGGTTCTTTGCAGACGCAATAGTGGCCGCAAAGAAAGTTTTCTTTGCGGCTCTTATTGCCGCGGCATATGACCTTAAAAAGGACACAAACCGTGTTCGGTTTGGCTCGCTCGGATCCGAACGCCACACGCTCTCTAGTTCCCTCTTCTTTCGCTTCAACACCGCCAGCTCCTCAGTAAACCAAGGAGCTGGTTTAGTTCGGCTACTTGAGAGGGGACGTTCTGGAGCGATCGTGTCTATTGCCCTGGTCATCTCCCCATTCCAGAGAGCGACCAGGGCATCAACAGGATCACCAACCGAGGTGGCGGGGAAATCCCCAAGAGCCATCAGGAATCCTTCCGGATCCATAAGCCTCCTGGGGCGGACCAATTTAATAGGTCCTCCACCTCTGCGGAGGTTAGGGGGCGCAGTAAGTCTAAAGCTGACCAGGTGGTGGTCGGTCCATGGCAACGGAGAGATGGATAACTCCTCAACACCGCCACCTTCCTCCCATCCCTGGCAGAAAACCAAGTCCAATGTATGTCCAGCACTGTGGGTGGGGCCAGATACTTGTTGGGACAGACCCATGGTCGCCATGGTAGACATGAAGTCCTGAGCCGCTCCCGTTAGGGAAGCCTCGGCGTGGACGTTGAAGTCCCCCAGCACAAGCAGCCGTTGGGACTCCAATGCCATCTTTGATTGTAGGTGAACTATACATCCCAGTAACTATACTTGCTGCACTTGCTCCCTTGCCTGGCCCGCTTTGGGTCCGGAGGCGTGCCTGAAGACCCCGGCGTGTACACCAAAAGTCACCTCTTCTCCTGACTTTCTCCTCAGCCATTGAGACCGAGAGAGAGAGAGAGAGAGAGAGAGAGAGAGAGGTGGAGATGCCCAAAAACAAAGGAGGGAGAGGAGGTGGGAGATACCTCCAGCCGAAGGGGCTCTCTCTCTCTCTCCCTCTCTCTCTCTTGGTCCCAATGGCTGAAGAGAAAGTCAGGAGAAGAGGCAACTTTTGGTGCGCATGCCTCAGACATGCCTCCGGACCCGAAGCGGGCCAGACGCAGTGGCTCCGCCCCTTGGCCCACCCATGGATTGGGGAGAGGAGAGGAGGCTTTGGAGCGCCAGGGGATTGGGAAAAGGGAGCTGGTCATGGGGAAGGGATCGAACGTGGAGAACGATTGAGCGCCAGCTCTGCTCATGCACCCGGTGGCCAGGTGGAGCAGGAACGAGAGGGGCTAGGCAAGGCTCAAGGGCCCGGGCCCTTTGGGAAGAGGATCGCCCGGCAGCAAGGCAAGAAAGCCGAGGCTCCCCCCGGACTGCTAGGACTCTTGTGAGCTGAGGGGGCACTCCTCAAGTGGCGGTCGAGGGACATTTACAGAGGCGCCTCTGCGCCCCTGGCAAAAAAAAGTGTTCTGCGACCACTTACTTCGCATAATGGACAAGCCGCCCCTGGATTAGAGTTAGGGGTTATGGTTAGGGTACGGTTTAGCATTAGGGTTTGGGTTAGGGTTAGAGTTTGGGGATAACTGTATGATAACTCGTGCCCTAACAAATTTGTGAACATCCTGCGGCTTCTCCATGATGACAACAGTCTTGGACAGCAATGGCTCCCAAAGTGACCCATTTAAGGTGGAATCAGGTGTCAAACAGGGATGTGTTATTGCCCCAACCTTATTTTCCATCCATCTTATTTTCCTAGTTTGGAAGAAGTCAGCAATGCCATCAGCCAACAAAAAAATAACAAAGCCAGCAGACCTGATGGGATCCCTGCTGAAATCTTTAAAGAGGGAGGACCTGAGCTGACACAACTCGACCGGCTCATAGAAAAAGTGTGGGTGACCGAGAAAATCACAGCAGATTTCAAGGATGCCACCATCATCACCCTCTTCAAAAGGGGGAAAGAACAGACTGCGGAAACTATCGAGGTATCTCCCTTCTAACCTCCGCTGGGAAAATCCTCGCAAGAATCCTTGCAAACCTCCTTCTGCCCCTCTCAGAAGACACCCTCCCAGAATCCCAGAACGGCTTCCACCCCTCCAGAGGAACCATGGACATGATCTTCACTGCACGACAGCTCCACAAAAAATGCAGAGAACAAAATCATTCAACACAGTGAATGGCAGCACTCTCTGGACCATCCTCCAAAAAATTGGGTGCCCAAACAAATTTGTGAACACCCTGTGGCTCCTCCATGATGGCATGATGGCAACAGTCTTGAACAGCAGTGGCTCCCAAAGTGACCCATTTAAGGTGGAATCAGGTGTCAAGCAGGGATGTGTTATTGCCCCAACCTTATTTTCCATCTTCATTGCTATGATACTTCACCTTGTTGATGGGAAGCCTCCCACTGGAGTGGATATTATCTATTGGACAGATGGCAAGCTATTCAACCTCAGCAGACTGAAGGCCAAAACCAAGATTACAACAACATCTGTTATAGAACTCCAGTATGCTGATGACGTCATCTGTGCGCATTCAGAAAACCTACAAACCACTCTGGCAGTCAGCTGTGACCAGCAGTGCTGCAGAATTTGAAGAGGCACAAACGGAGGGCGAAAGAGAGAAATGTGCCAAGAGGAAGGTGCGTCAAGCCAACCCCGACTGGGACCGCCTTCCACCTGGAAACTGATGCCCTCACTGTGGGAGAAGATGTAGATCAAGAACAGGGCTCCACAGTCACCTACAGACCCACCCCCAGGATACTACTCTTGGAGGACCATCATCCTCGGACTACGAGGGATCACCTAAGTAAGTAAGTAAGTCATGATAACTGGGTACGGAAGCTCCAAGAGTTACACTGTTTCCACTTCGCTCCTTTGGGAGTGCTGTTTGCGCAACGCAGAATAGAACACAAATATTATAGAAGGAATGTAAGAGTTCTTTAATGGTTAAATTCTTACTCTAATCCTAACCCTTAACCTTACCCTAACACTAAGCCTAGCCACTAACCCTAATTGTAACCCTAATCCTAACCCAAACCCTAACCCTAAGCCTTATCCTAACCATCCCCTCCTTTCTCTCTGGACCATGTGGTCCCTTCCTTATTCACAACCGCTGTTGCGGAATGTGCATAACACTCGGAGCTTCTGGACCCAGCTATCATACTATCACTGGTTAGGGTAAGGGGTTAGGCCGAGGTTTACAGTACGGTTCAGGGTTACGGCAAGGGCTACGGTAAGGATTACTATTATCCAAAGATGGTCAAGGCTGGGATGGAGGAGCAGCGTGGCAGGTAATAGTATGATAGCTGGGTCTGGAAGCTCCGAGTGTTTCTCAACCTGGCGGTCTGGACCCCTGGGGGTGTCGCAAGGGGGTGTCAGAGGGGTCGCCGAAGACCACCAAAGAACACAGTATTTTCTGTTTGTCATGGGGGTTCTGTGTGGAAATTTTGGCCTATTTCTATACTTGGTGGGGTTCAGAATACTCTTTAATTGTAGGTGAACTATAAATCCCAGCCACTACAACTCCCAAATGTCAAGGTCTATTTTCCCCAAACTCCATCACTGTTCACATTTGGGCAGATTTAGTAGTCATGCCAAGTTAGTTCCAGATCCACCCTTGTTGGATGTAAGTGAACTACAATTCCAAAACACAAGGTCAATGCCCACCAAACCCTTCCAGTATTTTCTGTTATTCATGGGGATTCTGTGTGCCAAGTTTGGTTCAATTCCATCATTGGTGTAGTTCAGTGCTCTTTGTAGGTGAACTATAAATCCTAGGAACTACAACTCCCAAATGACAAAATCAATCCCTCCCCAACCCTATCAGAATTCAAATTTGGGCGTATCAGGTATTTGTGCCAAATTTGGTCTAGTGAATGAAAATACATCCTGCATATCAGATATTTACATGACAGTTCATCACATCACCAAAATAGCAATAAAAATCATTTTATAGTTGGGGGCCACCACAACATGAGGAACTATATTAAGGGGTCACGGCATTAGGAAGGTTGAGAACCACTGCCCTAACCTTACAGTTATGAAATAGCAACAAAAATAATTTTATGGTTGGGGGGTCAGCATAACATGAGTAATTACGTATATTAAGAGCTCACGGCATTAGGAAGGTTGAGAACCACTGCTTTATGGGCTGTGTCACTGGCAACACCTGCTGAAATTCCTCATTCAACACATCCACAACAGAAGATGAATCTACACTATAGAATTATTGCAGTTTAACTCCAATTTAACTGCCATGACTAAATGCTATAGAATCCTGAGAGTTCTAGTTTGAAATGGCCATACTCTTTGGCAGGAAGTCAAAGTCAACTACAACTCCCATGGTTGCAAAGCACTGAGCCATGGTAGTTGAAGTGGTGTCAAACTGCATTAATTCTTCAGTGTAGATTTTCCCAGTGACAGGAGTCCAGTGTCTTATTTCACTTGGCAACCTTAGCTTCCACTGCCATGTAGTCATAGGGATTAAATATATACCATTTTGCTCCCACTCTCACAATTTTGTAACTTATGCTTTTGTGCTGGAGACTGTAATATTTCATCCTGCCAATTTTTCTGCAAAAGTGGACTGCAATCTCAAAACACTTGTGCTAAAATAAATCACATCTATGTCCCAAGACTCCTTATTTCTCTGCTGTTTTTCATTTCTGCAAATCACCCTATTTCACAGCCACACCTTCTTTCTTTTGCAAGAAACACCCTTTCTTTGTTTGTTTAAGATTTTATATCCATTTTTGTGCCTGCAAGAACCATTCAAAGTGATGAGTATAATCCTGTGTCCCTTTAGTGAACTGGCCGGGGGAAGAAATTTGCAAAGCAGGAAACAAACCTTCAGGTTTCACAGAACTCCTCTCCAGATTGGATTTTAAAAGGAAAAGAACAATATTGGTTGAATTCCAATGGAAGCTGACCATTGGAGGACCTAGAACCAGTGCAGTAATTCCAATTATTTGTACTGCTCTGCTTTTCTGTCAAATGTACTATAAAGAAACCCATGCATTCACAGTTGCGAGTATGTCTGTCCTTAGAGTGCCGTCTTCACCGACATCCTCTCGGGCCACTGAGAATAAAGTCTACGATTTTGCCTTCAACCCGCCCGCGTCTCATGTGGTCTTTTGAAAGCATGACACTCTGAGCCCTGAACCCACAAACTGAAATCACACCACAAAGTTACCTTTGGAAAGACATTTAATTACAGGGAGTGGTCAACCCTCCTGTTTAAGGAGCTCCACTGGCTGCCGTTCATTTTCCGTTCCCAATTCAAGGTGCAGTTTCTTACCTACAAAGCCCTAAACGGTTTGGGACCCGCTTACCTTCATGACCACATTTCTGTATACAAACCCACACGATCTCTTCAATCATCTGGAGAGGCCCTGCTCATGCTCCCACCTCCATCGCAAGTGCGATTGGTGGGGACGAGGGAGAGGGCTTTTTCGGTAGTGGCCCCTCAACTCTGGAACTCCCTCCCCAAGGATATCATGCATGTCCCAACTCTGGCAGTCTTTAGGAGGAGCCTGAAAACATGGTTGTTCCAGTGTGCCTTCCCAGAATAAGGAAACTCCCAGCAATATGTCCCTAAATGCACTTTATCAATGATCTAGGATTGTCTGCACACCCCTTTCCTCTCCGAAATTCTATCCTAGTTATATATTTCACCTGGTCATGCTCGGCATTATTTTTTTTAAATTATTACATTTGGCCCAGCCATAGGTTTTTAAGCGTTATTGTGCTATTGTTAATGTTTACTGCTTGTTTTTGCTTATGAGTTTCATTTTTTTTGTATTGCTTTGTTGTTGTTTTTGTTGATGTATTGTGGGCTCGGCCTCATGTAAGCCACACCGAGTCCCTTGGGGAGATGGTAGTGGGGTACAAATAAAGTTATTATTATTATTATTATTATTATTATTATTATTATTATTTAATTGTCTTGTCCAGACTAAGGATTTCCTTCTAGTGTTGCGAGAATTGAATAGTGAGGGCTCCTGTATATTTAGTGGTTGGGCAGAAGTAGCATCAAGTGTGGCTTGCTATCTGGATGTGTATCTAGTAGCAGCCACTGAAATTCCCTTTCGGTACAACCATTAAAAGTATAGGAGTCCTTGCTGATTTTTATTTTTACAATCCTGCTTTCATTTAAAGAATGGAATAACTGTTGCATTACTGAAGACTTAAGGTTATTGTTACTACCAACTTAACAAACAGGCTTTTACCTGTGTGATCAGCAATTGATTCAATGGATCTGCTCTAGTTGGGACAAAACAATAGAACTATGACCTGACACGCCAAAAAGGGTGGATCTACACTACATATTTAATGCAACGTATCACCACATTAACTGCCATGGCTCAGTGCTATGACAGAGAGGGCTAAAGACCTTGTAAAGCTTCAGTTCCAAGGATCTCATAGTATTGTGCTGCAGCAGTTAAAGTGGAGTCAAACTGCTTTAATCCTACAGTGACACCCAAGGAAAGAGGAAAGGGGGGAAATACATAGCAGATATGTCCCTAGCCTTTATTTCTTTCTCGCCAACTTTGGTACCAGAAGCAGAAATAACATGGAAATAATAGTGATAAGCTCCTACGCCAGAAAAAGAAGAGCAGCTCAACATGTGTAGTGGAGTCTCTTCTAAAGATTTTTGAACAGGGGATTGTAATGTGCACATATGAATTGGAAGAACTAAGTCCCCTTCTGTACTGCTATATAATCCAGATAATCAAAGCAAATAATCAATTTTATCTGCATTGAACTGGATTAGAAGAGTCTACACTGCCATATGATCCAGTTCAAAGCAGATAATCTAGATTTGATATGGCAGTGTTGAAGGGGCCTCATATTCCAGTGATATAATAATAATTACTGTTGTTGTTGTTGTTGTTGTTGTTGTTGTTGTTGCTCTTATTATTATTATTATTATTACCTCCCTCCCCCAAGAAAGCTTGCAAATAATTTAAATAAATTTTGCGTTGTTGCAGAGCTGTTTGTCACAGAGCTTGGAAAGGTAAATATGATGAAATATTTTGTTTTTCTTCAAAGAAAATTTTTGCATAAAAGCCGCGAACATTACTTCACGGCTTCAAGGGCAGTTTGCAACATAGCAGACTTCTGTATTAGTTTACAGATGTCAGTTTGTTTATGCTAATGTACCCTTTAAAGGTTTATGACCCATTTTAATTACACAGTTGTCATTTTTCAAATCCCATTTCATTCTGATTCCACTCCACTACTACATACCTATGTGCATATCACCAAGGTTTGACTATGGCACTCCATCAGGAGGAAGTGGGTTATAATCCCTCGGAGCTCAGGCTAAAATAAATATTTTTATTCATAAGGAGCCGCAACCTTAAAAGTGCTGTGTTAGGGGATTTGTGGATTTATAACCCCCAAAAAATAACTTCCCAAGGTTTCCATAGTAGCTAAACTGAAAGAAGAGGTTGCATAATCCAATGTAAGGGTATGCAATCCAGCCCTATATAATGCAAGGGAGGTTACAGTTAATATAGTTTGATACCACTTTAACTTCACATAGCTCAGTCTATGGAATAATGTTGTTGTTTCATACGGTATTTAGTAGGCATATGCAATCGATTAAGAAATGATTCAAAAATCATTACAAAGTGGGGAGGGCACTAACACTTTATGTCTAAAGTGTTTCTAAAGTATTGTGAGGGAAAAATTCATTACTATAATTACAGTAATGAAATTTCATTCCTTGTTCGTTATAGTAATTGCACAAGTGGGTAGGAGGCTGCTGGGGCGCCTTTCTCCCTCATTTTCACTGCTATTAGGCGGAAACTTGCTACAATGGTAGAACACATTTACCAATATTAGCCCACCAAATTTCTGAATGTTTCACTTATCCACGAATTTTTAGAGAATTTCAATTTTTAATAAATAACCTTTTTTAAAAAATAATAAAGAAAATATGTTCCTAATTTAAAGTGTTATTTCCTGTTGAATAGTGTAGTCCTTTCTTTTAAAGTAGTTGTTCTACTCCAGAAATTATGTTTGTGTGGCACAAACATTTTTGAACTGGTTGAGACTCATTGAAAAACCTTCTCACTATAGCACAATGTCTATCCACAAAGACAAAGTTTTTGCAGTTTTATAAACTTTATCCATGTTTTTGTGATAGAACTAATTAGGACATGACATTTCTAATCTAGGAACAAATCATAGTGTAGCATATTAACTAACTTATTGGAACATTGGTTGGCTACGGAGGAGCAAATCTCCCCCCCCCCCCATACTGATTGGGGCTTTCTGATGCTGATGCATTCTGGGAAATGTAGTTTAGCACAGGGCCTTTTGAATTCTCTAGCATATTTATTTATTTATTTAGAGCATTTATAACCTGGTCTTCTCGACCTCCGAAGACGGACTCAGGCCGGCTAACAGCAGAAAATTCAACACAAATATAGTAAACATAATAGCATCATAATACATTAATGCAAAATGCATTAAAATACAGATCATACAATATCATACAATTACAAAAGCCAGGTCATCAGAATAAAATCACAAATTCATCACCATCCACTGGTGTGGGCTCTTCGCCTTCCCAAACAACATTTCCCAGAGTTCTGTTCTTCTTCCCAGGGAACTCTGATTTCTCCCTTCTTTCTCTCTCTTAATGCCAAGAGGCCATTAATTTACAGAGGAATTAAAGCCTTTTTGGCTTGGCTTTGCTTGCTAGCCATGAAAATGTAGCTGACTTTGGGAGGGAGACTTTCGAGATTTACAAAATACAAACAATAATGTAAGTTGCAATGCCAACATGTCAGATATTGCTTTAGATGTACAGATTTAACAATTTTTCTTACTACATACAAAACTTCCAAAATTTAGCACATTCCTACCATTTAGCCCTATCTGCCAAAGAATGCTGATGCCTCACCAAACTGCAAATTCCATGATTTCATAGCATTATGCTATTGCAGTTAAAGTGGTATCGATCTGCATTAATTCTGTAATGTAGATGCATGTGCCCCCTTTTTATTTGGGCTTCTTCATTAATAATTTTTGTCACACTGTAATGTTTCTTGCCAAAGACTTCCAGTCAAAACAGCACTGCTCCTGTCAAAATGAGGCAGCTGAAAGGCACGTATCCTCAAGGACAGGGGTCCTCAAACTGTTTAAACAGAGGGCCAGGTCACAGTCTCTCAAACTGTTGGAGGGCTGGATTATAATTTGAAAAAAAACATGAATGAATTCCTATGCACATTGCAAATATCTTATTTGTTATATTTTAACAAATATAAAATTATTAGTATTTCAGTGGGAAGTGTGGGCCTGCTTTTGGCTGATGAGATAGGATTGTTGTTGTTGTTGTTGTTGTGTACTTTTAAGTCGTTTCAGACTTAGGTTGACCCTGAGCGAGGGTAGGGTAAATTACCTTGGAGGGCCGTATCCGGCCCTCGGGCCTTAGTTTGAGGAACCCTGCTCAAGGAGTTCTGAGACTGATACTTTGGTAAAACACTAGAACTCTCTGACTAAGAGTCCTGACAGATTCTCCTTACACAGGAAATCTCAGGATACCACAAAAGGCTGTCACGTAGCCTGGAGTTGTGATCTGAGCATTGGACTAAAACCCTAAAGACCTAGATTTGAATCCTCATGAAACCTTCTAGGTGACTTTGGTCAAGTCAACCTCAGTGGGCGGCAATGGCAATCCTCTCCTGAACAAATCCTTCCAAGAAAACCCTGTGAAAGGCTTGCCAATCCATAAGTCAGAAACAACCCAAAGGCACACAGCAACAAAATTAAAGCACAATCATTGTGTTATACAGTCAGTCTTTGTTGGAAACAGCAACCTTCTCAAGCCCCCATTGGTTATTAGTTGTGTATATAATTGCTTATTGTATTGTATGTGTATATTAGCTTGCAATTTTACCTAACTTCTTTGTTGCAGGAAGGGCTACAGACCATGTGATCAGGTCTTGACATGTTCAGGATCAAGACTCCATTTTTAGAAACAATTTGCTTTGAGAAGCCATGTAGAGAAGTGTGTGTTTGCAGCAGCAGTGAGAACAGTTTAGACTTCCATAAGATATATGCTTAAAGACTCTATTTGACTATGGGGTTTTGTTTCTAAGGAAGATGCCCTGTGTTACCTATACAGAGAAATGACTTAAAATCCTATCGTAACTAGATTCATAAGCAAAGTACCTGTATGCTGTATAAATGAAGTATTGTGAGTAAACCTACTTTGTTTATTTTGTCTCTTGAGAGCATGATTTCAAGGTAAATATATATTAAGGGAGAATAGATTTTTTTGGGCAACTAAATGAATACTGAAACTTCTGCTAAATATATGTGTTTTTTGTGCATTGGCATGTCTTTGTCCCTGGAAGTTCAAAGACATACCTAGGTACATCAGTTTAACAGCTGAGATATCTAGTTGCCTTGCACGAATGCCAGTGAACATAATTTTTCAAAAGGTTGTGACTTCTAGCAAGGTCATGCCTTTCCAAAAAGGTTATGAATCCCTGTGCTGTCATGCGCTGGGCCTATAATAATTGTCTTTTGAACAGGACGTGCTCTTTGTGCCCAGCGGGAAGCCAGGTTGCCTTGGCTGAGAGGCCCTAAGGATTTTCCTACACAAAAATTTTTAGATGCTTGAAATTTTTTACAAAGTCCTTTATTATTGCTTAGATCTTCAACAATTTAAACAAACACTTCTCAGATCTTCAACAAGTCAAACAAATACTTCTTAAGTTGCCCAAATGGACAGGTAACTGGCTTCATGAACTATTTCTTTTCTTTAAGAGGAAAACTCTTTTTAACCCATCCCAGGCAATCTACTTTCTATGCTTGCTGGTGTGGGCTCTACTCCCGGCTCCAATTGCTTCTGGCTACCCGAGTAGACCTACCAGCCAAGGCTGGAGTTCTTTTGGATCTTTTCCACGAAAGATGTGGAGCTGTTTCCCCCGGATGCTTCTGTTTCCCCTGGATGCTGTGAGAAATGAAGCTTGTCTACAGATGGAGCTGATTCATGTCCTGTAGCTAAGTTTTCCACTATAAGACTGAACAAAAATGGTTCCCTTTCCCTCCCAAAGCCCTGGAAAAAGGAGCGGAACCAAAACTTAACAATGACAGACAGGTCATTGGCCCTATAATTGCAAACCAAGGGAAGCCACCTTCCTGCAAAATGCATGAAACCTTGGAATATATGTAAACACTCAATAGAAAGAAAATGAAGCTGAAGCTCCTGGTACAGCCGTACCAACACAATCCCATTTCCCAAATGGTTATGAAGATTCACATTTTCCAAAAGTCTTACACTGTAGGAACAAGATCACCCTCATGACAATGAAAAATTATGAATAAAGAAACAACTAACCACAAAAACTAAACCTCAAATGTGGAGGGATGGTTGTAACTGTGTAGTGTGAAATGGCCCCAGCTATGCTGTCATGTGCTTTGGCAGATCTATATCTGCGGAAACCAAACAAAATTACATTTGTGCCATGCTTTCATGTGGGGCTCCTAAAGATCTCTGGATTCAAGTACGTGTGGGCTCAGCTCACAAAGAGATGCAAGAGGGAAGGAATGTTCCGTACTTATCAGCCAGCTTGTGTTTAAATGTTTATATCATCAAAGTGTCTGTTTAAACCATCTGTGTGTCTTTAATTGCTTTCCCTTTCCAGGAGTGTAAATGTGTCTTCCTCAAGACTATGTGTTGTCCTCCATCTCAGCAGTTTTCTTAAACGTGGGCTTCAGGGTCTGACTTGTGTAACTGCTAGCTGTTTGTATCCTACATTGTGTATAGCTGATTGTCTTCATGGGGGAAAGGGTTGCACGCACTGAAATAATTCGGCTCAGTCGGATTCATTATGTCCCTACATGGGAGAAGCTTACGAGAATCCAAACAAGATGCAGTGTTTGTGAAGTTGGTTGTTTACTGCTTGCCCACAAGTCTGTAACTGGAATCCAAAGCATGGAGAAATGTGGGTAGAGAAAAAACTAGGCATTTGGCTTGTGAATTTTGCCACCTCATCGTCTTTACACTGTAGAATGAATGCAGTTTGATATCACTATGAAACCCTAGGAGATGTAGTTTAGTGAAACACCAGCACTCTTTGGCAAAGAAGGCTAAAGATTTTGCAAAACTGCAGCCCCCGTGATTCCTTAGCGTTGAGCCATGGCAGTCAAAGTCATGTCAAACTGCATTCATTCTATAGTGTAGAAGCTTACTTACTTAGGCGATCCCTCATTGTCCCAGTATGATGGCCTTCCAAGTGTAGTGTCTTGGTGATGTATACGTAGGTGACTGTAGAGCCCTATTCTTGACCTGCATGTTCTTCCATAATGAAAACATCGGTTTCCAGGTGGAAGGTGGTCCTGATCAGGGTTGGCTTGATGCGCCTTCCTTTTGGCACATTTCTCCCTTTCACTCTCCATTTGTGCCTCTTCAAATTCTGCAGCACTGCTGGTCACAGCTGACCTCCAGCTAGAGCACTCAAGGGCCAGGGCTTCCCAATTCTCTAAGTGATAAATCAGAATGGAGACTGCAATCAAGGAATCAGAAGAAGACAAGAACTTGGAAAGGCAATGACAAAAGAACTAGACAAGATACTGAAGTGTAGATAAAGGAGTCCCCAAGAAAATAATGTATATTGGGGTTCAGGGTGCAGTCAAGTTAAGGAAGACCCTCTTCTTCTGGATTTCCTATAAAATGGATTAAGGCTTCCAACTTCCAGATCATTTGCATTGGATATAGTAGAGGTAAGGTTTCCCCTTGACATTAAGTCAAGTTGAGTCCAACTCTCGGAGGAGGTGCTCATCTCCATTTCTAAGCCAGCGTTGTCCGTAGACACCTCCAAGATCATGTAGCCGGCATGACTGCATAGAGTGCTGTTACCTTCCTGCCAAAGTGGTACCTATTGACCTACTCACATTTGCTTGTTTTCGAACTGCTAGGTTGGCAGAAGCTGGGGCTAACAACAGGGGCTCACCCCCATCCTGTGGATTTAAACCACTGACCTTCCAGTCAGTAAGTTCTGCAGCTTAGCGGTTTAACACGCTGTGCTGACTTGGCCCCTTAGATATAGAATTCAGGTAAAACCCTAAAAGCACCAGATCCTGTCTAATCTTGGAAGTTTCTCAGAGGCACTCCTGATTAGTATTTGGATGGATGACTGCCAATGAATACCAGGTACAGTGGACTATGTTTTAGAGAAAAAAACCTGGGAAAAACAACTCTGAGTCTTACTCATCTGAAAAAAATCCTATGAAATTCATGATGTTGCCATAGGTGGACAGGCAATTTGATGGCATACACACACACATAGAATGCAGCATGATGATAACTCAGGTTTTGTTCCTCCTTTGTTTTCCCTGGAGGAGTCAGTGTCTAGTCCTTGAAGCTTGGAAACATGGCATCAATGTGGTATGTAAGCTGTGTGAGATATTTCTGTGCTCGTGCAGTTGGACTTCACTGCTTTCAACTTCTATTACTACAGAAGCCAAATGCCTTCTGTCATATATATTGGCAACATTGCCAATTTGACACTGGTTTCCTCTGTACAGAATTTTGGAAAGCTGTTCTGTTTTCCTTTGGTGTTGTGACGAGCCTGAAGCTCCTGCTGAGCTTTTTGTACCTTGTGGTGTCGATATTGCCCTCTACTTGGAAAAAGCTGTTTTCATTTGCAAGTTGGCCTCCATTCAAGATCAGTGCTTGTTCATTTAAGGCCACTGAAATAATTAAACTCTGTTTTGGACAGGGGCCATTGCACTTGCTGATTGGGGGCTTTGCAGCAGGGAGTTTGAGTCCATACAACTGAGTATCCTACAAGTGTCAGTCTAATGTACATCTTCTATATGTGAATGATCTTGTCCTCACTTTCAACTTCCTTTTCATGTTGTTCTTTGTCTTGTTTTCCTCTTTCCACTCAAGAACTCTGTATTGGGCTTATTAACAAATCTACTTATGTCATGCCTCTAATTTGTAATGTCTGTTTTCTTCCGTGATTTGTCCTAACACTCCATGTTTTATTCCCTAAATGTTGGCCAAGGAATAGGCATTACATCAATGAACATGTGTTTGCCAGTAATTAATAACACAAATGGGCCAGCATTTGCACTGGGTGTATCGATGGGTGGAAACAGCTTCTTCCAAAAGCTGGGAAAACTCTTTCAATGCCACGGGGAAGGGGAGGATTCAATGTTGGCAAAGTTCTTGAATGATGCACTCCAGTGGTGGGAAGTCCCCAAAGTCAGTAGGTGGCACAAACTTCAAGCTTAAAGAATCAAAGACTAAAGCGCCCTATCACATTATACTTTATAGAACTACTAGCACATTTCCCTGACATTGCCCGGGTGTCTTTAGGATTTCTGCCTATCTACTTTCTCCCTTCTCCAGCTCTGAGAAGGCTTACCTCACACTGTCTCCATTGCAGCACTCTAGCAACGGTGTGCAAGCTCTCTTTGTGGACCTTTCCTTCCTTCTTCCCTTTTCCTCATATACATGCCACTTTAATTTCCCAGTAACATCACAAAGAGTCACTTCACCTAGCAACAGCCAACCCAGTGACATCCCGGAGGGCCACTTCACCTATCAACAACCTTTGTGGGACAAACAGACAAATGTATATACTTTTACTTTTATATTATTATTATTATTATTATTATTATTATTATTATTATTTTACTGACACAAAAACACAGTATATCACAGCAAACGAGATATATATGCTGGATTTCGTATCACAAAATCATAAGTCGAACACTTCCCAAGCGTCTAGGACTGTGTGATGTATTTTCGAATGATGCGTGCAGATCCAAGTAAGGTGTTGTTGTTGTTGTTGTTGTTGTTGTTATTCATTCCACTTTAACTGCCATGACATCAAATTGAATGCTGGGATCTGTAGTTCAGGGAGAGATGTTTAGAATCCTTAGCCAGGGTGCTCTTTGGCCTCACTAAACTACAACACTCAGATTTTCACAGGATGGAGACAGAGCAGTTTAGGTGGAATAATAGTGATAAAGTAGTAGAATGTCATAGGGCCTTTAGAGTTGGAAACAACTATCAGGATACACCACTATCCCCAGTGGAAAGGCAATTTAGACATTTAAGAAGGGGGAGGAAACCACTGGGAAACCACAGAAGAGGGGATTGCCACCTAAGAAACCCAGGACTTCATTGACTCCTGCCCTACAGGTGCCCGAAAGTCTCATCATCCTATTTGAATTAGCTACAGGGAAGTCAATCCAATTTAGGTCATGCTTAGGTAATCCTGGAAGCTGAAGGGAGACACAGAGGCAAGACCTCAGCCAGTATAATAGTAGTAGTGCTTATTATTATTATTATTATTACATTATTATTATTATTATTATTATTATTATTATTTTACTGACACAAAAGCACAGTATGTCACAGCAAACAAGATCTATATGCTGGAAAATGAACATGCAAAAATACTGTGGGACGTTCGAATCCAGACTGACAAAGTTTTGGAACACAATACACCGGAAATCACAACTGTGGAAAACAAAAAAGTCTGGATTATCAAGGTTACCATACCAGGTGACTGTCGCATTGAGGAAAAACAACAGGAAAAACTCAGCCACTATCAAGACCTCAAAATCGAACTGCAAAAACTCTGGCATAAACCAGTACAGGTGGTCCCAGTGGTCATTGGGACACTAGGAGCCATGCCAAAAGATCTCAGCCAGCATTTGGAAACAATAAACATCGACAAAATCACAATCTGTCAACTGCAAAAGGCCACCTTACTTGGATCTGTGTGCATTATACGAAAATACATTACACAGTCCTAGACACTTGGGAAGTCTGGTGTATTGTGTTCCAAAACTTTGTCAGTCTGGATTCGAAAGTCCCACAGTATTTTTGCATGTTCATTTTCCACGACCTTTACTACTACTACTACTACTACTACTACTACTTATCCTCCTCTCCCCATGGATCAAGGTTGGGAACAACAACATATTAAAAGCCAACTGGATCCATCAATTAAAAATACATCTCACACACACCAGTTAAAACATTGGTGTATAAGAACATACAAGATTAGCACATATTAAGACAAAAGAGTACATTAGAAGTCATAACCAGAAAAATCAATTGGATAGGCCTGCCAGAAGAAACACGTCTTTGTTGATGTGTTAGAGTCACACATGTTCAGTTGTTGAAGCTCATACCACAATCTAGGGGCAAGTGATGTCCTCTGGATGCAAGCCTAGTCCTGGTTGGCTGCAGGATATTTCCCCCAGAGAGTCTAAATTACAGAGCAGATTATACAAATGATGGGTAGAGCCACCGGTGGCACAGTGGGTTAAACCATTGTGCTGGTAGGACTGAAGACTGACAGGTCAGAGGTTTGAATCTGGGGAGAGTGCGGATGAGCTCCCTCTGTCAGTTCCACCTCCCCGTGTGGGGACATGAGAGAAGCCTCCCACAAGGATGGTAAAACATCTGGGTGTCGCCTAGGCAACGTCCTTGCAGATGGCCAATTCTCTCACACCAGAAGTGATTTGCAGTTTCTCAAGTTGCTTCTGACACGAAAAAAAATATGGATAACCTAGATCCAAACCATATAGGGCTTTAACCAACGCTTCGTACTTTGCTCAGAACATAATGACAGCCAGAGAAAAAGCCACCCTAGGATTGCTGTAAATCTGAAGTTGGCTAAGCAGGCTAGGCCTTTTTGGAGATGAAGTCCCAATCAGCTGAAGGACAAACATTTGGGATCCACATATGTACAGCATGCAATGTCCCCGTGAAATGTACATATTGATATTATACACTTGTAAATCATGTTGTTGCTATTTCTTCTATTATTATTTATCAACTGTATTTTCCACAGGCACATTTCTTATGGAATTGTATGCCATAAAACCCAAAAAAGGAGAAGACGTAATCAAGTCAAACTCTCCTATTTACATGGGAAAATCAACAGGAGGGAAAAGAGTGTATAGCCCTTCTCCTGTTCATCAAACGTCTTTCTTATCCCCAGTTACTTCCATATTTTCCCTGTCCTCATCATTGGCTTAGACTTAGGGGCAGGTCCAAGGAAATGCAGAAACATACCCCAATTTTACTCTCCTCCTCCTCCTTTGCGTACAGTCTACAAATCAACTTTCTCCATTCTGGCACTCCTGTAAGAATTCATTAGCAATCGTGGCCTCAGATGTATTCAGTCATATTGTTTGCTTAGTCCATTATAAGTGTGCACCCATGTGCACATGCACACATTTCAGTAGACAAAAGAAAGGCTTATTCTTTGAGCTAAAGGGAGAAAGACACCAGGTCATCCGCCGAGACAGAAAATTCCATTGAGAGGGTGAGGAATTAAACAATAAGTTTAGCTTCTCTTCCGCAAGGTGGTTCTTTTAAGAGTCCACTGTTACAGGAATCTGCACAGAATCTTATACAACTACTCCTCTATATCCACAGATTCTCCATTCACAATTCCCACCATCCATGGCTTGAAAAGACCACCCCCCTAAAAAAAAATATTCCCAAAAGCAAACTTTGACTTTGCCAATTTATAAATAGGAGACCATTTATGGAATGGTCCACAGATTTTGGTATCCACAAGGTGTCCTGGAGCCAAACCCCAGTGGCCCCACTGTATATGACACAAAACACAGACTTCATTGGATCTGTCCTATAAAGTTCCATATGAAAGTATACAGTCTGAGTTTGGAAAGTGTTTGCATTGTGAGTTAACAGCTTCTGGTTCTCTTTTCTTTGGTACCTTCTTGCCCCGGCTTACTTTTAACTGTCCCCCAAATACTCAAATAACAGAAATAGAGATTCCACCTAAACATTGGGAAGAATTTCCTGTTCAGCCCTGAAATAGGCTGCCTCAGAGTCTGATGAAATCATCTTCTCTGAAGATTTTTAAACAGAGGATGGATTACCGCAGTGGCACAATGAGTTAAACCCTTGTGCTGCTGAACTGCTGACCTAAAGGTTGGCTGAACTTCTGACCTGAAGGTTGGCAATTCAATCTGCAGGTAAGCTCCCATCTGTCAGCTCCAGCTCCTGCCAACCTAGCAGCTTGGAAACATGCAAATTGAGTAGCTAAATAGATACTGCTTTGGTGGGAAAAGGCAAAGAGACACTCCAAGCAATCTTGCTGGCCACACAATCAGGAGGTGACAATGCAGGCTCCTTGGCTTGAAAGTGGAGAAAGCACCTCCCCAGAGCCAAAGATGAGCACTGCCTCCAGAAGCCAGAAATGAAAGGAGAAGCCTCTGCCTTTGTTTATGTCTGTGTGTCTCATTGTATTTGATTGTAAAGGCATTGGATGTTTGCCTATGTATGGAAATGCTTTAATCCACTTTAAGTCCCTCTTGGGAAGAAGGACGGAATATAAATAAAGTGTATTATTATTATCTGAAACACAACAAGATGAGTCCACAGCAGATAAGATCACTCTGCTGGCTGTTGTGTTGGATCACACGTCGGACACTTCCCAAGTGTCTAGGACTATGTGATGTATCGGCGAATTGAACCAAACTTGGCACACAGATTCCCCATGATCAACAGAAAATACTGTGTTTTCTGATAGTCTTTGCCAACCCCTCTGACACCGCCTCATGACCCGCCCCCAGACATCCTGATCCCCAAGTTCAGAAACGCTTCTCTGGGATCTGAATGTCTTTGGAATCTCCAGTCCCCCAAAAAAGGGAATTTTGCCATGCTTTGCATTTGACCCTCTTAACGATATAAATTGGCTCTTAGTCTTTGACTACAGTTCAGGCAGCCGCTCATTCTCCGAGATCGGATTGAAAATAATCTCGCAAATGCTCCCCTCCACCCTTCTCTCTTTTCTTCCATGTGTCGAGATGTCAACTGCTTCTCTTCTTTCAAAACCTGTGCTTGAAAACCCCAAATGTCTTGGGTTGGCCCTGATTCTAGCAACTGAGCAGGGATCTGGATGAGGTTGGCTATTTTGGTTGCTTTTCCCAGGCCAAAATGCCAGCTGGAATATGAATGCCAGCTTGGAAGCAATCTGTGTGTCCATATCTGCCATCGATTCTAAGAGATGCCATTTGCAGAAAGGCTTTCTGAAGTAATGGGGCATCAGGCAGCCTTCCCAGACCACACACCAGCCCTGCCATGTGATTTCATTTTCTCGGAAGTGCCCTGGTTCTTTAGACCGAGAGGCTGCTTTTCATAAAACTATTAGAAGCGCCTCTTGTTATGCCTGCCAAAGGCATACGTCCCTCATTGAAAGTGTGTGAGAGAGTATTTCTGTTTAAGATATGAGGTTTGGGGGAACTGGTTATGTGATCTGCATAGATCACATCGCTTGGGGTTGTTATGAGCTTCAAGAAAAGTAACCACAACAAACAACTATATTGGAGAGAAGCCATAACTCAGTAGTAAGTTCCTGCCTTTGCTTGCAGATGGTTCTCCCAACTATGGCACTGCTTTGTGGATACTGGCAAGACTGGGAGGGACCCCCTGTGGCTTCCATATGGACAACTCCAAGTGCTAATAAATCAAAGTCCCTTCATTGCAAATTACAAGTACTAGAAGTGGAAGTGCTACTTATATTTATAGAGGACCTGAGGTTTCCAGACCAAAACCTGAAACCTTGGGCCATCCTAATGTAATGTTATTATGTGCCATGCATTAAGTAGGCATGTGTGATCGATTAAAAAAGTGTTTCAAAAGTCATTACAAAACTTGGGAGCACATGCGTTTCATTTCTAAAATGTTTCTAAAGTATCATTAGTGAAAATTTTGTTACTATAACGAGAGTAATATCCACCCTGAGCCCCCTTGGGGAGATAGAGTGAAATATTATATTATTATAATTATATTATTATGTTATTATAGTAATGAAATGGGGTTGCAGTAGTACAGCGGATTAAACCACTGAGCTGTGGAACTTGCCGACTGAAAGGTTGGTGGTTTGAATCCGAAAGGGGTGAGCTCCTATTGTCAGCCCCAGCTTCTGCCAACCTAGCAGCCTGAAAACATGCAAATGTGAGTAAATCAATAGGTACAACTTTGGTGAGAAGCTAACAGTGCTCCATGCAGTCATGCCGGCCACATGACCTTAGAGGTGTCTATGGACAATGCTGGCTCTTTGGCTTAGAAATGGAGATGAGCACCGGCGCCTCAGAGTCGGACTCAACTAGACTTAATGTCAAGGGGAAACCTTTAACTTATAGTAATGAAATTTAGTTACTTTTTCATTATAGTAATTGCACATAAATTGGGAAACTTCAGAGGTGCCTTTCTCCCTCATTCTTACAGCTAATGGGGTGAAACTTGCTACAATCATAGATGACACTTACCACTGTTAGCCCGTCAAGTTTCAGGACATTTCACTTATCCACAGATTTTTGGGGAATTTTCAAAGTCTTTCTAAACAACATTCTAAAAAAACTATAAAAGCTATCTCCTTGAATTTTCTATACAATTACACAAGATTACAGGGGATCATTCCCCCCAACTTTCAGAAATATTCATAAAACTACTGATTTTAGTTTTGTTTTGTTTTTTTAAAAACTTTCTGTAAAAAAAAAGCCACAACACCTATCTCATTGGATGTATCTCATATTAACCAATAAAAACCAATATTAACCAATTCTACATCTTCATAGAATCCTAGAGTTGGAGGGGACCCCAAGGGCCATCTAGTCCAACCCCCATCTTCCAGGCAGAAGAACACCACCAAAACCCTCCTGACAGATGTCACTTCGGAAGTACAGATCTAACGAGTTTTAATATGACTTGCAGAACTACTGAAAATGTTGTACAATCCTACTAAACACCATTAATTTTGTTTCCAAAATAACATGTTTAAATAGACAAGATCCTGAAGTATAAAGATATATCATTGGATGCCAAAGTTGCGTTTATCCATGACATCATATTTCCAGTTTCTCTGTATGGTTGTGAAAGAAAGCTTATAGCAAAGCTTCTTAAACTATTGGTTGTGAGTCTCTTTGGGGTCTCCTAACTGAATCTGGGCGTCATGAAAAATATGTGTAGCTTGCCACCTAGTGGCTGTTTTAGACATTTACATGAATCCAGGAGTAAAAAAAGAGATTCAACAGAATATATTCTGGGTTGTTGTAGGTTTTTTTGGCCTATATGGCCATATTCTAAAGGCATTTTCTCCTGACGTTTCACCTGCATCTATGGCAAGCATCCTCAGAGGTAGTGAGGTCTGTTGGAACTAGGAAAAAGGGTTTATATATCTGTGGAATGACCAGAGTGAGACAAAGGACTCTTGTCTTCTGGAGCTAGGTGTGAATGTTTCAACTGATCAGCTTGATTAGCATTTGATTGCCTGGCAGTGCCTGGAGCAATCTTTTGTTGAGAGGCCATTAGATGTCCTTGTCTGTTTCCTCTCTGTTGTTGTGCTGTTCTAATTTTAGAGTTTTTTTTAAATACTGATAGCCAGATTTTGTTCATTTTCATGGTCTCCTCCTTTCTGTTGAAATTGTCCACATGCTTGTGGATTTTAATGGCTTCTCTGTGTAGTCTGACATGGTGGTTGTGAGAGTGGTCCAGCATTTCTGTGTTCTCAAATAAAATGCTGTGTCCAGGTTGGTTCATGGGGTGCTCTGCTATGGCTGATTTCTCTGGTTGAAGTAGTCTGCACTGCCTTTCATGTCCCTTGATTCGTGTCTGGGCAATGCTGCGTTTGGTGGTCCCTATGTAGACTTGTCCACAGCTGCATGGTACATGGTAGACTCCTGCAGAGGTGAGAGGATCCCTCTTGTCCTTTGCTGAACGTAGCATTTGTTGGATTTTCTTGGTGGGTCTGTAGATAGTTTGTATCTTGTGTTTCCTCATCAGCTTCCCTATGCGGTCAGTGGCAAGAACATATATGTCAGGAGAAAGTGCCTTTAGAACATGGCCATATAGCCCAAAAAAACCTACAACAACCCAGTGATTCCGGCCATGAAATCCTTCGACAATATATAGAATATATTCTGTATTGTCAAAGGCTTTCATGGCCAGAACCATTGGATTGTTGTAGGTTTTTCGGGCTCTATGGCCATGTTCTAGAAGCATTCTCTCTTGACGTTTCGCCTGTATCTGTGGCAGGCATCCTCTGAGGTTGTGAAGTCATATATACATACTTACTTACTTACTTACTTACTTAGGTGATCCCTCGTTGTCCGAGTAAGATCATCCTCCAAGTTCGGTGTGCTAGCGGTGAGTACGTAGGTGACTGTGGAGGCCTATTCTTGACCTGCATCTTCTCCCACAGTGAGGGCATTGGTTTCCAGGTGGAAGGCGTTCCCAGTCGGGGTTGGCTTGACGCGTCTTCCTTTTGGCACGTTTCTCTCTTTCGCCCTCCATTCGTGCCTC
Organism: Anolis sagrei; assembly: GCF_037176765.1. Classification (NCBI taxonomy): domain Eukaryota; kingdom Metazoa; phylum Chordata; class Lepidosauria; order Squamata; family Anolidae; genus Anolis; species Anolis sagrei. The sequence continues at coordinate 20,945,641 of NC_090022.1, forward strand.
TTCAAATTCTACAGCACTGCTGGTCACAGCTGACTTCCAGCTGGAGCGCTCAAGGGCCAGGGCTTCCCAGTTCTGTGTCTATGCTGGAGCTTTTAAGGTTGGCTTTGAGCCCGTCTTTAAATCTCTTTTCCTGTCCACCAATTCTATAATATATGAGTCCAGCATCTTATCTTTTAGTTGCTCACAGATGAAAAGATTCTATGATCTCAAGCAATGGAAATATGAAGATATACAAACTTGCCTGAATGGATACGTTGACAATGCTGATGAAGGATAAATCCTTGATTAATTCTCTAAAAGACTGGAAAATTCAAAGGGAGGCATATCTTAACTCTAGCTTTTGATAAATAAGAGGATCATGTAATCAGTAGATGTACAAAGTAATATTTAATTCTTTGACATATCAGTTAAAGCCTTTGGTAGGGAGAGAGGGGCACATCTTTGCCCCTGCCCCAATAAATAGGTAGCATTTAGTAAACTGAGGCCCCTTCTCCGCTGCCATATAAAATCCAGATTATCTGCTTTGAACTGGATTATATAGTGGTGTAGACTCATATAATCCAGTTCAAAGCAGATAATGTGGATTATCCTCTTGGATAATCTGGATTATATGGCAGTCTAGGAGGCACCTAAAGCTCTTTCTCCACTGCCATACAAAATCCAGATTATCTATTTTGAACTGGATTATATGGAAGGGTAGGCTCATATAATCCAGTTCAAAGCAGATAATGTGGATTATAGGAGCCCCTGGTGGCGCAGCGGGTTAAACAGCTGAGGTGCTAAACTTGCTGACTGAAAGGTTGCTGGTTTGAATCCAGGGAGTGGGGGTGAGCTCCCGCTGTTAGCCCCAACTTCTGCCAACCTAGCAGTTCGAAAAGATGCAAATGTGAGTAAATCAATAGGTACCGCTCTGGTGGGAAGGTAACGCCACTCCATACAATTATGCTGGCCATGTGACCTTGAAGGCGTCTATGGACAACAACGGCTTTTAGGCTTAGATGAGCACCATCCCCCAGAATCAGACACGACTAGACTTAATGTCAGCACAAAGGTTTGACCCACTGCACCTGACCCTGCCGGCACAAAGGTTTGACCCACTGCACCACCGGGAGCTCCATCTGTAACTTAAACTGGTAATATATTCACTTTTGACAAAAAGGAACTAATGATTAACACTAGAATTAATTATAATGTTAATCATTAACACCTTAACATTAGCCATAACTTCCTGATTGTAAGAGCTGTTGGCAGAAGCTGGGGCTAATATTGGGTGCTCATCCTGCTCCCTGGATTCGAACCACTGATCTTTCAGTCAGCAAGTAGTCTTCATCTGTGGAATAGGTTGCCAGGGAGTGGGTGGAGTCTCCTTTGCTGGAGGTTTTTGAGCAGAAGTTGGATGGCCATCTTTCATGCTTTCATGCTTTGGTTGTGTATTCCTGCATTGGCAAGGGGTCGGACTGGATGGCCTCTGGGGATCTCTTCCAATTTGATGATTGTATGATTAGAAGTCAGCAGATATTTGCAACTAATTGCTTCTTTCTCTGGTACAAATGACTTGCTGCTTTTATTCTGTGAGTTGCATTTATCCCCTTATGGGTCGCCCGCTGTGACAACGTCCTCTGTGTGCCTACTTTAAGGCCTGAGCGCTGTTGATGCCGTCTTGTGTGTGCCCAGCCCACTCCGCCCTAGAGGCTCCCTGCCAACTCAATTAGACCCGTTAATCCCAAATCCCTCGAGCTCCGAATCACGAGGACAGCAAGCCATAAAATCTGACACACAAAAACACTCTGCAGCTGGGACCAGGGCCTTTGATTCCAACCAACAAGAGCCCGGCCTTTTTTCTTGGATTTTCCTCCACCCCAGTTTTTGGAGATACAGCATGATCCCCTTATCCACAGATTTCCCCACACCTCAAAACATATCTCCACCGAAAGTATTTGTGGGTTTCTCTAGGTCAGCGTATCTCAACCTGGGGGTCAGGATCCCGGAGGGATTGGGAGGCAGTGTCAGAGGGGTCACCAAAGACCATCAGAAAACACAGTATTTTCTGTTGGTCATGGGGATTCTGTGTGGGAAATCCGGCCCAATTCTATCATTGGTGGGCTTCAGAATGCTTTTTGATTGTAGGTTAACTATAAATACCAGCAACTACAAATGTCAAGATCTATTTTCCCCAATCTCCGCCAGTGTTTACATTCAGGCATATTGAGTATTCATGCCAAATTTGGTCCAGATCCATCATTGTTTGAGTCCACAGGGCTCTCTGGATGTAGGTGAACTACAACCCCAAAACTCAAGGTCAATACCCATCAAACCCTTTCAGTATTTCCTGTTGGTCATGGGAGTTCTGCGTGCCAAGTGTGGTTCAATTCCATCATTGGTGGAGTTCAAAACGCTCTTTGACTCTAGGTTAGGTATAAATCTCAGCAACTACAACTCCCAAATGACAAAACCGATTCCCGTCCCCAACCCTACCAGTATTCAAATTGGGGCATATCAAGTATTTGTGCCAAATTTGGTCCAGTGAATGAAAATAGATCCTGCATATAAGATTTTTACATTATGATTCAGAACAGCAGCAAAATTACAGTTATTAAGTAGGTAAAGGTAAAGATTTTTCCCTCACATTAAGTCCAGTTGTGTCCGACTCTGCGGGTTGGTGCTCATCTCCATTTCTAAGATGAAGAGCCAGTATTGTCCATAGATGCCTCCAAGGTCATGTGGCTGGCATGATTACATGGAGCGCTGTTATCTTCCTGCCAGAGTGGTACCTATTGGTCTACTCACATTTGCATGTTTCCAAACTACTAGGTTGGCAGAAACTGGGGCTAACAGCATGAGCTCACGCCACTCCCCGGATTCAAACCTCCGACCTTTTGGTAAGCAAGTTCAGCAGCTCAGCGGTTTAACCCTGCGCCACCGGGGGCTCCAGTTATGAAGTAGCAATGAAAATAATTTTATGGTTGGGGGTCAGCACAACATGAGGAATTGTATTAAGGGGTCACGGCATTAGGAAGGTTGAGAAACACTGCTCTAGGTCCTCCAGTGTGATTTCATGGTATGATTCCAGCCTAAGTATAGTCAAAATATAGGATACAGTATTATGTATCGTTTCAGATATCCATGGGGGAATCTTCGAACATGCCTCCTGCAGCACTCTTGCTCTGATTCCACTCTTCTTCACCCTAAGGACTGGAGAAGAGGAACCAGGGTGCATCTGCACTGCATAATTAATGCGATGATTATGGTTCAGTGGGAGTTGTAGTTTTACAAGGCAGACTTCTCTGCCTAAAATGCTGATGCTTTACCAAATTACAAATCCTAGGATTCCATAATATTGAGCCATAGCTAATGTTGGTGTAAAATTACATTAAATCTGCAGTGTAGATCCACCTTTTCAGTGTCTCAGGTCTGTTGGCTTGTCATAACAAGAGCAGTTCCATTGAATCAATTGTTAATCACATAGGCAAGCACTTATTTATTAGGCTGGTACTAATAAATAGGCTTCAGGCTGCAGTCTCCCCGGAGATTGTGTAGCCTCACTATCAAATTTTTGCAGTTTGACACCTCTTTAAAGCATGGTAGATATTTTTCAGGCCATGTTCCACCATTACCAATCTGGAGATGAGCTTCTAAAGAGGAACTCCATGGAGAAAAAAATTGCTCTGGTCTGATTCTTTGCTTCTCTTTGTCCTTTTAAAAAATCCGGATATGAAATTAAACTTAATCCAAGAAGCAAGGCAGCTAATTAGTGGGACAGGAAACCTTTTAGAAAGGCTTTCCTTCCTTGTCCAGACAAGAAGAGCAAAGACCGAGAGAAGAAGAACCATGAAGGTGGCTGTTTTGGTCAGTTGTGCTACAGCCCTTCTTTTCTTTGTCCCATCAGGTAAGTACATGATCTGATGGTTGCAGTGTAACCTCTGTGTTCACAGGGGATATAGTCCAGGTCCCAAATAAATACCTTTTTTTGGTTTTGTCAGGAGCGACTTGAGAAACTGCAAGCCGCTTCTGGTGTGAGAAAATTGGCCATCTGCAAGGACGTTGCCTAGGGGATACCTGGATGTTTTGATGTTTTACCACTAGGGCTGGTCAATTCGTTTCGTTAATTCGTAATTCGTTAAAAAATTCGTTAATTTTTGAATTACGAAACGATTACAAAACTTTTTTTTTAACCTGGAAATGTTTTTAAATATCGAAACGGCAGGCGCCAAAAAATTTTGTATTTCCGTCCATTTCGGAAATACGTAAGATGGCCGCCTGCCAATGCTTGCTGGGAGCTCTCCTCTCTCGGCGCCGGCTGAGCAAGCGAGCGAGAGGGCGAGCGAGAGGGGCAAGCGAGGCATTCTCTCCTGACGTTTTGCCTGCATCTATGGCAAGCATCCTCAGAGGTAGTGAGGTCTGTTGGAAGTAGGAAAAAGGGTTTATATTTATGTGGAATAATGACCAGGGTGGGACAAAGGACTCTTGTCTGCTGGAGCGAGGTGTGAATGTTTCAACTGACCACCTTGATTAGCATTTGATGGCTTGGCAGTGCCTGGAGCAATCTTTTGTTGAGAGGTGATTAGATGTCCCTGATTGGGTTGTTGTAGGTTTTTTCAGGCTATATGGCCATGGCCTAGAGGCATTTTCTCCTGACTTTTCGCCTGCATCTATGGCGAGCGAGAGGGGCGAGCGAGAGGGGCGAGCGAGAGGGGCGAGCGAGTGGCGAGCGAGCGGCGAGCGAGAGGGGCGAGCGAGCGGCGAGCGAGAGGGGCGAGCGAGGCATTCTCTCCTGACGTTTTGCCTGCATCTATGGCTAGCATCCTCAGAGGTAGTGAGGTCTGTTGGAAGTAGGAAAAAGGGTTTATATTTATGTGGAATAATGACCAGGGTGGGACAAAGAACTCTTGTCTGCTGGAGCGAGGTGTGAATGTTTCAACTGACCACCTTGATTAGCATTTGATGGCTTGGCAGTGCCTGGAGCAATCTTTTGTTGAGAGGTGATTAGATGTCCCTGATTGGGTTGTTGTAGGTTTTTTCAGGCTATATGGCCATGGCCTAGAGGCATTTTCTCCTGACTTTTCGCCTGCATCTATGGCGAGCGAGAGGGGCGAGCGAGGCATTCTCTCCTGACGTTTTGCCTGCATCTATGGCAAGCATCCTCAGAGGTAGTGAGGTCTGTTGGAAGTAGGAAAAAGGGTTTATATTTATGTGGAATAATGACCAGGGTGGGACAAAGGACTCTTGTCTGCTGGAGCGAGGTGTGAATGTTTCAACTGACCACCTTGATTAGCATTTGATGGCTTGGCAGTGCCTGGAGCAATCTTTTGTTGAGAGGTGATTAGATGTCCCTGATTGGGTTGTTGTAGGTTTTTTCAGGCTATATGGCCATGGCCTAGAGGCATTTTCTCCTGACTTTTCGCCTGCATCTATGGCGAGCGAGAGGGGCGAGCGAGCGGCGAGCGAGCGGCGAGCGAGAGGGCCCGCCAGAGTGAGTGCCTGCCTTCCCTCCTTAATAATAATTTTAATTTCTCCTCCCTATTCTACTAAATTAATAATTAAAATTTAAAAATATTTAAAAAATATTGGAAAAAAAGGGCGCCATCTTTACAAAATGTTTTGTAAATATTTACGAAATTTCGTAAATACCGAACTTTTTTTTTGGAAAATTTTGTAATTATTTTAAATATCGAAACAAAAAAAACCCCCAATTACAAATCGATTTTAGAAACAAATTTTTGCGTTGTTACCCAGGCCTATTTACCACCCTTGTGAGAGGCTTCTCTCATGTCCCCGCATGGAGAGCTGGAGCTGATAAATGGGACTCATCCACGCTCTCCCCGGATTTGAACCTACAACCTGTCAGTCTACAACCAGCGCAACCGAGAGCTCCTATAATAAATACCCGAAACTATGGATTATAGCAAATCTGATATGACTATAGTTTCGCTGGAAGCAGACTATAGAATACCATTAGAGGACCTAGGGTTAATTTGTATTGTAGACTTAATGCAGTTTGACACCACTTTAATGGCCCTGTCAATCCTATTGAACCCTGGAATTTGTAGATTGGTAAGGCACCAGCACTCTTTGACAGAGAAGACTATAAACCTGGTAAAACTACAATTCCCATCAAAGGGGTCACATTGTACTTTGAATGCATCAGTGCCTCACTTTTGAGGTTTGATATTGGGGTAACCAGAGTATTCCCAGCTCATACAATTAGATCTGAATTTGGAGTAACCGCTATTTCAGACCTGATATATCCCAATTTATTTAATTATTGGTGTAAAGTGGATGAAAACAGAGTCTCTTAGGGCATTTCCAGATAGCACCAAATCAGGGGCAAGAAAAAAGAAAAAAGAGGAGGACCTGAGAGCAGGTTCACATACAGACCTGTTGGTCCTGGGATTTTTGCTTCTATTGTCCAAATTTGCTGCTTTGTTGTGGGATTTTGCAACCCCCAAGATGGCCACCGTGAGATATTCACCAGAAATTTCAGCTTAAAAAAAAACCTTAAGATGCAAATATGCGAATCATTGTATAAGTTCCATTCCTGGGTTATAGAGGCTGCATGGCCATCTGTAGACACAAGTTTGGCTATGTACTTGTGCCTGGGAACTATGGGATGCTGTTCCTAGGTTATACATGTCTGCTCCTGATTGCTGTTATTGTGAAAAGATGTACAACATTCACTACAGGGCGACAACTTCGTCCTGACAAGAGAAACTTTGCCATCCACAGGTTTAATGAAGTTTCTAACACACAAACAAAGTTTATGGAATAGGACCACTACTTTCGAAGGCAGTGTTACACAATCAAACAGGAACACTCACTTTTAAGCCAGGAACAGAACTTAGTCGTTATTACTACTTTTTAGAGGCTGCCTGGCTATCTGTGCAGACAGGTTTTGTGGTGTACTTGTTGCATGATGTTCCAAGGTCAGGGGTCCACAAACCTTTTAAGCAGAGGGCCAGGTCACAGTCCCTCAAACTGTTGGAGGGCCAGATTATAATTTGAAAAAAAACATGAATGAATTCCTATGCACACTGCACATATCTTATTTGTAGTGCAAAAAAAAACCCCACTTAAAAACAATACAATAATTAAAAAAAATAAAATGAACAATTTCAATGAATTTTAACAAACAATTTTAACAAATATAGTATTTCAATGAGAAGTGTGGGCCTGCGTTTGGCGGATGAGATAGGATTGTTGTTGTTGTATTGTTGAAGGCTTTCATGGCCAGAATCACTGGGTTGTTGTAGGTTTTTTTCGAGCTGTATGGCCATGGTCTAGAGGCATTCTCTCCTGATGTTTCACCTGCATCTATGGCAAGCATCACCTCTGACCTCACCTCTGAGGATGCTTACCATAGATGCAGGCGAAACATCAGGAGAGAATGCCTCTAGACCATGGCCATACAGCCCGAAAAAAAACCTACAACAACCCAGTTGTTGTTGTTGTTGTGTGCTTTCAAGTTGTTTCAGACTTAGGTTGACCCTGAGCGAGGGCCAGGTAAATGACCTTGGAGGGCCATATTCGGCCCCCGGGCCTTAGTTTGAGGATCCCTGTCCTAGGTTATACATATCTGTTCCTCATTGCCTTTATCATAAAAACATGGGAAAGTTGATTGCATGGCAAAACCTTGGTTTGTGTGTCACAAACTTCATTAAATGTGTGGAGGGCAAAGTTTCTCATGCCAGGATAAAGTTTTCACCCTCTAATCAACTATTGCCATGTTTTTAGGATACAACCAATCAGGAGCCCACATATACAACCCAGGAACAAACCAATATTTAAAAAAATCCCATATTTTCTGAGTGTAGGGACATACAGAGAAATTCTGGTTGCGTGGAAGGGCCCATAGTCCAATGTTCAAGCCATAGAGGACATTGTTTATTTCCTTTTTAAAAAAAAATGGCATGTGATAATTATTTATGTAGAGGACAAACAGGATTGCCCTTTGCAAGGCTCTCACCATCTTGGGACACAGAAGGTTGCTTTTCCTGAAGTTAAAGCAGCCGTTGTTACAAAAAGAAATGTTTGATGAAAGGAATAACAGTAGCAAGTTCAATGTATTGTCGAAGGCTTTCATGGCTGGAATCACTAGGTTCTTGTGGGTTTTTTCGGGCTATAGAGCCATGTTCTAGAGGCATGCCTCTAGAACATGGCTCTATAGCCCAAAAAAACCCACAACAACCTAGTAGCAAGTTCCTTTTCCTGTTCTCTCAAGTTTATTGCCCTCTTGTACACATACAGCATTTTTATTGTCTGGTTTTTTTGATATGGTCTGTTGACTTACACAATAAACCGTCTACTTATTTAATGTGGGTCCTTTCACTTACTCAGAAGGCTCTAGGGCAGTGGTTCCCAACCTGTGGGTCCCCAGATGTTTTGCCCTTCAACTCCCAGAAATCCTAGCAGCTGGTAAACTGGCTGGAATTTCTGGGAGTTGTAGGCCTAAACATTTGGGAACCCACAGGTTGAGAACCACTGCTCTAGGGAGTGATTGAATTTTTTCCCCTCTGTCTGGAATTCTGTCCTTGGTAGGATATAATGAAATCCTCCTTGCTGGCCTAGGGATGTGCTAACCCCATTATGTATAATAGCATAGTTAAATAGCACCCCCTTACGTTAAATGGCAAAAAGCTCAAGCATGAGCTGGAAGAACCTGAGGATATGTGAATACTATTTATTTGGGCTGCTGTGGGTTTTCCAGGCTATATGGCAATGTTCCAGAAGCATTCTCTCCTGAGGTTTTGCCCACATCTATGGCTGGCATCTTCAGGGGTTGAGAGGTCTGTTGTAAACTAAGCAAGTGAGGTTTATATATTTGTGGAATGTCCAGGGTGGGAGAAAGAACTCTTCTCTGCTTCAGGCAAGTGTAAATGTTGGAAATGGCCACCTTGATTAGCATTTTATGGTCTTTCAGCTTCAAAGCCTGGCTGGTTGCTGCCTGGGGGATCCTTTGTTGGGAAGTGTTTGCTGGCCCTGATTGTTTCTTGCCTGGAATTCCCCTATCTTCTTTATTTGCTGTCCTGATATTAGAGTTTTTTAATACTAGTAGACAGATTTTGTTAATTTTCATGGTTTCCTCCTTTCCCTTGAGATAGTCCATATGTTTGTGGCTTCTCTGTGTCGTCCGACATGGTGGTTGTGAGAGTGGTCCAGCATTTCTGTGTTCTCAAATAATATGCTATGTCCAGGTTGGTTCGTCAGGTGCTCTACTATGGCTAACTTCTCTGGTTGAATTAGTCTGCAGTGCCCTCGATTTGTGTTTGGGCACTGCTATTTGTTTGTTTGTTTATTTAATAGATTGCCTTTTCCTCAGAGTGGGACCTAAGGCAGCTCCCCAAGATAGGGTTAAAATGTTTACAACATAATCTTTGAAATAATTCATTTAAAATCCATTAAAACCATACCGAAGTATAAAGCTATATAAAACATAACCCATAAAAAGCCACTCCTGCTTATACATAGAAAGCGTGCTAAATAAAAAAGAGGTTTTTTTCTACCAGTAAAATGAAGAAAGAGAGGAGGCCACTGCAAGCTATGCCTACAAACCAGTTCTAACAGTTCTCATCTCTACCAGGAACAGATCTTTTGTAAACCTAATGGGTCTTGGTTGCTTAGTCAAGATGTTTGGGAGCTTACTTACTTGCTTAGGCAATCCCTCATTGTCTGAGTAGGATTGACTTCCAAGATCAGTGTGCTGGCGATGGGTCTGTAGGTGACTGTGGAGCCCTATTCTGGACCTGCATGTTCTCCCGCAGTGAGGGCATTGGTTTCCAGGTGGAAGGCGGTCCCAGTCAGGGATGGCTTGACACGCCTTCCTCTCTTCTGCCCTCCATTCGTGCCTCTTCAAATTCTACAGCACTGCTGGTCAAAGCTGACCTCCAGCTAGAGCAGTCAAGGGCCAGGGCTTTCCAGTTCTCAGTGTCTATGCCACAGTTTTTAAGGTTGGCTTTAAGCCCATCTTTAAATCTTTTGTCCTGTCCTCCAACATTCTGTTTTCCATTCTTGAGTTCGGAGTAGAGCAACTGCTTTGGGAGACGGTGGTCGGGCATCCCGACAACATGGCTGGTCCAGCAGAGTTGATGGCAGAGGACCATCGCTTCAGTGCTGGTAGTCTTTGCTTTTCCCAGCACACTGACATTTGTCCATTTATCTTCCCCAGAGATTTGCAGGATTTTTCAGAGGCAACGCTGATGGAATCATTCTAGGAGTTGCATGTGACGTCTGGAGATAGTCCACATCTCGCGGACATATAGCAGGATTGGGAGGACAATAGCTTTATAAACAAGCACCTTGGTATCCCTATGGATGTCCCGGTCCTCAAACACTCTCTGCTTCATTCGGAAAAATGCTGCACTCACAGAGTTCAGGCGGTGTTGTATTTCAGTGTCAATGTTGACTTTTGTGGAGAGGTAGCTGCCAAGGTAGTGGAAATGGTCAACATTTTCTAATGTTACACCATTAAGCTGTATTTCTGGCATTGGAGAGGGATTAGCTTGTGACTGCTGGAAGAGGACTTTGGTTTTCTCACTCAATGACAGGCCGAGCTTCTCGTACACTTCGGCAAAGGTGTTTAGAGTGGCTTGTAGGTCTTCTTCTGAATGGTTGCTTGGTCAAGATGCATGGGAGTATAAAGGACTTGCTCATAATTACACATTCCTAGTGTGAGGAATTCAATTTCCATCTCCAACTACTGGGAAGACTGCAGCTGAACACAGAGGAATCAAAGACATAGCCAGGAAGGGAATTTTTGAAGGGCCTGGCAGCTCTCCAAATAGAAAGTAGAGTCAGTTTTTCCATATTCCACAATTAATAGCACAGAAAGGTTCAAGGAAACTGTGGCTCTTTTGCTTAAAGCCTCCTAACACTCAGGCTGCAATCCTTTTGCGAGGCATGATGCTCTTTATTAAATTGTCAAGTAAGGGCATTCTTGAATGGCATGACCATGGTTTGAAATAATGTGGGTTCTTTAATATGAGGAACATCTGGCAGAGGCAGATGCCTGTTTGCTCCAGACTGAAAGGGATTACTCCAGCCCACAAGAGGAGGATTTGGGAGGAAAACACTTCCCCCCTGTGGCAGTCAGTACTAACAGCAGGCACCCCACATGTAATGTCTTTGGCCTTTATTAATTTTTGTCTCGTGATGTGCTTAATTTTGAACACGTGGCCACTTTAACTGTGTTGTGAAAGACTGAGCTTCTTGTATTTTTACTATTGTTTGACTACTTCCTGTTTTAACATTTCTTCTTATTTCACATAGGCCTTCTCAACCATACGCCCTCTAAATGTTTGTTTACATCCTATTAGTTTTCTTAACTTTCTAACTTTCACAACCACAGAAGTGAGGGATAGAATAGTATGGGGCATCCTAACTTTAGTATCATTATTTTCCCTCCAAATGTGCTAGATGACAACAGGAAAGGAGATTCCACCTGAACATTAGGAATTTCCTAACTGTGAGAGCTGTTCAACAGTGGAAATCTCTGCCCTGGAGTGTGGTGGAGGCTCCTTCTTTGGAGGCTTTTAAGTAGAGGCTAGATGGCCATCTGTCAGGGGGTGCTTTGAATGCAATTTTCCTGCATCTTGGCAGGGGGTTTATGCCGTCACACCCGAGTCTCTTTCTCACGTCTATCTGATAGAAATTTTGATGGTAGAATGGAAAAGGAAAAGCTCTGCCCTCCTCCAGGAAGAGATGGAGCCAAGCAATTGAGCTGAGGAAGCAATATAACTGGTGCAAACAACATTGATTGACAGCTATAAATAAGCAATCAATCCAACTATACATTTACAAACTAAGCAAGTATGGGCATGTTATACAGTTTAAACCTTTGCACTTTAAAGTTCTACACACAGGTGGCGCCACTTGCACCATCACAGGGTTGGACTGGATGACCCACGAGGCCTCTTCCAACGCTATGATTCTATGACTCAAGGTCTTGGCTGTGTTTTTGATACTTGTATATTTAGGTTGCCTTCTCTTTCAGGGTCACCCTTGAAATGTTACACCTGCCTGTTCCCCACCATCTCCCCACTGGACTGTTTTAAGTTCGTCACACCGTGCGGACCATCGCAGAGGTGCCTCCAGTCTGTGACAACGGGGCACAGAGGTTCGTTTGCAAAATTTCTGACCATCTTCCCAAAATGGTTTACAGTTGGCCATCCATATTTGTGGGCTTAACTTTTGCAGATTTGATTAATATGTGCTCTCTTGGAATGTTTTGATTCTCCAGCATGATTCTATGGTCAACTTCTGCCACAGAGTCACATTTGAGAACCCAGGGGTTCCTAGAAAGATGTTCTAGGAAGTCACAAAAAGTAGTAGGTTTTTAAAATTAATGTCATTTGCACTTGGGGGGGGGGGAGGGTCCTGAGCCCCAAATACCAACTTATGTGGAGGCCTGACTGTAGTATATTTTGTAGAGTTTTTTTTCCAAGTCCTAGGAAAGCAAATGGAGAGATGGAAGAATATTTTGAAGGTGGGCTGGGGACATTTTTTGGATGCCAGATTCTAGGGACACAGCTGGAAAGGGCTGTTGTTGCTTTCCTGCCCTGGATTCCTGAAGGAATCTGGCCATAGCCAGAACTAGGATGTTGGTTGAAACATACAGTGAATTGAAAGATTTTGGCTTTCATCTCCTCCAACCCTTTGCCTTAGCCATGTCATCTAAAGGAAGCTGGAAATAATAATACATACATACGAGAAGGAAATCATTGACCTAATCTAGCAAATCCGTGTTTATGACTCGATTGAAAAGCAGACATTTTGCAACCTGTACAACATATGGAATCCAAGCATATTTCTATGTGCGTATTTTTTAGGAATTTAGAACTACAATCCTAAACAAGCACATATGCTAGGAAGCCTTTGCCACTGGAGTCAGTGAGCTTGACTTCTGTATAAATACATGTGAAGTTATGTCATTATGATACAGGGGGAAAGTGGCTAAATAATAATAATAATAATAATAATAATTGACACAATACTGGGTGCAGTGCCTAATGACCTTGGCCTGCACTTAAACACAATTGGTGTTGACAATATTACCATCTGTCAGCTGCAAAAGGCCACCCTACTGGGATCAAATACAAAAGCCAGAGTAGTGACCTTTTTTACTGTGTACTAATCTTGTTGAGTATCATATAATAATAATACCATTTGCAGGCATTCCACAACCCAGACAGTGGGTTTATTCCCTGACTCCAGGAGAAATGGACACATCAAGGGAGTAAATTGACCTTTGGTCTATCTCTTTTCTCATTGCTTTTCTTGGATCAGGTGCTCTTGAGGTGGTGATCCATGAGATGAGTTGTGGGAATCCTTCCATGTGTGGCCTCCGCGGCACCCGCTCCATGTTGGGAACCAATTTCACCTACTACACTACCTGCTGCTCCACCGATCTGTGCAACAAGGCTGTTCGACAGGATGTCCACATTTTTGGGGGGCTGTTGCTTCCTTCCCTATCATTCTTCCTGGTAAACATCTTCTGAGATGGTTATCTCAAAACTCACTTGCAACATTTTGCCACTTTGTGTCAACTTATTATAGGGGAAAGTTGCATAGATGACCCTTCTTTTCCTATCTCCTTTTATTCTACTTTCTTACTTTCCCAGCTGGAATTTATGGCTGTTCCAAACAACAGTAATAAAACATTATTGTATGCCTCATGCCTCTGTTGACTTTGTCTCAGAAATGGAAAGTGGGAATTTTGCCAAAATGAAAGGAGGTGAGTGGGACCAAGTCCTTCCCACCTCGTACTTTATGGTCTTTTTCTCCCTCCACTATCAACATGTGAACTAAAAACTACTCCCAACTGCAATCTCATAACTATGTGATGCATGAGGCATGGGCAAGCTTAAGCACCTGAGGGGGAAAGGGAAGGGGCCTGTGGCTGTTAGGAATTGTGGGAGTTGAAGTCCAAAACATCTGGAGGGCCAAAGTTTGCCCATGCCTGTGATATACTGTCATGTTCCTATCTCAGCAGGATCCTGCAATCTGTAGTTTGGTGAGATATTGAGACTTCTCTCCTGAAGTCTGCTCCCTTTTGTGTCACAACTCTCCATTACAGATTTCGAAGCACCTCACCAAACTACAGATCCCAAGTGTCCACCAATGTTGTGGAGACTTCAACAACTGCAAGTGAAAATGAACTCAGATTTTGTGATGGCTTTGAAATCCCTCCCTGTCTGTTAATACACACTTTAGAGTTATTGCTACAGTCCTTTTTAAAACTGTATCTTAGGGTCTCAGCATCTATATAAATAAAAATGCAATGTGTTTGTGGGATTAACATAACTCAAAAACCACTGGACGAAATGACACCAAATTTGGACACCAGACACCTATTAGGCCAATGAGTGACCATCACTCATAAAAACACTGGAAAACCCAGTGGAAGAGACTTAAAAAGCCAAAAAAAATGCATTACAACACATGAGCAAAACTACAAATATACACATATACACAAATATACATACGCAAAACACATATACACAGACTGGGCCACAGCAACGTGTGGCAGGGGACAGCTAGTATATAAATAAAAATGTAATGTTCATTTGTGGGAGTAACATAACTCAAAAACCACTGGATGAATTGACAACAAATTTGGACACAATGCACCTATCAGGCCAATGAGTGACCATCACTAATAAAAACACTGGAAAACACAGCGGAAAAGACTTAAAAAGCCAAAAAAAATACATTACAACGTGTGTGCAAAATCACACACACAGAGATATACATGAAAACACACATATATACACATAAATAAAGGTAAAGGTTTCCCCCTGACATTAAGTCCAGTCGTATCCAACTCTGGAGGTTGGTGCTAATTTCCATATGTGTATGTACACAAATATATACACACACATACACACACACAAAACATATATACAAAGACTGGGCCACAGCAACACATGGCAGGGGATGGTTAGTATCTCAATATGATTCCGAAAGCGACTAAACCTTCTAGGGTTGGCCTTACAACTCTTGTCCATGTGATACTATCTTAATACTTTATTTCCATACTTACCAATTTGATTTTCAACAGCTTGAATAATGGACTATGGATTTGGAAAATGATTTGGACATGAGACCATGACTCGGCATTTTATATGGTTTTAATCTGTTTGATTAATTGATATGTGTTTTAGAAGCTTATATATTTGGATTTTTTATATTCTGATGAGCTGTGTTTTATTGTTTAGCTGCGCAGCTAAACCTTCAGGGTCAAGAAAGGGGTGGTAAAAATGAAGTAAATAACAACTATAAATAAATAATGATAATTTTACTATAACTTATAGTGCTGATCTGAATGCCCATGGATGCTGTTTAGAACATATCTAGTATGCTATTCCAATGGAACTGAGAAAAAGAGGTCAAACAGTCCATTTGGTATTTTTAAAAACAAGTTATTTCATTTTTTATTTATATTTAAATTCAAATCATTTTGTCCCACACAGAAAACAGATTCCCCCCTCCCGCTGCTGTGAAATACATGTACATACATAAAAAATATCCCTTGATGCCCCCAACCCAACAATCCCTGCCACGGAAGTGCCACGTCCCTTTTCCATGGCCAGAAGTTTGTTATTTCAAGGCTTTGGCAACCAGCTCGTAAGCTAATTCAATTTCTTCATCATCTGGACAGGTGCTGGCAAATTCCTCACGAGCATAAGCATTTTTGAGATAGCGGTGGATGCCGCGGAATTCCTCAGGGATGGTAAAGTTACGGTATTTCTTGCAAACCACCTGTTGGGATTGGTCCAAAAGAGAAGAGAACAGATTATGCAAAAAATAGTACTAGGTATGCCAACTGGCATGATTTGTTACAGAACAAAATCCTGTAACATGTTGGATTATTTTACTTCGTTACTTCTATGACAGTGGTTCTCAACCTGTGGGTCCCCAGGTGTTTTGGCCTACAACTCCCAGAACTCCCCATATCTCCCTTGAGGAAAGACTCAGCAGGGGTTGGATGTGTAACTAGCCCCCTTTCTCCAAAGCCAAAAGTGGGTAGCCAGTGGCAAAAAAGTTTCAGATTCTGGAGTATTTCAGATTACCAAAAAAAAAAAAAAACCAAAAAAAAAAAAACCCCTGAGACTCAGCCTATACTCTTTGGAAATTAGTTTTCTAGCTTCCTAAAGTAACATTCCATTTTTATCATATGTGTATGTATGATTTGATATGAATGCATTAGCTTATTTGTCTATGTCTGAAAGCTCTGCTTTGCTATCCCACAGAAGCTGTCCAAATGTCCAAGAGGCACCCCCAAGCAGGACATAAATAGCCCTCTATTGTAGAAGTTCCCAGAAAATGCTAAACCGAAAGGCACATATCTTCTAAAGGAGGAAAGGAGTTCACCTTGACAATGTGCAGCTTTGGCAGCAGATTGCAGTCGGCCAAAGTGAGTTCATCCCCATCAAGGAATTTGCGGTTGGACTGGCCCTCATCCTCAGCACTGTTCTCATCCACCTCTTCTGGGAGTGGTGTCACCAAATATATATCCATAACCTTCAATGCTTTCAGCAAACCTTTCTCGAGGTCTACATAATGAGGGGAGGATAGGGTGGAGGGGAGGGAAGGAGGAGGAATACGTGGAACGAATGAAAACTGAAGGGACAACGCGTAACATCTGAAAGTAGTAGTAACAATGCTGGAAAAGGAGCCAATGGGATTTAAGGTGAGAAGGCAATGAAATTGAAGAAATAATTGGAAAAGAAAAAAGAATAAATGAGAACACAAGAGAAAGAACAACTTCAATGGTCAAGAATTTTAGGGACACATTTATTACTTTTGGGAAGACAAGATACGTGTATATTACAACTTTTGGCTTTTCATAAATAGATAGATCGCAGATCCACACACATTTTGGTGCCTCAAATGTTAGTGCTGTTTCTGGGTATATTTGATGTGCTGATTCCAAAAATGGCACCAGTTTTCCCCTACTAGTTTTTGACATACAGAACATACGCCATCTAGCAGTGGCCATCCGCTCACTCATAGAAAATTATGATATCCATGACTAAGAAACAAGAGCTGGTGCAGTCTTTTCAATGGGATTTTCTGAATCAGCACCCCAAATAACCCCAGGAGCAGGCCTAAAACACCAATAAATTTTGTTGGGCTTTGCTATAATATAAATATATAGTAAATTAGAAGTGTAATAAAGATAACACGTAACATAAGCTTTAATATATATATATCTCATATCATCTTTTCCTGTAGTGTGTAGTGTTGTATTTCATGTCCAGGGTCATTTGTAAAATCATAGGATCATAGAGTTGGAAGAGACCTCATGGGCCATCCAGTCCAACCCCCTGCCAAGAAACAGGAAAATCGCATTCAAAACATACCCGACAGATGGCCATCCACCCTCTGTTTAAAAGCCTCCAAAGAAGGAGCCACCACCACATTCTGGGGCAGAGAGTTCCACTGCTGAACAGCTCTTACAGTTAAGAAGTTCTTCCTAATGTTCAGGTGGAATCTCCTTTCTTGTACTTTGAAGCCACTGCTCCGTGTCCTAGTCTCCAGGGTAGAACACAAGCTTGCTCCTTCCTCCTTGTGACTTCCCCTCACGTATTTATACATGGCCCTCATCATGTCTCCTCTCAGTCTTCTCTTCTGCAAGCTAAACATGCCCAGCTCTTTAAGCCGCTCCTCATAGGGCTTGTTCTCCAAACCCTTGATCATTTTAGTTGCCCTCCTCTGGACACATTCCAGCTTAGAGTCAACATCTCCCTTTAATTACAGTGTCCATAATATGTAGAATTTGTACATGTAAGTTTCCCTTATTGCTTTTTTTTTTTTTGTAGATGGAACTTTTTGAAACTATTTTTAAAAGGGGGAAAATAGCTAATGGGGTGTGAAGGAGAAGGTAATTAAAATTAAGAGGTAAGTTAGAAAAGAAGAAGAACCAGTATGGACAAGAAAAAAAGAAGAGCAACAGTTGACAAGAATTTTAGAGACAGGGAGAAACTGAGGGTCACAAAAAAATCAATATTAGGTAGCAGGAAGAGCTCCACTGCAAATTTTAGAAAAAGAAAAGGGCTGCCAATAAAAACAAAATTATTGGGACAGTAATACTTGAATGAGCTTTGAAATGATGGAAGGGAACCTGAATGAAGAAAAGTATCAAGCTTGAGAGAAAAAGGATAAGAACCAATTGTTGATAAGAAACTATAAGGGAGAAAGAAATGGCCATTAAAAACCCTAAAAGTAAAACCTGCAACAAAATATTGCAGCACAGAATTATAGATGAGCCAGCCACCAAGCCATGTTCTTGCCCATTCCAGTGATTCCCAAACTGTAGTCGTCCAGGTTTTGGACTTCAACTTCTAATAGCCCTAGCTGATTTGGCCAACCATCAGGAATTCTTGGAACCGAAGTCTAAAATACTTGAAAAACCAAAGTTTGGGAACCACTGCTCTATTCCATCCTCTTCAACTTTTTTTACCCCAGGTTGTTGTAGGTTTTTCAGGCTGCATGGGCATGTTCTAGAAGGTTGTGAGGTCTGTTGGAAACTAGGACAATTGGGTTTATTTATCTGTGGAATAAGGTCCAGGGTGGGAGAAAGAACTCTTGTCTGTTGGAGCTAGGTGTGAATGTTTTAATTGGCCACCTTGATTACCATTTGATGGCCAAGCAGTTTTCAAGGTCTGGCTTCTTACTGCCTGGGGGAATTTTTCGCTGAGAGGTGATTAGCTGTCCCTGATTGTTCCTCTCTGGATTTCCCCTTGAGTTTACCCCAATAGAACCCCCATCTTCTGTTTTCAGTAAGCATGCTCACACCTCGCTGGTGTGGGATTCTTGTAGATGTGGTCACCTTTCTTACAGATTTTTTTTCTATTTCTCATAATTCTGCAAACACTGGGCTTTCCTCTGGCATGCTAATGCCTCCCCTTTGTTCATGGATCATCTCTCAGAAAAAATAAACCAGTTAATTTAGCTAATACCAGATAAGGATCCAAAATGAAAACTGAACTGGAAGGTGAAAAAGGACCAGGGGGGAAGTGGAAAGGAGAGGCCAGAATGGCCAATGAAAACTAAGCAAACACTTAGTGAAGCAGATGGTGAGTTATAGCCAATAACTAAGCAAGACTGAAGATGTCCAACCACAAGACGTAGGGAAATGAAACAGCCAATATAAAGAGAAAGATAGCATGAAGGCAAATGTTGAGAAGACAACATTTGCAAGAGACAATAAATCAAGATTTGGGAGCAAAGATACTTACTAGCATTGAGTGCTGGGTTTGAGTTCTTGATGAAAGCAGAGAACCTGGCAAAGATATCAAGTCCAGCTGTGTTGGACTCTGGATTACGGGCAGCCAACTTGGGGTACCTATAGAAAAAGAAGCCGAAGTCCATTATAAGGCAGCCTCATTTTGGTGGTGGCACCTCCTAAAACATCTAGAGATGAAAATAGCCCCTTTCCTAAAGCTTCATTTAGTTCTTACTTAGGAGGGCACAGAACTTCTTCCAGAAATTCTTCAATCTTGTTAGTGTCCGTATGGACCTCTGTCCCATACATCAAGAACGGTAGCTGTCCTCCAGGGCAGAGCTTTTGTACTGTCTCTGTCCTCCTACAAAGAAAGAGAGGGAAACAATAGTATTGTTTACACATATACAAGGGATGTTGGTATTAAATGGAAAGATACTAACAAACCTAAAAAGACAACAATATCTATGTAGTCGTTAACGTGAAAGAGAAGACATCTCATGAAGCATTAGATATATTTCACCCAC
Source organism: Anolis sagrei (assembly GCF_037176765.1). Taxonomy (NCBI): domain Eukaryota; kingdom Metazoa; phylum Chordata; class Lepidosauria; order Squamata; family Anolidae; genus Anolis; species Anolis sagrei. Next base: position 20,965,384 of record NC_090022.1, read on the forward strand.
CTTTTGGTGTCAACTGTGGTTACATTGAAGGTCACTCCCTTGAGCCAAAGGACCATGAAGAGCCTCTGGGAAAAGGGACAGTTCCCAATTTTGGCTCCATCACTGCCAGCCTGGGGAAAAAAAAACACTAAGGTTCATACATTTCATAATTCAGGAGACACTAATCTCTTATGTTGTAATAAGGATCCAGTTCTCCAAGTAACACAGTGCTCTATAGTACCTTATCTCCTCCTACAGGATGGTTAAGTGGTAATAACAATGGGACATTCAAAGTATGTCTTTAATTAGAAGGTATTCCAGAGGAAAGAACTAGCAAAACCATCTCTTGATCATTCTTTGCCTAAGAAACTCTTTGAAATGGATGAGATTGCTGTAAGTCAACATCAACAGGTAACTTAGTGTTTTTCCTTGTCTTTCACAAACAACTGCAATAGCAACCCCTGCCTCCTAGATGTAGATATTACCCTTTCCCTGACCTGGAAAAATGTCACAGATAGTAGTACTTACAGTCTCTAGAGTTTATTGTTTGGGGATATTGCTAAAGCTAGACTTCCCATGATGTTTGTGGCTCAGCTCCTTTTAATCCCTTCTTTCATGTATCTACATCCACCCCAATTCTTCACAAAACACCAAAGCAGGACTTTTTTATAATCACAGATGATTGAAATTCAATAACAGGAAACAAACCAGAATAAAAAATTGTAGGAAAAAAATGGAAGAGGTCCTGCAGGACTACCAACTAGATCAGTGGTTCTCAACCTGTGGGTCCCCAGGTGTTTTGGCCTACAACTCCCAGAAATCCCAGCCAGTTTACCAGCTGTTAGGATTTCTGGGAGTTGAAGACCAAAACATCTGGGGACCCACAGGTTGAGAACCACTGAACTAGATGAAGATGTCCATATTATATTGTTCCACTATGGGAGTAATTCTATCATTGGGCATTAGGTGGCAAACTTTCCTTGGTTTTAAGTATACTCAACGTCTAGGAAGGGAGGCATTGTTACTACATCTGTGGAAACCTGACCCTTGCATTGCCCTCTGTATAGATGCTAGTAAAAACACAAGTTGTTTATTAACAGGAGAGTTTCCTCTGCAGGCCTTTAAGCAGCTGTATCTTGGCCTTCAGTGCCCTTGACTATTTCCTATGCTAGCTAGAGAGTCTGGGAGTTAGGGTCCAATAGCTTAGGAAGGTCAGGGTTTGAAAAGGAATGAAGTGCAAAAGCAAGGAGAAATTTGTAAGCAGAGTTGTACTCAATACAAGAAGACAAAAAGGAACAGCCTTAAATAGTGATTTTTAAATATAACTTTTTATGAGATTTCTTTGGTAGTTTTGATATTATGTTATTGCTGTCATTAAAAAATGAAATATAATAGAAGACTGGGTCCTAATTTACAAACTCCAGCATGTTAAAAATGCACAGCAAAATGGAAATCAGAAGGAAAGTGGAAGGTGGTGAAAGGAAAGAAATATCCCTTGATGTACAATACAACCTCTGTATTTATAGGGCATACCTTTCTGAATTCACTGCGGAAACTGGAAACCTCATAACAGAAAACCCTATTGAAATCAATTATTTCTACCATAAGTCACCAAAGATTGAGATTCTCAAAATTGCTAATATTGGAGGTATGGTAAACTTCTGAACAAATCTTGCATTGAAACCATGATAGTTTGCCTTAGGGTTGGCACAGAAATGACTTGAAGGCACATAACAACCCTTATTTTTCTACGTTAGGGTAGCCCAAGGGGAAAAGACTCTTGTGCCTTTAAAAGTTGTAGAAAACAGATTTCAGAATGTGTTGCTTGTTTGCTGGTTGACATGACAAACACCTGTTGAAATCCTTTTATTTCCGCCACCCTTAAAGGTTCCCAAGCCCTTTCCAGTTTTCACTCTGGCAGCTCCAATCTCTGTAGCATTCCACAAGATGTTATCTTTTTGAGCAAGCCATCTCTTTCAACACCACATCTCTAGTTCCCTTTAAAGCAACACTACAACTTCCCAAAAGCTCGTAGATAAAATTTTCACACAGGATTGGCAAGGAGGTGGCTGTGTTGAAGGTTGTTAAGCCTTTTGATTTATAAACATCACATACTAGTGTGTGTGCCCAGCATTTCCTGAATATGCATATTATAACGGGACCATTCATAAAATCATAAAGCATCTCAGCACAGATTAACTCAGGTTAATTCTTTTCTCCACGCATACAAAATACTCTGAATATAGGATTCTGTTAAGAACTGATGGCCCAAATTTGGTCATCTTAAGAACCCCTTTCTCCCATCTCCAGCTGGCTTCCATCTCTGCCTATCACTCTGAGAAGACCTCTCTTATAACACCACAATGGAAACTGGTGACACTTTACTCACCTCCATTGGTCATCTCTTCCTCTGAGGTAGACTTTCAATCTATATACTGCCCTCTTGTGTTTGCATCTGAATTCTGCATATACACACACACATCTAATTGTTTTTGAGATGTATCCCAAAAGAAGTGGATTTTTCTACTTGACATCCAACCGCTATTTTAAATTGGATAATGAAGGATACGTGTATCAAATCTGACCAAGATTCATCAAGCCATGTAGAAGCTTTCATGGAACACACACACACACACACACACACACACACGCATACTTTAACTTTTCTATATATGAATATACAAACTTTATTTTTACCAGCCCAAACTTCCAAAAGGATATATTGTCAACATTTTTTTTAAATAGAGAGCAAAAAGTTGATTACAAAATGTTACAATTGTATCTACAAAATGGCAATTTATCTACTCAAAATTCCAGATACTTCATTTCATTCCTCTTTGTGATGATGCGCGGTCATCACTGATTTACTTTGGATCCTCACCTCCCATCATTTATATTTATTTTTTAAAAGTTTCATAAAAATCAGTAAATTTTGTTATCTAGACACACATCTAGAAGCTAGAAACCATGGATAATAGCAAACCCTACCAAAAGGAACAAAATTCTCAGGAATTTGTCAGAGTCCTGCTGGACAACCTAGAGAAGTATTTGGAGTAAGCATTCCATAAAATCACTTCTATAAGAATTGTCTAGGCCTTCCACCATAGATCTTACCAATCAGAAGGTTGACAGTTTGAAGGCCAGGTTGGGGTGAGCGCCCAACCTTCAGCCCAGCTTACTGTCCCATCTAAGCAGTTCAAAACCAGCTGCGAACTGTGAGTAGAGAAATTAGGCACCCCTCAAGCGAGGAGGTATTTTATGGCATCATAAAAGAAATATCAGAAAATGCCGACAATCAAAGAAAGGAGGAAGTCTGTGATCAAGGCTCTTCATCACAGAGGATGGAGCGACAGCATCCCCCGTGGCCAGAATTGAGCACAACCTCCAGGACATAGAAGTTGAGGAAAAAATGTCGACATAATACCTCTATCTGTTGTCTGTCCTGTCTAACGACATTGAATATTTGTCATTTATGTGTTCTGTGACCCGCCCGGAGTCCCCTTCGAGGTGAGAAGGAGAGAACATAAATGCTGAAAATAAATAAAATAAAATAAAATAAAAGTCATTCATTGGGTTTGCTATTATCCAGTTTCCTGTTTTGTGGTAAGTTCTGCTGGAAAATCCAAAAATTCCTAGATATTTTGTTGGATGTGGAAACAACTATGAGTGATGGTTCTGAATTTTGGGATAAGCCTTCAAGTGGCTCTAGAGTAGTGGTTCTCAACCTGGGGTCCCCAGATGTTTTTGGCCTACAACTCCCAGAAATCCCAGACAGTTTACCTGCTATTAGGATTTCTGGGAGTTGAAGGCCAAAAACATCTGGGGACCCCAGGTTGAGAATCACTGCTCTAGAGGTTCAAAATGTTCTTGTTTGCTTATCCAAGGGCCTGCTCTGATCTGGTAGTTTCATTTCACATTTATTATTGCTGAATAAAAGGTTTTTTGAAACACATCCAACTGCTCTTCTTTTGTGTTGTGTAGAAACTCATCTCTATTTTTTCCATGTTATTTCTGCCTCTGGTATCAAAGGTTCTGTCACAGACGAAATGCCCAGATTTATTAACAGAGGCACACCTTGCCTTGGATTATGTCTGTCACTTGCCATAGGATAATTTGGGGGGGGGGGCATTTTGGGGCATTTTTGAGCTCTTGAATGAGCAGTTCTACCTGCTTGCCACATAGCTGTCAAGGATTAGGAATCTCCTGGGGTAAAAAAACAAAACAAAAAACCAAATAAAAACCTTAATTCAGCACAAATATTGTTAAATGCACAGAGATTAAACCCAGACATGGAAATTAAACCCAGACATGGCGATTAAATCCAGAATTTTAGGAGATAATTGCTCACCGCCCTCTGTCTTAACAGATAAATCTGTCAGCTTTGTTTTCTTACCCATTCAGTTTTCTCCCCAAAATCATGCCTCCTGCATATGACGAAATTGGAAAATATCAGCAAATCCTAATCCAAAACCAACTGAAATTAAATTCTGGCTCATTTCTAGTCCCAGTAATTTTGGCAGGGAAATCCTTGAACCAAACCAAATCTGAGTTCTCCAACTATTTCTGCAGCAAGTCAGCACACCTAAGAACATTTATGGATGGGGAGACAACTCCTCTTAGCAACAGTCACCACTGAAAGGAGGGACCATGACATGGCAAACGGTACAATTACTGTGGAAACAGACAGACCCTACAGCCACTAATCTATCACTATGGAAACAGACTGCTTTTCCTCCGGTCTGTTGCCACAGACTCATTTTCAGACCGCCAAGATCCGTTTCCACAATTGAGCAACCATTGCATCAGCCAGGGCACGTAAAGTAGATAGAACAGCATTGCTATGGAGATGCCCAAACAAAATGTTTCAATCAATCGTAAAGCTTCAGATTGCTACCTCCGTAATTTGGACAGATTGTACCTCTTATCACCAGCACTCCACAAATAAATATCGACTGACTGCCCCTGCGGGCAGAGAAAATATTTGCCCATATCTTTTTGAGAGGGCAGGAAAAAAAGTGTGCGGAACTAGGTTCTCCAAGAAACAAAAGCCATACCCATTACAGTCAACTCTCCACATTTGCTAGAGATAAAGGCATAGGGGTCCCTGTGAAAGTTATTTATTTATTTCATGTCAAAAGCATTGCTTAAATAACTATAAAATTGATAAAGGAAGCACGAGCGGCTAAATAATTTTAGACCAAAAATGGGCAGCGGTGACCACATTGTCTGTAGCTTTAAACCATTTTTCCTCTGTACATGAGGCAGGGTATTATGAGCAAGCATACAGATGCAGAGTTGTTTGTTCCACTCCACAATCGCACAAGGTGGAGGATTCTTTTAGGTAGAACCATTTTGTCAGGTTGCCTTTTGATCTGCCCACTCTACTTCTGAGTCTGCTCGGGGACTTCCAAGTTGCCCTTTCTTGGTTTGACCCTGGAGGAAGACCCACATTGGGGGGGGGGGGCATCCAATTGGGACTTCTTGGTTTAGCTGCCCAGAGGGGTGCTCTTGCTGCTACTGGAGGAACTTTAAGAGGAGAGGTATTTCTCATGAAGCTTTTCCTTGATTTGAGTCTGCTGGGAGGAGGCTGATAGCCATGCAGAGGACAGCTTTCACAGTGTTCAATTTTATTTCTCACACAGTTAGCAACTTCCCATCACACATTGGGGGTGGGGGGCAATGCCAGCTAGCTTATGGAGTCTATCAACAGGTGTAGGTTTGAGTCTCCACCTTAAAGTCTCCACCTTAAAGATTTCTCAAACCTACTGACACAGTCTCCCTAATGAGTGAAAAATAACAGGAGGAGGAGCCCACCAAAGGCCTACATCAGGGGTCCTCAAACTAAGGCCTGGGGGCCGGATGCGGCCCTCCAAGGTCATTTACCCGGCCCTTGCACAGGGTCAACCTAAGTCTGAAACTTCTTGAAAGCACACAAAAACAACAACAATCCTATCTCATCAGCCAAAAGCAGGCCCACACATCCCACTGAAATACTAATAAGTTTATATTTGTTAAAATTGTTCTTCATTTTAATTAGTGTATTGTTTTTAAGTGTTTTTTGCACTACAAATAAGATATGTGCAGTGTGCATAGGAATTCATTCATGTTTTTTTCAAATTATAATCTGGCCCTCCAACAATTTTGGGTACTATGACCTGGCCCTCAGTTTAAAAAGTTTGAGGACCCCTGGCCTACATAGTCTACTGGTGTCCAAAAGGGTTGTCGAACCAAAAACTGGAGGCAATTCTTGTCCCTTTAATGGTTGTGGAGAAAAGATAATTTCAACAGGCATAGCTTATTACCCAGTTGCAACAAGGCACATAGCTCTCACGGGGAATTTTTGCGGGAGAAGTTGGTAAGCGGAATCAAACGAGCAGTGCCAGTCATGAGTAGCTCATTGACTGGCATTGTGGTGAAGGTTAGAGATGAGCGTCTTCGTTCCATTTCCCTCCAAGTGCAAAACTTGCACTGTAATACGTTACCTAAGTGTGAAGGGCATGAATGCCGCTGCAATTCATCGCGAGATCATTTCAGTTTATGGAGAGGACGGGGAATTTTCATACAGCGCGAACTTTGCACTTGGAGGAAAACAGAATGAGGATGCTCACCTCTAACCTTCACCACAACGCCAGTCAATGAGCTACTTACGACTGGCACTGCTCGTTTGCTTCTGCTGGCTTCCCACTACATGGCGGTAATACCAACTTCTCCCACAAATATTCCTCATGAGAGCTACATGCCTTGTAACCTTACTTTTTGGATAACCCTCATATAATACCTACTGAAATTCCAATGGTTAAAGAAACAGAGGTCCTCTCCTGTTTTCATTCCAACATCTCTACTGCCCAGTCAGGTGTCTACAAGCAGGATATGAGCACTCTTTGCTCCCAATATCTTGCATTCCCCAGTAACTGAGGTACTGTATTCTACTACTAAAAGTACAGATGCCCTGTTTCTAAGGTCTGGGAAGGGACCTTTTCCCATTACCATTACAGAGCTATTTATTGAGGGCATGGGACAAAGTCTTCTCAGTGGTTGCTCCCAGTTCTAGAATTTCCTCTCACAGAAGATTTGATTGGCCCTCTGTTTGCTCTCTTTTTTTCCACCAAGCCAAAAAGCCCAAATCTTTTTATTGAAGCAGACCTTTGCCTCTTAACTCCATGGAACAGAAGAGCCTTTTAATGGAGTATGTTATGCATTTATCCCCTTCACTGAGTTCCAATATGTTCTTAATCTTTTTCAATTTAGCATTTTAACACAATTGTTTGTTTAATGGTTTTTCTAACTATGGTAAACCTTCATCTCTATGGGGAATATATTCCAGAACCTATGCTGGAAACAGGAAACCGTGGATAATAGTAAACCTGATTGAAATGAACAATGTCTGCCAAATGTTTCAATGGAGTCCCCCATCAAGAACTTAAGACAATTCCGACCAAGGTGTTGATCGTCACACAGTCTCTTTGATGGTTAACGTATCCTTCCTGCACATCTGGATTTTCATTCAAGCACAGGAATCTCTGGATGGAAAAGATATTTGGCATCCTAACAACTTCACTTACTTTGTATTTATAAATCATAGCATATGTCTAGCTTTTACAGGCACAAAGAAAATGGGGAAAAAGTTTGGACAATACTTGTCAAAGGCTCAAAAACCAGAGAATGGCATTAATCAGTGTTCTTATTCACATCCCAGATGTCTCCCCATTATCCAACCAAGTCGCAGGTTCCTGAGGTCCACAGCCTGGACTCAGCGCTGATGCTTGATGCTCACGTGTCGGTGGTGGCTGGCAAGACCTTTGCATAATTAAAACTTGTGCACCAGCTGCGACTGTACCTCAAAAAATCTGACTTGGCCACAGTGATCCACACTTTAGTTACATCTAGAATGGACTACTGCAACACACTCTATGTGGGGCTGCCTTTGAAGACAGTTCAGAAACTGCAGTTAGTGCAAAGGTCGGTGGCCAGATTACTAACTGGAGCTGGTTATAGAGAGCACACCATGCCCCTGTTAAAGCAGCTTCACTGGCTGCCAATGAGTTTCTGGACCCAATTAAACATACAAGTTATTACCTATAAAGCCCTATATGCTTCGGGTCCAACCTATCTTCAAGATTGCATCTCCTTCTATGAACAGGCATAGGCTTTAATATCTACCGGGGAGGCCCTCCTCTCGGTCCCACCCTGTCCGGGATGAGAGTAAGGGCCTTCTTGGTGGTGGCCCCCTGGTTTTGGAATACCTTCCTGAGGGAGATCAGGCTAGTCCCCACCCTCCAAACCTTCCGCACACAATTAAAAACCTGGCTTTTCCTTCAACCGTGTTTACATTCTCTAATAATATATATGAGGACCTTAAGATTCTTTATTAGCACTTTATACTTCTGAGATCAAATACTGTTGTTTTATCTACAGAAACTGCTGTATTTTATTGTTTTTACCAGGCATTACTGTGAATTTATGATGTTATGTTGATTGTTTCATATTTTTCTTTTGCACTTGTTGTATTTTGAGTGTTTTTGAGCCACCCCGAGTCTCTTTGAGAGATGGTGTCAGGATATAAATAAAAGATTATTATTATTATTATTATTATTATTATTATTCTGACACAAAAACACAGTATGTCACATCAAACAAGACATATATGCGGGATTTTGTATCACAAGTTGAAGACTTCCCAACCGTCTAGGACTGTGTGATGTATTTTCAAACAATGTGCACAGATTCAAGTTAGGTGGCCTCTTGCAGTTGACAGATCGTGATTTTGTCAATGTTTATTGTTTACATATACCAGCTGAGCACTTGTGCCGATGACCACTGGGGCCACCTGTACTGGTTTATGCCAGTACAGGTGGCATAAACCGTTGAGTCGTTGTCATCTTCTTCTTCTTCAATATTATTATTATTAACATTATTATTATTATTATTATTATTATTATTATTATTATTATTTATAATTACAATTGTTTCTACTGTTTGCTTTTTTCTTGCAATATCAATGAAAAATAGATTTTACCTACAGAGTCTGAATTCTCACAGTGCATAATATAGACAGTCCTAGGAGTAGATTTCCCAATCCATCCATATTCTGTGATATTCGTACCTTTATTTTTGCTTCATTTTCTCTTAAACTGAGTTTCCCAACCCCTTTGTGTTGTCTGCCAATATGTTCCACCCTAAATAACCATCGGTTCCTTTAAGTGACCAAACTTTCCTGCCATAGCTAATTATTCTTATTATAACCATGACCTTTCCTTTTTCAGTGGTTTCCTATTTTCAGTTTTTTTAAAATAACTGAAGAAACCTCATCTCTCTGGTTGCTCAGAAACAAAATCACAGACCCATACATGGAGAAACTATGCCCTTCCTGGGAACAAGATCAAGCAAGAATGAGCCATAAAAAGTGATAAAATTCAGCCGGCATCCAGGGAAAGGAGGCATGGGCGTGAACGTGTGATTGAGAGCAGCAGCAAGGATGGGAGTTCCCAAGTTGACGTCATTCCAGATCTTAAAACTTTGCAAGTGAGACGGCTTTCAGTTCAGCCTTCAGAGGACTAGCAGGACATTCCACTGGAGGCAGTGAGGAATCACACATGCACTCTGCCCTTTTCCTTATCTTTACATTCCAGTCTTGGAAAAGAAATATGTCTTTTGATTCATGCCAGAGCCACACCTAAAGAACCCAGAAGGTGTGAGGCACACACATAGTGGTGGTTTCCGTGCCAGTGAGGCAAAGGAATCTGCTTTGGTCTTTTGTCTGAACTGTAAAGGGTTAATTTAAGGCATTCAACCTTTCCCACAATATATTCCTCTATCCAAGGTGATGAACCCTTTGGCAAAGGTATTGAAACAACTTTGTGAGCTTAGTTCAGCACTGTAAATCATTCCTCTAATCATGAGCTGAGGTGCTGGCTGAACTGCTGACCTGAAGGTTGGCGGTTAGAATCTGCAAGATGGGGTGAGCTCCCATCTGTCAGCTCCAGCTTCTCATGTGAGGACATGAGAGAAGCCTCCCACAGGATGGTAATACAACCGAGCATCCCCTGGGCAACATCTCTGCAGATGGTCAATTCTCTCACACCAGAAGTAAATTGCAGTTTCTAAAGTTGCTTCTGACATGATAAAAAAATTCATTCAAAGTTCAGGCTGAAACTTAGAATGGATTCACCACTGCATTGACATGGGGCCCACCTGCCACTACTGCATAAACATACCCACTCTAAATATTGAGATATTTCTACTACCCAGAACTCAATAATCCCGTCCTTCATTTTTACTCATCAAACCCTCACCCCTGAACAATTTTAAATTCTGCAAGGTGCAGTTGTGGGTCAAATACATGCTTCTCCTAAAGCAAAGTCTTGGAAGAGCAACACAGGGATGGAAGGGACCTCATAGGCCACCAGTTCCCTTGCTCAAAGCATATTTCCAGCTAACCATCCCCAGCAGATAACTCTAGTGCTTGGGACGGGGCAACCTGGCAAGAAAGAGGCTACATGCAGAGCTAACTTGTGGGTCCCCAGGCCTACAACTCCCAGGAATCTCAGTTAGTTTACCAGCTTATAGGATTTCTGGGAATTGAAGGCCAAAACACCTGGGGACCCACAGGTTGAGAACCACTGCTCTAGAGACTCTTTTTGAAGCTATTCGGGGAAGGAGACTCCACCAATGCTCTAGGCAATTGGTTCCAATGCTGAATCACTGGTACTGTAAGAAGTTTCTTCCAATGTTCACTTCAAATCTGCCTACCTGTAACTTAGTATCTTCTCTCATGTCCCTGCAATGGGGAGCTGGAGCTGACAGGGGGAGCTCATCTGCACTTTCCCCCAGATTCGAACCTGCGACCTGTCAGTCTTCAGTCCTGCCGGTGCAAGGGTTTAACTCATTGCCCCACCAGGGGCTGCACTTACACAAGGTGAGGAGATAGGTTTACACTTCCCATGCTACTGGCCCTGACTACACAGACCGTTTAATGCAGTTAAAAGTCAGCTCCTATAAAAGCATGGGAACAAAAGCCCTTAACATACATCAGTGCTCTGTAGTTTTTTTAAGCCTCATCCAGGCCTCCAACTGGATTTCCTATGTAACCATCTGCCCAGAAAAGCCACTTTCTTCAATACCAGTTTGAAACTGCATTAAATCTTCAGTGTAGATGAGGGCACTGTGATGGATTTTTTTTTTCTGTTTTGAAGCACCTCTTCCAGATTCAAGGCTCGGGACGTGGCAACCTGGCAAGAAAGAGGCTACATGCACAGCTAACTTCTCTGCTTGGCAGCTCAGGGAGCTCCACCCTGGTGTGATCTGAAGTGTACACAAAGACTTGGACCTAATGCCCTGCTGGGTCTTAATATCCGTAAGCATGGAGGAGCCTGTCCCAAGTGCTGGGAGAGGAGGGGGAACCTTGGTCACAGGAGTATGTCTCAATGAGAGGTCTGCAGTTGCTAAATATAGTCCCAGCTAACAAAAACTAGAATTGCCGATTTCGGTCTCCCTTCAAGTATTGCATGCACATGCAGAGAGAAGCAAAGTTAGGGAGAAAAGACAGAATCCACCTCTTGCTTCAACTTTCTTCTTAAAGGCTAGAATTCTGGCACCTTTCCCGACTCTAACTCAATATTTATGTATTTACATTTCTAACCAGGATGAAAGTTCAGAGTAAGGAGCAGCTGAGCTTTAAGTGCACATAAAACAACCTCTTGTTAAAAGGGGCAGCAAACTAAAACAGAAGAATGTGGCGACTGTTGATGTTGTTTTGAATTGCTATCAAGTCAACTCTGACTTATAGCAACCCTATGAATGAGAGAGACCTCCAAATCAACCTATTATTATCAGATCTGGTCAGGTCCTGCAAGTCTGGGGCCACAGCTTCCTTGATTGAGTCTATTGGGAGTAACACAATCTTTCTCTTTTCCAACTGCCTTCCATCTTTGCAAGCAATTAATGAATCACAACTTTTAATGACATGTCCAAAGTATGACAGTCTCACTTTAGTCCATCATGGTTTCTGGAAGAACGTGGATCTGATTTGCTCTAAAACCAATTTATTTGTCCATAGCATCCATTGATCCTCCAACACCATGTTTCAAATGAGTTCTCTTCCTATTAGTCTTTTGCATTCTCCAGCTTTCACAACCAGGCAAAGAAACTGGAATCAGAAATTCAACAGCAAGGACATAGGTTCCAATCTTCAAAATCTCATGGCACAACACATACGTGTCAAACGTAAGGCCAGCAAACCAAATTGAGCCCACCACATCATTTTATGGGGCCCTCCAGATGCTGGACTACAACTCATGTAGTCCTCATCATTAGACATAATCATTAGAGCTGATGGGAGTTGTGATACAATAACACCTGGAAGTCTGCAGTTTGTTCTGCTTAGTCAGAAAAGTGTGGTTTGCATTTTAATACAAAGTTTGTTCATATGATGTCTGGCTTTAAAATGTCACTGGGTTTTTTGGGCTATATGGCCAGGTTCTAGAAACATTCTCTCCTGACGTTTCACCTGCATCTATGGAAGGCATCATCAGAGGTTGTGAGGTCCTCAGAGGTTGTGATGGCCATATAGCCTGAAAAACCTACAACAACCCAGTGATTCCAGCCATGAAAGCCTTCAACAATACATTTAAAATGCCATTTAACCTTCCCCCAATCTCAGATCCAAAAGTACTGATTGGTTGCAATTCCCATTATCCCCAGTTAGTATGAGAGATGTCAAAGGCTTTCATGGTTGGAATCACTGGAATATTGCAGAAAAGAACATTGTGGTGGACACAGAGGGACACAGAGGGACAATAATGGGTTTTTACATAGTGGTTGGTGCTCATTAGTTTTCACCCAGTTTTGGTTTCCGGATGGTATTAAAAGACAACTTTCATACCTGGGTTGTTGTAGATTTTTTGGGCTATATGGCCATGTTCTAGATGCATTCTCTCCTGATGTTTTGCCTGCATCTATGGCAAGCATCCTCAGAGGTTGTGAGGTCTCACAACCTCTGAGGATGCTTGCCATAGATGCAGGTGAAACGTCTGGAGAGAATGCTTCTAGAACATGGCCATATAGCCCGAAAAACCTACAACAACCCAGGTATGAAAGTTGTCTTTTAATAACATCCGGAAACCAAAACTGGGTGAAAACTAATGAGCACCAACCACTATGTAAAAACCCATTATTGTTGTCCCTCTGTGTCCACGGATTCTCCGTCCATAGATCCAGTGGCCTCCAAGAAGCTGATGTGGCCATCAATTACTATGAGTTTGACACCCTGGCAAAATGGATGTGTTAGTCTTTAAGACACCACAATGTTCTTTTCTGCAATATTCCATTACTTTGCAAACAGTCACATCTCCATCCTATTCCAGTTCCAGTCTCTTCCATGAAAACTCCAGAAAAAAACCCGACTGCCTGAATACACCACATCCGAGCACAAAATCTATCAATTGTGCTTTACTTCTCCCATCCGCATAAAGTCAGAAAAATTCAGATCAGCTCATAAAGACAACTATTAAAAATTTAGCCTAAGGCAATGCGAATTATACAGCTCCAATTGGCAGAGATCTCCCAGATATTGCAGCAAGCTTGGGCAAGTATTTGATGTCATTCTTAAGGTGATCAAAGCATGGTCAAAACATGAAAATGTTATGTTTTGGAATATCATTTCCAGAATCCCTTAATCTGCACAGTTATTGGGGGATATTTTTTTCAAAGTGTGAATATAAGGCATTCAAAACAATGTTTTGCTCCATTGTACATTTGCTAAGTTCACTTCCAGATGAAGACACTTTGCTCCTGAAAGCAAAGAACAAGAGACCTCACTTTGCCTACTTACAGGGAAAGTAAAAAGCGACCCATTGCTGTATGTCATAAATTTGTTTGCTTATATATTAAAATATTTATAGCCCATCCTCTATCAAAAAGCAATGTAAAATAATAAATAATAGCTTTATAATATTAAAACACATGAAATAGTATATCTATGGAAAACCAGAAAATTAACGCTGTTTAGAACGATTTTCAGTAGTACAATGGGTTGCTGTGAGTTTTCTGGGCTGTATGGCCATGTTTCAGAAGTATTCTCTCCTGATGTTTCACTCACATCTGTGGCAGGCATTCTCAGACGTCACTGATGTGGGCAAAACATCAGGAGAGAATGCTTCTGGAACATGGCCATACAGCCCAGAAAACTCACAGCAACCCAGTGATTCTGGCCATAAAAGCCATTGACAACACAATAGTACAATGGTTCCTCTAGATGTTTTGGACATTAGCTCCCAGAATTCCTGGCTGTTGGCCGTATCACTGGGGCCTTCTGGGACCTGAAGTTCAAAACACCTGGAGGACTAAAGTTTGGGAATAATTGTAGTAGTGCAATAATGATAACACATATGCAACCTGGATACAATCAGTTAGGTTTATACAACCCAATTTTGACTTGGCACCAAAATAATTCTAATGTGGATGCCCATCAGATCTCTAATAATTCCATTACTGAGGTGCCACCACAGAGAAGGTCCTCTCCCATCTCCTACCACAATGAATTTCTCTAATTAGTGAGACCCAGATGAGAAAACTTCTAGATGATTTGAATTCTTGGGTAGGACTATGGAGAGATACTCCTTCTCCAGCTATTTAGGACTTGAAATGTCATCACCAACACCTTTAATGTAGATAAGAAGCACACTGCCAGAAATGTGGTTCCTTCAGAACTGGTGCTATATGGCACTTCGCTGGTGAAATAAAAATATGGGTCTGAATTATTCCAAAACAAGGGACATTAACTGCTGGTGCATATGATATTCCCACAGTAGTGATGCTAGATCTCCTGTTCCCCAACATAACTCATTTCTCACCATCATGAGGCAGTCGAAGGAACAATTCACCTACTATTGCTACAAGAGGCAGAGAAAATCTAGTTTCCACCCCTCTTTTTTCCTGCCCTGAGGCATGCTAACATATAAAGGTCTGTAACTTTTGGAAAGAATGGTACAGTTGATGCAAGATGAAGCTTGCCAAAACTCCCTTTGGAGACATGGCACATGTTTTCTCCCCCAATCAAAACCTAATGGATCAGCAGAGACTCAACTACAGGAAGCATAAGGCAGAGGAATGGGGAGAAATGAAAATACAGGAGACCCTGAGTATTAATTTTATTGGTGACTGCTAAGAGAAAGCAGACTGCTTCCAAGAATACAGGTCAGTTCTTGGGCAAAACAGGAAAATTTGTAGTTCTGCAAAATGTATTTCGACTGCCAACTTTCAGCAGTCATTGCCATAGTCATATGCCTTTCTATTGTAGAGGGCAAAATGAAAGCACTGTTCTTCCACCAAGTAATAAATATGCCTTTTAAAATTATGTTTGCCTTCAATCCCCATTTTTTTTTAGCTTTGCAGAGAATGAGACATTAACAATAGTTCAGACTCAGAACACTGACATTTGCGATATTCACATTTCCTTGGTAACTTCGCTTGTCCTTTATCTTTGAATGACTATACCATAGTTCTAAAAGTCCAACTAAATTTTATGTCATCCTAGCACTAGTAATTTGGAGACTGAAAGAACAATTCATTGGGAAGGAGGCTGGCATATTATGGAGGGGTTCTGGCCTCATTTTGCTCCACCTGATCAGCACCTGATCAGCACCAACATTAGAGACCTGATCAGCACCAACATTAGATCATGCGAGTTGCAGTCTGTCACATCTGGAGGTTCACAGGTGGGCTGTCTGTGACCTAAAAACATAAAGCTAGCCCTGGTGCCTTCTTTTGTTCTCTTCTTTACTTCTTTGCCCTCCAGAAACCACTGATATTCCCACATAATGAAGCTCCTTCATTATCCCACTCAGCAGATCCTCCCAGTACATAATACAGGTTGAGCATCCCTTATCTGGAATCCAAAATATTTCAAAATCTGAAATTGTCCACACAGGTGGCTCAGAGAGTGACACCTTTGCTTCCTAATGCTTCAACATACCAAGTCCATGACATGCAAGTATGGAGAAGAGCAAACCACAGACCACCTACTACAATGCAGCCTGAGTACCAACTTTGTACATAGTGTGAGACCTACTACTAGTTCTTTACATTATAAATATAAATACTCTCTCAACTTGATTACTTATGTTAATGAAATGTATAACAACTCTTATTCTCTAAGACAATTGCACAAAATATAGATTCACAAGATTGGAAGACATCCAGTCCACCCGATTCTGCCACGCAGGAAGACACAATCAAAGCACACCTGACAAATGGCTATCCAGCCTCTGCATAAAAACTTCCATAGAAGGAGACTAACACATCACAGGCACACCTCAAATACAGTTTTATAAGCATTATGCAGCTGTAACACACAAAGGGAAAGTAATATATTCACACCACACATATATATTCTTTAAAAATTCTGAGAGTGTACATCAACCATATTTAAAAACAAGAGCATGTTTATGACTTTATAGTACCCACGTATGGGTGGATCAAATAATTACTAATTATTATTTCAAGAAAAACCCACACAAACATCACTGTCATTATGGTTTTGCTTTATCCGAATAGTCTTGGGTGCACCTTGCAATTTATCTTGTATCCAAGTAGACTCAAATGTAATTAAGTCCACATGATGCCTCCTCAATTCCCATCTTGAGAAGTTCCAAATGGAGGAGTGAGGAGATTAGTCCCTACTTGTTCTCCTTTCTTTCGGGCCTTTTCTTTTGTGTCACAAAATGATGTACTAGAATTCTGATATTCAAAAGCGATCTCACAGATATTTTTGTTAGTCTTAATAAAGGTATTAGGAGGTAGTTAGATTTCACAAAAAGTGTTGGAGGTAGTGATTGCTGTCATTTTAGCTAGAACCTGGACAGATTGAGATTACTCTTGAGATCTGTCATAAGAGAGTGAGAGGTCTCTAGATCAGTGGTTCCCAACCTTCCTAATGCCATGACTCCTTAATACAGTGACTCCCAACCATAAAATTATTTCCGTTGCTACTTCATAACTATAATTTTGCTACTGTTATGAATCATAATGTAAATATCTGATATGCAGGATGTATTTTCATTCACTGGACCAAATTTGGCACAAATACCTGATGCACCCCAATTTGACTACTGATGGGGTTGGGGGGGGGTTGATTTTGTCATTTGGGAGTTGTAGTTGCTGAGATTTATAGTTCACATACAATCAAAGAGCATTCTGAACTCCACCAAGAATGGAACTGAACCAAACTTGGCACACAGAACTCCCATGACCAACAGAAAATACTGGAAGGGTCTGATGGGCATTGACCTTGAGTTTGGGAGTTGTAGTTCCCCTACATGCATACAATGCATACAATGCATGGAAGTGGAAGAAGACAACAGAATAGGAAGGACAAGAGACCTCTTCCAGAAAATTAGAAACATTGGAGGTAAATTTCAGGCAAAAATTGGTATGATAAGAAACAAAGATGGCAGGGACCTCACAGAAGCTGAAGAGATCAAGAGAAGGTGGCGAGACTATACAGAAGATCTGTATAGGAAGGATAATAATATTGAGGATAGTTATGATGGTGTGGTGAATGAATTAGAACCAGACATCCTGAGGAGTGAGGTTGAATGGGCCTTAAGAAGCATTGCTAACAACAAGGCAGCAGGAGACGACGGGATCCCAGCTGAACTGTTTAAAATCTTAAAAGATGATGCTGTCAAGGTGATGCATGCCATTTGCCAGCAAATATGGAAAACACAAGAATGGCCATCAGACTGGAAAAAATCAACTTATATCCCCATACCAAAAAAGGGAAATGCGAAGGACTGCTCCAACTTCCGTACAGTGGCCCTTATTTCTCATGCCAGTAAGGTAATGCTCAAGATCCTGCAAGGAAGACTCCAGCAATACATGGAGCGAGAGTTGCCAGATGTTCAAGCTGGGTTTAGAAAAGGCAGAGGAACGAGAGACCAGATTGCCAATATCCGCTGGATAATGGAGAAAGGCAGGGAGTTTCAGAAAAACATCTACTTCTGCTTCATTGACTATTCTAAAGCCTTTGACTGTGTGGATCATAATAAATTGTGGCAAGTTCTTGGTGGGATGGGCATACCAAGCCACCTTGTCTCTCTCCTGAGGAATCTGTACAAGGACCAAGTAGCAACAGTCAGAACTGACCACGGAACAACAGACTGGTTCAAGATTGGGAAAGGCGTACGGCAAGGCTGCATCCTCTCACCCAACCTTTTTAACTTGTATGCAGAACACATCATGCGATGTGCGGGGCTGGATGAATGCAAAGCTGGGGTGAAAATTGCTGGAAGAAACATTAACAACCTCAGATATGCAGATGACACCACCCTGATGGCCGAAAGCGAGGAGGAGCTGAGGAGCCTTCTAATCAAGGTGAAAGAAGAAAGCGCAAAAGCCGGGTTGCAGCTAAACGTCAAAAAAACCAAGATTATGGCAACAAGAATGATTGACAACTGGAAAATAGAGGGAGAAACCGTGGAGGCCGTGACAGACTTTGTATTTCTAGGTGCAAAGATTACTGCAGATGCAGACTGTGGCCAGGAAATCAGAAGACGCTTACTTCTTGGGAGGAGAGCAATGTCCAGTCTCGATAAAATAGTGAAGAGTAGAGACATCAGACTGGCAACAAAGATCCGCCTAGTCAAAGCCATGGTATTCCCTGTAGTCACCTACGGATGTGAGAGCTGGACCTTAGGGAAGGCTGAGCGAAGGAAGATTGATGCTTTTGAGCTGTGGTGTTGGAGGAAAGTGCTGAGAGTGCCTTGGACTGCGAGAAGATCCAACCAGTCCATCCTCCAGGAAATAAAGCCTGACTGCTCACTGGAGGGAAAGATACTAGAGACAAAGTTGAAGTACTTTGGCCACATCATGAGGAGACAGGAAAGCCTAGAGAAGACAATTATGCTGGGGAAAGTGGAAGGCAAAAGGAAGAGGGGCCGACCAAGGGCAAGATGGATGGATGGCATCCTTGAAGTGACTGGACTGACCTTGAGGGAGCTGGGGGTGGTAACGGCCGACAGGGAGCTCTGGCGTGGGCTGGTCCATGAGGTCACGAAGAGTCGGAGACGACTGAACGAATGAACAACAACAACAACAACAAGTTCCCCTACATCCAGAGATCACTGTGGACTCAAACGATGATGGATTTGGACCAAACTTGGCACGAATACTCAATATGCCCAAATGTGAACAGTGGTGGAATTTGGGGAAAATAGACCTTAACATTTGGGAGTTGTGGTTGCTGGGACTTATAGTTCACCTACAATCAAAGAGCACCCTGAACCCCACCAACGATAGATTTGGGCAAAACTTCCCACACAGAACCCCATGACCAACAGAAAATACTGTACTTACTGATGGTCTTTGGCAACCCCTTTGACACCCTCTCGCGACCCCCTCCCCTGGGGGTCCCAGGCTGAGAAACGCTGCTCTAGATGGATTCTTACAGTGTCCAGAGATGGGGAAGATGACTGTATGGATTCCATTGCATTGATGACCTGCTTTAAAGTTTGATAGGTCCAACTGGCTGATCACCTTGCAACTAGAATACTCAGCCAGAAAGGGTTTTGATCCAATCCAGCATGTTTTTCCATTTTGTAGTTATAAATCTTGAATCCTGATGGAGATATCCTTTTATATTTTTATGGCCCTTCCATTCTTGAACACCTAGAAGAGGTAGTCAATCAGGTGCCCTGCAGAAGATTTGAAACCTAGTATCCCACAACTTCTCAGAACATGTCAAGAGATGATGAGAAAGAACTGGAGGTCACCAAGGTAAGGAAGACAAATCTTGTCCCTCTCTCCTGGTTCAAAATGTCAGATTGAAATCTGCTCAATCAGAAACAAGAGTGCATCCACTGGACTAAGCCACAGCCTTTGGCCCAATTCAGGAAAGATGCAGAAGCAAATGAAACACCAATTCACAAGTGTTCCCTCCCTCCACATAAAGGGCCAGAAATCAAACATTAAACAAGGAAAGAGAAACAGAAAGAAAAAGTAAAGCTCTTTTGGAAATAATGGTCTTGGGATCAAAGAACAAAGCACATGGTTTTATATTCATTTGTATTGCATGTAATAAACACAACTGTGTTTATTACATGCAATACAAATAAATATAAAACCATGCACCGAAACTAGAGAACTTGACTTCTTTATTGATCTTAGTTGACGCACAACATGAAACATTCAATAGAATGTGGGTTCAGTAAGCTGAAATTACGGCCACTAGGACTTGGGGTGTCTCCAAGTGTGGGGTTTTTCCTCTACCTTTGTGGATGTAACTTTTGCAGTTTTGATTATTCACAGATTTGATCTATGTGTTCTCTCCAGGAATCCTTAGGTCCTCTAAGGGTGATTCCATAGGAAGTTGGCCACAGAGTTGTGCTGAAGGACAAAGACATTCCTAATGGAGAGATGTTTTCTCAGGTAAAGAAAAAACTGTTTTTATATTCAGTTTTTCCACTTTCATGGGCAACTTCCACAAAAGCGGAAGGCTCTTCTGGGTAACCAGGTTATGACCAACTGCTTCCTCCTTAAGGGGCCACAGTGGCACAATGGGTTAAACCCTTGTGCTGCTGAACTGTTGGCCTGAAGGCCAGTAGTTCAAATCTGTGGGACAGGGTGAGCTCCCATGGATAGCCCTAGCTCCTATCAATCTAGCAGTTCCAAAACATGCAAATGTAAGGAGATAAATAGTTACCACTTTGGTGGGAAAGGCATAAGATGCTCCAAGCACACATTTTAATTATATGAAAATAAATTAAAAGTATTAAGTACAAAAACCAACAAACATTCAGAAAAATGTATCTTTTAAAAAAAAACCCCATAACTAAATACATTTAACTACACCTGCTACTAGGAGCTCCCGGTGGCACAGTGGGTTAAACCCCTGAGCCGGCAGGACTGAAGACTGACAGGTCGCAGGTTCGCATCCGGGGAGAGGCGGATGAGCTCCCTCCGTCAGCTCCAGCTCCTCATGCAGGGACATGAGGGAAGCCTCCCACAAGGATGATAAAAACATCAAATCATGCGGGCGTCCCCTGGGCAACGTCCTTGCAGATGGCCAATTCTCTCACACCAGAAGCGACTTGCAGTTTTTTCTCAAGTCACTCCTGACACGACAAAAAAACAAACAAACCTACTGCTAACTAAGCTCAAACTAACTACCACAGCCTTATATAGTTTATCAAATCATTCTTCTTCCTCAACTAAGAAGTTGAAAAATCACTATGTTAACAAATATCTATTTATTTATTTATTTATTTAGGGCTTTTATATCCTGTCCTATCTCAACCTCCGCAGAGGGACTCAGGAAGGCTAACAAAGCGGCACCCCATGGTACCCACATCAAAACATAAATATACATAAATATACAATTAACGGCAATGTAATAATAACAACAATATAAAATAGTATAAACAGTATAAAACCATATAAACAATATAAAAAAATATAAAAACAGACTACAAATAGTCAGCGGTCACCAATTAAAATCATTATCCAAGGGCAGTCCATCAGTTCTAAATAAGTCAACACGTCAGTAGGTCAGCCTACTCTCCAAAGGCCTGATCCCATAGCCAGGATTTTACTTGTTTCTGGAAGGTCAAGAGGGATGCAGCAGATCTAATTTCACTCGGGAGGGAGTTCCATAGCCGGGGGGCCACCACAGAAAAGGCCCTGTCCCTTGTCCTCGCCAGACGCAATTGCGACAATGAGGGGACAATGAGCAGGGTCTCCTCAGATGATCTTAGGGCCCTAGGTGGATCATAGTGGGAGATATGTTCGGACAAATAAACTGGGCCAGAACCATTAAGGGCTTTATAGGCCAAAGCCAGCACTTAGAATTGTGCTCGGAAGCTGATAGGTAGGCAGTGGAGCTGGGGTAACAAGGGCGTTGTGCACTCCCTGTACCCAGCCCCAGTGAGCAGCCTGGCTGCCTAATGTTGGACTAGTTGAAGCTTCCGGGCAGTCTTCAGAGGCAACCCCACATAGAGTGCGTTGCAGTAGTCTATTCAGGATGTAACAAGAGCGTGGACCACCATGGCCAAGTCAGGCTTCCCAAGACACAGGCAAAGCTGGCATACAAGTTTTAACTGTGCAAAAGCTCTCCCGGCCACCACTGAGACCTAGGGTTCCAGGCTTAGCGATCTATTTTTAGATATCACTTCTTCTTGTTAAAGTTTACTCTCATGTAAAACGTAGTCATATCTACTCCCTAGTTTACTTTCATATAATCAGTAACTGAACTCCATTCTTCTCTGAATTTGTCCACATTTTTTTCTCTCCCTAGGAATGTGAACAACTTGGCTGCTACATTGCTGTACACCTGTGCCTGACCTGTTTTTACTACACCAGATAACATTATCTTGTATTATGCAAAGTGCCAGCTACCTACTGAATCTATCCATCCAAAGGAACTTACTGCTTTGAGACTGTCAGGGTTTACAGATTACAGTTTTCTACTGCTGGGAGAATGATGGGCAGGAATATCCACTGCCTTAAAGGTTTCATCCCTGTGGATCTGTGGATACCGAATTACTTGTGTATATACTGATTTAGCAAAACATAAATAATAGAGAAAAGAGGGACTCATGCAGCCCTTGGGTTATTCCACGTGGTCTTTTCCTCCCCCCTCTACACCAATCTTTAGTGGGGCATTGATGGAGAAGCACATCAAGATATTGCAAGACAATGCAAGGAGTCACCAAAGGGCATTTATCATGCTTCTGGATATAGAATCGGGTTAATATGATACAGCCATTCCTCCACATTCACTGGGGTTAATAGCTTCTGACTTATAAGAAGCACTGCTTGAATATCAAGCAAAAAGTGGGTGCTACAAATAACATCGTGCGAAAGCTGACTGGCACAATCTGGAGATCACAACCAGACACAGTGAAGACATCTTCCCTTGCACTTTGCTTCTCTGCATGCCCAGTGTGGAATACATCTCACCATGTTAAAACAGTGGATGTGGCTCTTAATGAGACATGCTGCATAATCAAAGGATGTATACGCCCAATACCTCTAGAGTAGTAGTTCTCAACCTAGGGTCCCCAGACGTTTTTGGCCTGCAACTTCCAGAAATCCAAGCCAGTTTACCAGCGGTTCGGATTTCTGGGAGTTGAAGGCCAAAAACATATGGGGACCCCAGGTTGAGAACCACTGCTCTAGAGAAATTTTACTGTTTAGCCGGTATTGCGCCACCTGACATCTGTCAGGAAATAACAGCTTGCAATGAAAGGACCAAGGCATTGACATCTCCGATCCACCCTTTGTTCAGATATCAGCCAGCAATCCAATTCCTTAAATCAAGAAATAGCTCCCTAAGATCCAGAGAAATACTCGCAGGAACACCGCAGCAAGCGAGAATCCAAAAGTGGCAGGCTAAAACCTGGAACCTCAATCAGTGGCTGATACTAGACAAGAGACTCCCTCCTGGCCGTGAAGAAGACTGGGTGACCTAGAAAGCACTGAACATGCTGCACTCTGGTACAAGATGCAGAGCTAATATTAAGAAATGGGGCCACAAAGTGGAGTCCATGACATGCGAGTGTGGAGAAGAGCAAACCACAGACCACCTATTACAATGCAGTCTGAACCCTGCCACCTGCACAAAGGAGGACCTTCTTACAGCAACACCAGAGGCACTACAAGTGGTCAGCTTTTGGTCAAAGGACATTTAGCATAAAGCCAAGTTTTTAAAACTTTGTGGTTTTCAAATACATTATAACTGTATCCCCAATTTGCTTCTGACACGATAAATAAAAATAATAATAAACTGAGGTTAAATGCACAGAACCCCCATAAAAATAAAAAACAACCGGCCATTTTTTTTACCTTAGAGTACATTATAAATCATATCCATGAATAATCAAATCCGCAAAGGTCAAAACCGCAAATGTGGAGGAACATCTGTTTGTTCTCTGCCTTAGGGAGAAATGCATCTAGGGTCAGACCTTGCCTTCCTCTGAGGCTAGCATATAGCTTGAACTTACTTCCTGAGCTCAGAAATGTTATTTGTGTACCAAAGCTCCCCAGTTCCTACAGCCAATGCAATCACTAGCCATTTTAACTGGGCTATTCAACCCCCTTTCAGGGGCCTCCCAAATGTAATTTTGTGAATATTTTGCAATAAATACTTAATAGTCTCTGAGCAAATGGTTCAGTGACTCAATTCTGTCAACAGTCTTCATTTTAGAAGACATTAAACTCCAAGTGAACCAGTTCTTCTCTTTTTCTTGCCATCTGAGCTTTCAATCTTTTTCTAAGCAGGAGAAACATGCTACAAAGCAAATGTCATCTGCATTACCATAAACACATAGGGTTATGTTTCAGGCAGCACAGCGTATGTAAAATCAGGAATTATACTAGATCAAATCATTTGCCATTAAGCCTAATATTGTCTACTTTGAAGAGCGGAAGCTCGCCAGGATGTTAAGAACAGAGTTCTCGACCAGAAAAACCAAAAACTGAAACTATGTCTTCCTTCATGCAAAGCACGTGTTCTATAACAGAGCTACTAAGGAAAGCATGTAGAACAGAGGCTAAGGGGTGACAATGGCTAAAATAAGAATCACAAATCTCCCTTCAGCCATGAATCTGCTGTATCGACTTTCTTCAACTAGTTAAAGAATGGCATATTGGACTACAACTTCCATCCAGAAATATTTCCCCCACATCAACAAAGTGAAGAAAGAGCATTAAGCTACCCGAGAATAATATGGATAATATGCACAAAAGTCTACTGGAATGACAGCAGAATGTTTTTGTTGCACTCCAGGCCTGGGAACATCTATGACCACAGCACCACACAAGAGTCCAGAATATAAGCAAACAGTTTATTGTAGAAACACATAAAGAGTATAGAAAAAAAATCAGGAATAAAGAAAGTAGATGTATGATCCAAAAGGTTTAGCAATAGGTGACAATCCAACAGGAATCCAGATGTCTCCTACAGATTCAAAGGTAATACAGTCCAGGAATAGCCCAAAGTCACAAGAACAGCTTAAGGCCACAGCGAAAGGTATGCTTAGTAAAACTTGAACAGGAACTCCAAAAACATGAACACAGAAACTCCCAGAATACTTGAATCCAAAACCAAGGCTTGCTTTGAAACAAGAGCCAGAGAACTCAGGCCTAGCTTCTCACTTGAATGCTACATTGCCTGAACTAACCCTTAACTAAACAACTTGCTATTTAATAGCCACCCATGAAAGCATTCTGTCTTCCACTAATTCTCTCCCCAACTTTTTCACGCAACCGCTCTGACCTAGGATGCTTATTTACTGCTCTGCTCAGTAAATTGAGACCTTTGTTGATCTCCGTAGCTCCAGGTGTTTTTTCCTGAGAGCCTTCTGTATCACTTAGCTCTTCGCCCAACTCCTCGTCTAATGTTGCAGTTTCTGGCTCCCCTGACTGACACTGAAGCCTTGCATTTCCCAAGTCAGAGTTCTCACAGAGAGAAGCGTCATTCCTCTGACTTGAATCTTCATCACTTCGAGCCACAGGCAATCCCACAAGCCTCTCTAAATCATCAGTGAAGCCATCAACCTCAGGAGCCTCAGGCTGATCTACAACAGTTTTCTTCAATACTAACATGGGATAGTGTCCTCAAGAGTCAGATCTTCATTGATTACCAATAGCTTCTAGGATTCGACACTTTATAAAGTTCTAATATGTGAGAGGAAGCCACAGGGAGGAGGGAGCAAGCTTGTTTTCTGCTTCCCTAGAGACTAGGACGCGGAACAATGGCTTCAAACTACAAGAGAGGAGATTCCATCTGAACATGAGGAAGAACTTCCTGACTGTGAGAGCCGTTCAGCAGTGGAACTCTCTGCCCCAGAGTGTGGTGGAGGCTCCTTCTTTGGAAGCTTTTAAACAGAGGCTGGATGGCCATCTGTCGGGGGTTATTTGAATGCGATGTTCCTGCTTCTTGGCAGGGGGTTGGACTGGATGGCCCATGAGGTCTCTTCCAACTCTTTGATTCTATGATTCTATGATTCTAATGTTAATGTTCAAAGTCCTACACAACCTCCCATCACCCGCCCCAAATATCTTTTAGCTCTTATTTCCCTTTAATGGCCTGCTTGAAATCATTGTCCTAGGGCTTCTAGACTTCTTACCTAACCAATGATTCCTTCTCCCTTGGCTTCATCCTTTCTCACTTGCTGCCTACATACTCTTAGAATCCCTTTCCTGAGAATTTATGGTATTTTAGTTTGACATTATTTTGTACTCTTGTACAGTTAGATGACATGTATTGGTCAGTTTGTTCTATGTGACACTGTGTGGGGTGTTTGTTTGTTTTTTCGTATTTTAGCTGGATAGTTTGTTTTGCAATTATATTGTACAGTTTGTGATTTGTTATTCTTCCTTCTCTGTGTGTACATACATACACATATTGTTTGTATGCCTTTGGTAGGACCCATTGTTTTGGTTGTTTTATTGCAAAGCACAAGGTATATTTGATGACACTATATAAATAAATGGTAATAAATAAAGATAACAGGCTAACTTAAGGGTTTCTGACAAGTTGAGTGTGGCATATACCTCTGTCCTCTGGTACCCTATTGCTGCCACCATAGCACTGGTCATCTAAGGACACTTCCTCTCTTTACTTAATAGTAGGGCCAACTCTGATAATAGTAACCTATCTTACCAGTTGCAAAGATGTTCCAACAAAGTAACCTACTTTAAGCTGCTTTAAACATACTTTCTATTAAAGAGAAAGTATTATTATTATGTTGCAACGCTACCTCCCCTCCCTGGGAATTCTTGACCTAGCCTGGTGTTCTCTTGACTTCTCAGATATCAACAGGCATTGCTCACATACTTTCAAGTTCACACATCCATGCTTAAGATAAACAGACTGCCTTCTTTTTGTGATTTAATTAAAGCAGAGGTTTTAAGAGAGACGAAGGGCAATGGAAGCTCATCCCTCCTTTAGACAGATTTCCTTCTGTTAAAAAAGGAGCTGCCTTCTCCTTTTTAATCCGGCCTTTAAAAAATGTTCATGGTCATAGCTAACATTGCCTACTGGAGGGCATTTGCTTGTCCATTGGTGTGATGTTTGTTTTTTTCTTCGTGTCAGGAGCAACTTGAGAAACTGCAAGTCGCTTCTGGTGTGAGAGAATTGGCCATCTGTAAGGACATTGCCCAGAGGATGTCTGGAAGTTTTACCATCCTGTGGGATGTCCCCGCATGAGGAACTGGAGCTGACAGATGGGAGCTCACCCTGTCTTGCAGATTCAAACCACCAACCTTCAGGTCAGCGGTTCAGTCAGCACCTCGGCTCATGATTATAGGAAGGATTTACAGTGATAAAGTAAGCTCACAAAGTTGTTTCAATACTTTCACCACAGGATTCATCACCTTGGGCAGAGGAATACATTGTGGATTCAAACCTCTGACCTTTCGGTCAGCAGTCCTGCCAGCACAAGGGTTTAACCCATTGTACCACCAAGGGTTCCTGTCCAGTGGTGTTCCTCCCTATTTCTCTGCCTTCTGACCAGTTCAATGGGGAAAGCAGTTGAGTAAACCCCATTTTACAGTGAGGGACAGGAGACAAGGCAAAATTGACCTCAACCTAACTTGAACAACTCTAACATGGGCAAGCAATTAAATTGTCTCTCTCCCCCCCTCTCTCTGTCATCATTACCATCATCAAAATGCTTTTTGGGGTGTTAAACAGGGGTTTTGGAGATGCAGATTCCAGTCACTATGAGCCAGGAAACTAACTGGGTGTTCTTGGGTGAGGCTTTCACTTTCTCTCTGGCAGGTTGCCCTTCCTTCTCAGAGTAGTTGTTGTAAAGGTAAAATGTGAAATAGGGCCATGTATCCTCTCCTCCACAGAAAGACCTTTTCCAATCTAAGAAAATCTCATTGAATCAACTCAAGTTGACAGTTGCCATAAAGCAGAGTTTCTCAACCTGTGAGTCAGGACCCCTTGGGGGTTGCAAGGGGAGTGTCAGAGGGATCGCTAAAGACCATCAGAAAACACTGTATTTTCTGTATGGTCGAAGGCTTTCATGGCCAGAATCACTGGGTTGTTGTAGGTTTTTCGGGCTGTCTGGCCATGTTCTAGAAGCATGCTCTTCTGATGTTTCTCCTACCTCTATAGCAGGCATCCTCAGAGGTTGTGAGGCTTGTCCCAATTCTATCATTGGTGAGGTTCAGAATGCTCTTTGATTGTAGATGAACTATAAATCCCAGAAACTACAACTCTCAAATATCAAGGTCTATTTTCCCCAAACTCTACCAGTATTCACATTTGGGAATATTGATTATCCATGCCAAGTTTGGTGCAGATCCATCATTATTTGAGTCCACAGTGATCCCTTGATGTAGGTGAACTACAACGCCAAAACTCAAGGTCCATGCGCACCAAACCCTTCCAGTATTTTCTGTTAGTCATGGGTGTTCTGTGTGCCAAGTTTGATTCGATTCCATGTTGCTATGGTACACAGCCAATACTGAGGAATTGATCAGCAACTGAACAGACTGGAGGGGGTTGGAGGACTGACTCAATAGGATGGAAGTTGTTGTAATCTGGGAGTTGTAGTTCACCCTTATCCGAGAACACACTGAACCCAGCTGATGACGGATCTGGACCAAACTCGGCACACAGAACCAACATGGCTAACTGTGAACACTGGCTGGGTTGGGGGTGATTGCCCTGGGAATCTGGGAGTTGTAGTTCACCCATATCTAGATATCACTGAACCCAGCTGATGTTGGACCTGGGTCAAACTTGGCACAGAGGCCCAACGTGGCTACCTTTGAATAATGGCAGGGTTTGGGAAGGACTGACCCATGATTCTGTGAATTGTAGTTCACCTACAGCCTTTTGCATTTTCTAATGGGAGACTTCATTAAAAAAAAAAACAAAAGGAAAGACTGGCTTTTTTCTAATAAATACTGTTACACTTTACCAAACTGATATTACCAAACTTTGCAAAACAAACAATGTCTTTCTCAAATAACCCAGGCACCGCTGGGTCCCCAAAATAGTGTTGAATAAAATTATCATCAGGCTATGTGTATAAGGAGTATATGAGGCATATGTGAATTTTGTGCTTACGAGTTGGGTCTCAACTTCAAGATATTTAATTATACATGTGTATGCAAATACAGAGATTCTAAATCCAGAAAACACTTCTGGTCCTACACATTTCAGATAAGGGATGCTCAGTCTGTGCTGAGTTTGGCTTCTAAGACCAGATGGGACCTGGTGCCTTTAGGTTATCTAGATCTCCTTATTACTTGCTGATTTATGTTCAGTCCCAGCAAATACTGACACTAACCACCTGCTTCACTCCAGGCCATGGAAGCTTAGCTGTATGGCTTTCTGGTTACCCTATTCAGTTATCACAATAGCGCTCTTTTGGCCTGAAAAACAAAGGGCCCACCTGAGGCATTTCCAGAAGGCAGCCATAGATCACCAATGACAAATGGTGGCTGGAAGATAATTTAGGAGGAGAAATCTGGTCCGAAACAGAACCTTTCCCCAGTCAAAATCCTCACAGAGGAAGCTTTGTCATGGTCTTCAAGCAGCAGATGTTTGCTGACAGGATTGGGGTCTTTTGGATGGAAAGCAGAGACTTCAGCCCCCGCTGTGTGACATGACATTTGTAGGAAAGCTTTTAAATTAGACTTTCCAAACCAGTTCTCTGCGGGCTGAGGCACAGTGAAAGTTATTATTGTTGTTGTTGTTTGTTTATACCCTGCTTTTCCTCTCCACAAGGAGACTCAAAGCAGCTCGAAACTGCAATCTAACATGTACACTGCACCAAGATAGGAAGGCTGTTTTAGCTGGTTTTAAGCTGGCATGAGATTTCTCTCTCCCCAGACACTTTTGGCACAATGGGTTAAACCTTTGTGCCAGCAGAACTGCTAACCAATAGGTCAGCGGTTCGAATCCAGGAGAGTGGGTTGAGCTCATTCTGTCAGCTCCAGCTCGCCATGCAAAGACATGAGAGAAGCATCACACAAAGATGGTAAAATATCAAACATCTGGGTGTCCCCTGGCCAACATCCTTGCAGATGGCCAATTCTCTCACAGCAGAAGTAACTTGTGGTTTCTCAAGTCACTCCTGACATGGAAAAAAAATCCCCCCTGAGTTTACTTTGGTTTATCTTAAGACACTATTAATACAGTTGACTGTTCACATCTGTAGATCTGAACTTTGTTAATCTGATTATATACGGATTTGATTAAAATGTTCTGTCTGGGAATCTCGAGCATCCTCCAGCATAACTCTACAGTCACCTTTTTCCATTCATGCTGAAGGACCCCATCGGACAATCCTCTTCAACTCTGTAACACATGGATTCAACAAAAAGTAGCCAAGCAATAATCACAGGCAGAATTTTTTTTGAACTACAACCTTTCAAATCTCCCAGTCAGCATAACCATTGAAGAAGAGGCTTGGTGAGATGTTGCTTCAAAAAATATTCCTCCAAGCTCTGGTCACACTTTGCTCCCCCTACTTGCTCAAAACTGCCATGTCAATGACTAGGTAATACAGATCCAATTCCCAGCTCAGTGATCCACAAGGATAGTGAATCCATGGACTTATCCGCACGCCCTTTGTATATATGCTCATTGATATCATTAGCAATGCCAATCTAGTTGTTTTTACATCAAACTAGACATGAGTAAACACTTCTTCTCTCCAGACTGATGTATTGGCTTGTTTCCATACTACTCTATAAATGGTCCTCCCAAAGTCATAGGCCCATTTGATTCTGCTTTGGTTAGACCACACCTAGAATACTGTCTCCAGTCTTTCACAACGCAATCGAAGAAGGATATTGACAAACTGAATATGTCCAGAGAAGAGTCATCATAATGATAAAAGATTTAGAAACTATGTCCTTTGTGGAGTGGTAAAGCCTATGGAAGAAAAGAATGAAAGGGCCTTGTTTCAATATTTGAATCTTTTGGAAAACCAGGAATCTCCATAGCCTAAACTGTGACTCTTTTTGAAATTAATTGGCATTCACACCGTTTGGAATAATCTTAACCTTTTGTAAAGTGTAATCTTCCCAAGAAGAGTTAAATACTCATTTGAGTGATTCTTCTCCTTAGTGGTAAATATCTATTAGTATTCAAGCAAGGCAAATTAGGCTTCTCAGTTGTTAGACTGATATATCTGGTTATCTCTCTGAACACTCTCTTCCAGGTTAAGAACAAAGATATGCCAATGCTCAAAATATATAGCAGATCTTCAGAAGTGTTATTTTAGTTGCCCAAAAACATCTACTTTCCCATAAAATATATTGCTTTAAAATCATGCTCTCAGGAGACCAAAAATAAGTAGTTTTTGTTAAAAGTAACATAGGTGATTTACTTACAAACGTCATGTATTCAGCATACAGGTACATTTCTTATTGGTTGAGAGTCTAAAGCAGGGGTCCTCAAACTAACAAGCTTGGTTCTGATGCTCTACAGACTAGGACACAGAGCAATGGATTCATACTGCAGGGGAAAAGATTTCACCTAAATATTTGGAAGACCTCCTGACTGTAAGAATTGTTGTACACGGAAACAGACTGCCTCAGAATGTGGCTTTGTCTTCTTCTCTGGAGGCTGAATGGTTATCTATCAGGAATGCTTTGATCTTGCATTCTTGTATAGCAAAATAAGGTTGAATTGGATGACCCTTGGGGTCTCCTCTAACTTTATGATTCCATGAAATGGAACAGGGTTCTCCCAAAGAAAGATGAAGACTGCTGCAAAGTAAAGGGAGGGGGCAACTGCTTCAAAGGGATTATTTTATCCTTGTTTGCTGGCATCCAAGAACAGGCACAACATGAAAATCGCCCAGTTTGTGCACAAGGAACTGTCTTGCTGGACCAGGTGAAGGTCTCTCTGGGCAAGGCTTAGATGACAGTTGTGGCTAAACAGATGCCTCAGGAAGCAAAGGGATCACAAAAATGATAATGAAAGGCTAGATCACCAGATAAGGAAGATCTGGGTTCAAGTTCTCCCTTAGCAATGAAACTCACTGGGTGATCTTGAGGCAGTTGTATGCTCTCACTCTCAAACACATTCTCTTCCACTTGATAGCACTGTGTATATAGAATGGGGAAGAAGAAAGCCAGAAATGAAGCCTTGGGTTCACTGGAGAAAAGGCAACATCAGAGGCACTCCAAGTGGCCAGATACTGGTCAAAGGACATTTAATCAACTACCAAGTGGTATGGTTGCTGATGACATGATAAATAAATACTGGAGAAAAGATGGAATATACATTTTGGCAATTAAAAAAAAAAAAAAACCAGTGAGGAAGCTTCAGTGGAGACACCTTTCCCCCCATGATAACTCTTTCAGGAGTGAATTTCCCTTCTGAGGAGAAGATTTCTCTCACTTTCTGTTGCCTCACCCCCATTCTTAGGAGCCTCCAGTGTCACTGGGTTAAACCCTTGTGCCAGCAGGACTGAAGACAGACAGGTCACAGGTTCAAATCTGGGGAGAGCATGGATGAGCTCCCTCTGTCAGCTCCAGCTCCCCATGTGGGGACATGT
The DNA here is from genome assembly GCF_037176765.1 of Anolis sagrei. Classification (NCBI taxonomy): domain Eukaryota; kingdom Metazoa; phylum Chordata; class Lepidosauria; order Squamata; family Anolidae; genus Anolis; species Anolis sagrei. The sequence goes on from NC_090022.1 coordinate 20,997,888, forward strand.
GAAAAAGATCTTGGGGTCCTTGTGGACAACAAGTTACACATGCGCCAACAATGTGATGCGGCAGCAAAAAAAGCCAATGGGATTTTGGCCTGCATCAATAGGGGTCTGGTGTCTAGATCCAGGGAACTTATGCTACCCCTCTATTCTGCCTTGGTTAGACCACACCTGGAATATTGTGTCCAATTATGGGCACCACAATTGGGGAGAGAGATTGACAAGCTGGAATGTGTTCAGAGGAGGGCGACTGACATGATCAAGGGTCTGGAGAACAAGCTCTATGAGGAGCGGCTTAAAGAGCTGGGCATGTTTAGCCTGAAGAAGAGAAGGCTGAGAGGAGACATGATGGCCATGTATAAATATGTGAGAGGAAGTCATAGGGAGGAGGGAGGAAGCTTGTTTTCTGCTTTCCTGGAGACTAGGATGCGGAACAATGGCTTTAAACTACAAGAAAGGAGATTCCATCTGAACATTAGGAAGAGCTTGCTAACTGTGAGAGCCATTCAGCAGTGGAACTCTCTGCCCCAGAGTGTGGTGGAGGCTCCTTCTTTGGACGCTTTTAAACAGAGGTTGGATGGCTATCTGTCGGAGGTGCTTTGAATGCAATTTTCCTGCTTCTTGGCAGGGGATCGGACTAGATGGCCCATGAGGTCTCTTCCAACTCTATGATTCTATGACATTACAGGAGTCTTCCACAAGGATAAAACATCAAAAACATCTGGGCGTCCCCTTGGCAACGTCCTTGCAGACAGCAAATTCTCTCACACCAGAAGCAACTTGCAGTTTCTCAAGTTGCTCCTGACACAAAAAAACCATTCTTAACTATGAGTTATTCATAAATTGGATGTTTGTAACTTGAGGACTACTATACTAGACGAAGGATACATCTGAAACAGTTGTCAAGAGGCTAAACATGGTTTCTCATTGAAATACACTGATGTAGGCAGTTATTCAGTACTTTCCCATCTTGTCACATTCCAGACAGGAGGAAAGCATTTGTGAACAAATTTCCCATCAGTTTTATCCACAACAGATAACTCTTGAGCACCAATTATCCTTTAGCTTTAGCTTTCACATCTGTGGAGTTAAAAAGAAGAGGAGCAACGCCTACCACCACTAGCGATTATGTTATATTTACTTGCCCTAAGCGTTCATGGTTTGCCCATGGATAATTCCTATGTTGACATGCTTTAGAGAAAGCCTTGGAACATATCCTGTCTACTCCCTTCTTGTCAACAAAGCCATGTGATGGCATTACAGATTTATTTTCCCACAGAGCAACTGCGTTGTTTGTCAATATTGTACTGTGAAACTGCTCTCTCCCTTTGAACCAGAGATGTAATATCGCAAATGGTCCGGAACAGAAAAATTCTCCAAGGAAAATATTTCACACCATACAAGTGCATTTATCAATAGTTGTTTGGGCTTTTGTACTGCACACCATTATTGAGAGAAACAGCAGATTGGGTTGCTGTGAATTTTCCAGGCTGTATGGAAGCATTTTCTCCTGATGTTTCACCCACATCTATGGCAGGCAACCTCAGAGATTATGCAGGGCCAGCTAATACTTCCCAACAAAGGATTCCCCCAGGCAGGAAGCAGCCAGGCTGGAGTCGAGCACAGCCTCCAGATGCCAGAGATGGAAAAAGATGGGAAGCCTTTACCCCCGTTTATGTATTGTCTGTCTTTGTTAATTGTATAATGGGATTGAATGTTTGCCATATATGTGTACTGTAATCGGCCTTGAGTCCCATCGGGGAGATAGGGCAGAATATAAAGTATATTATTATTATTGCTATTATTATTAGGAGCAGCAGGGGCGTAGTGGGTTACACCCTTGAGCCGGCTGAACTCCGGACCTGAAGGTCAGCAATTTGAATCTGTGAGACGGGATGAGCTCCCATCTGTCAGCTCCAGCTTCCCATGCAGGGACATGAGAGGAGCCTCCCACAAGATGGTAAAACATCTGGCCATCCCCTGGGCAACGACCCTGCAGATGGTCAATTCTCTCACACCAGAAGCGACTTGCAGTTTCTCAAGTCCCTTTTGACACGATAAAAAAATATTACTTTTTCTAGAACATTGACGTCTTTGTCAAAGAGAAGCAGGTCATAAATTATTTTTATTATTATTATTAACATCATCATCATCATCATTATGAAGAGTGTTACAGAAGAGCAGTTTAGGCCAATCACTCAGTGTGACTCAGGAAACTAATTTACTGCCATAAACAGACGTTTTAATTTTTCAATCCTTTGCATCCCTTAATTTAAAAGGAAGGAATGACTCGTTCTGGCAATTACACTGGACTAAGATCAAAATACGTGTCATGTGGCTTGTAATTTCCTCCCAAGCATAAGATCGTTCTTTAACAAATAATTAACATGGAGAAGACTCCTGACACAAGAAAACATTTACTCAGCCTTCCTATTAAAAATAAGTCTCCAAGAGCAGCCATCCTTTTAATGATTAAAAGATCAGGCAAGGCCTCCATTGCTCCCAAATCTGGCCCCGAAAGGCAAGTGGACTTTGGGTTTGGATCTGGTGGGTTAGTGGTGCTTGCAATGAATGATTGAGACCAAAATTTCTCTCCAGATCTCCAGGCCAAAGATTCTGCAACAGATTTTATCATTTACAGATTTTGTTAATATGAACTCTTTAAGAATCTCTAATGCAGTGTTTCTCAACCTGGGGATCGAGACCTCTGGGGAGGGGGTTGCGAGGGGGTGTCAGAGGGGTCACCAAAGACCATCAGAAAGTACAGTATTTTCTGTTGGTCATGAAGGTTGTGTGTGGGAAGTCTGGCCCGATTTTATCATTGGTGGGGTTCAGGATGTTCTTTGATTGTAGGTGAACTATAAATCCCAGCAACAAGGTCTATTTTCCCCAAACTCCAACAGTGGTCACATTTATTCATGCCGAGTTTGGTCCAGATCCATCATTGTTTGAATCTACAATGCTCTCTGGATGTAGGTGAACTACAACTCCAAAACTCAAGGTCAATGCCCACCAAACCCTTCCAGTATTTTCTCTTGGTCATGGGAGTTCTATATGCCAAGTTTGGTTCAATTCCATCGTTGGTGGAGTTCAGAATGCGCTTTGATTGTAGGTTAACTATAAATCCCAGCAACGACAACTCCCAAATGATAAAATCCTCCCAACCCCATCAATATTCAAATTTGGGTGTATTGGGTATTTGTGCCAAATTTGGTCCAGTGAATGAAAATACATCTTGCATATCAGATATTTACATGACAATTCATAACAGTAGCAAAATTAGAATTAAGAAGTAGCAATGAAAATAATGTTATGGTTGGGGGTCACCACAACATGAGGGTCTGTATTCAGGGGCCATGGTATTAGGAAGGTTGAGAAACACTGCTCTAGTGCAACTCTATTGTCAATGACTGCTGAAAGTTGACCACAGAATCGTGCTGCAGGACTTCATTTAAAAATAGTGCTTTTAAAATCCACATTTGTTGGGATCCTGCACTCCTAAATCCTGTGAATGTGAAGGGCTGCTTGTAATTGTTATGGGGGGATTCCTTGAGATTTGAAAATAATTTCAAGGGCTCTAGAACTGGCTTAGTTTATGTCAAGGCTTTGTTCCTGCAGCAGTCTCAGGCTGGAGTTAGACTGCCATATAATCTGATATCTGATCCTTTGATGATCTCCTTTGAACTGGATTAAATGAGTCTACACTGCCATATAATTCCAGTTCGAAGCAGATAATCTAGGATCTGAAACTGGATTATGTGGCAGTATAGAAGGGGCCTCCAACAAATCTCATCCAAATCCACTTGAATTGACAGTTCTTCCTCCCTTGCAAAAAGAAAAGTGCAGATGGTGCAAGTCCAATCAAGATAACAATGCACCAAAGGGCTTAAAACCCCATTGGCCCCACAATGCATTGCCAACCATGTACATTCCTCTCCTTCCTGCTATGGCTGACATTTGTGGAAGAAAACACTTCTACACAAGAGCAAATGTTTACTTTTGTGGACTCGCAGCATTTCTGAAAGTAATGTCCTGGGCACTGTGAGAGATGTGTTTTGGTTGGCTCTCAATCTGTATGGATCCCTTGCTACAGATCTCTTTCTTTCTAGTCTTCCTGAACCTTTTGAATATAATTCAAAGTTCTACAGGACTTATTCATTTGTATAATAATGAAATAACCTCTCCCCAAGTTTTCTTGTTATTGAGTGTCTTCAAGTCCTTTCCAACTTATGGCAACCCTAAGGCAAATGTACCATGGGGTTTTTACGGGGCTGAGTGTGTGTGGCCCACCCAAGACTACCCAGTAGGTTTCCAAGACTGAGAAGTGAATCAGACTCCATGTCCAATACTCAAACCAGAACACCACATATATTGAATTACCATGCCACACATGAAACAATTGCCATGCCAGCTGGAAATGCTGGTTGCCCAACATTTTTGGATGGTTTGGAGAATGCGGCTTGATTACATACAAGAACACAACACCATTGAGGCTTTTTCAAGCACCAAATGATAATGAAGGGAGAGCCGTGGGGCACTGGGTGCATGCCAGTGGGAAACAACTTCCCCTTTTTTCTTAAAAAACAAAACTAAGCCGTGCTATTTTTGAATATGGTACTTACCTATTCAGTTTCAGAACAAGCATATGAATACCAATTAATGTTCTCTGCCTAGCATTAGGAAATAGTGAAGTTAATTTTAAAAAATCACCCTGTGACATACTTCTGGGCATCCCCTCTCCATAAAGAATGAGATTCATAAGAATTATGCTCTGCAGTCCAAGATATATGCAGGATTCCCCTACTGATCTCAATCTTATCTATGTGCTTAAGCATAGCCAAGGTATTTTCACATGTCCAGGGAAATCCTAAATAAATCATTAACCAGTCCTAATCACAGCTTGAAAGCAAAGGATTTTACCCCACCAAAGGAGTAAACACTAAGCACACATCTGGATAGGGATAAATGCTGTTATAGAGCAGGCATGGACAAACCTTGGCTCTCCAGGCGTTTTGAACAGCTGGTAGGCTGTTAGGAATTGTGGGAGTTGAAGTCCAAAACACCTGGAAGGCCCAAGTTTGCCCATGCCAGATATAGAGGTCAACCTAAGAATAGGTTACAGGTAAAATATACTGGGAGTAAAGGAGAAGAACATACAAAAGAGTTGATCAGCTATGAGCACCACTAGTCTTAGAGTAGCAGTTCTCAATCTGGGAGTCGCAACCCCCAAGGGGTCGATCGGCCAGTTGAAAGGGGTTGCGCCATCATCTCTATTGGTCCCGCCTCCTCTGCCACCCCCAGAATGGCTGAGATGTGAGCCGGGCGAGAGGCTCTGCACCGGGTCTAGGCCCTGCCTTGGGGCCTCTGTCACCCAGCTCTCACCACCTGCCAGGTAGGTGCCAAGTTGGTCATGGGAGTTCTGTATGCCAAGTTTGGTTGAATTCCATTGTTGGTCGAGTTTAGAATGCTCTTTGATTGCAGGTGCAATTGTAACCCCCAAATGTTTGGGTCTATTTTCCCCAAACCTCTCCAGTATTTTCTGTTGGTCATGTGAGTTCTGTATGCCAAGTTTGATTGATTTCCATTGTTGGTCCAGTTTAGAATGCTTTTTGATTGCAGGTTCAACTGTAACTTCCAAATATCTGGGTCTATTTTCCCCAAACCTCTCCAGTATTTTCTGTTGGTCATGGGAGTTCTGTATGCCAAGTTTGATTGATTTCCATTGTTGGTCCAGTTTAGAATGCTTTTTGATTGCAGGTTCAACTGTAACTTCCAAATATCTGGGTCTATTTTCCCCAAACCTCTCCAGTATTTTCTGTTTGTCATAGTTCTGTATGCCAAGTTTGGCCCAGGTCTATAATTTGTGGGGATCTCAGTGGTCTGTGAAAGTCAGAGCTAAATTGGTTGAAGGTACTACAGTTCCCCTCATCTGTTGTCCATACTTCCCCAAACATATTGCTTTTGTGATTAATCACTATGCTTTAATTATGTTCAATCTGTAACAATGAAAACACGTCCTGCATATCAGATATTTACATTACGAATAACAACAGTAGCAAAATTACAGTTATAAAGTAGCAATGAAAATAATTTTATGGTTGGGGGTTACCACAACATGAGGAACTATATTTAGGGGTCATGGCATTACAGAGGTTGCAAACCACTGTCTTAGAGGGTGTATCAATGGTGGAACATCTGTCTCATATACCAAATACCCCAGGTTCACCCTTTAGCCATAGGGCTGGGAAAGACTTCTTCCAAAAATTATGGATAGACACTGTCAGTCAACACAGGCAGTAAAATGGATCAACAGTTTATCTACAGGAACTCTGTGTGAGGCAACTTCCCATGTTTCTATTTACACCAACCATTTATTTAGAACTACCATGAATCTCACTTCTTTGAGAAAAGTGAGATATCAACCCAATAAACACATAAATTATGGGGACTGGGCTCTTAAATTTATAGTAAGAAACACGGAACTGGGTAGCATATATTATGGCCAGGGTCTATTGAGTAAACAGCTTGTACAAGAGCTCTAAATCCAAGTGCTTCGACATTTTTAGTGCTTGTTCATCAACATATGCACAACCTTGCAGCACAAACAGAAACTAAATCTAGAACTGTTCCGTGAGGGAGACAACAAGCAACAGTGATCCTGCATAAAGACGCCTACTAGACTTTCCACTCTGCTGGCATTCAATAGGACCTTGGCTGATGTTTTTCATGAATAACATCTCAGCAGTAGGACGTTCAGGTTGTGTTGGGAAAGACCTCTTCCTGAACTATTGGGAGAGCAACGGCCTCATGAGATTGGGGGTGAGAAACCTGAGCTCTTTCTAAAATTGTTGGAAGATTCATGGCACTCCTATGATAACTAGGGATGTTGACAGCAACATTCCAACAACATCTGGAGGATTATGTGATTCCTGTGTGGTTCAGAAAGACAATTCTGAGCTAGGAGGACCAAAATTATGAGTTAGTTTCAAACGCTAGTCCAGCATTCTGTTCCAACAGAAAATATACAGATGCCAAAAGGTGTAGACATTTGCCATGATCCTATTTATCGCAGGAGAGCCAGAGATTTCAGTGTTGGACAAGGACAGTGGGAGACCCAGGTTGAATCTCTGCTCAGCCATGGAAACCAACTGAGTGATCTGGGCAAATCTTCCTCTGAACAAATTCTGCAAAGAAAACCCCATTATAGTGTTGTCATAAATCACAAATTATTTGAAGACACACAACAATTTATGTCCGCGCCAGATATTCCGGTACATACTGCTTCACAACTTGGATACTCAACTATATGACATTGGAGTCCCCTTTAATGTTACTTTTCTGAGAAATAAAGGGAAGTGCTAGAGCAGGGGTCCTCAAACTATGGTCCGAGGGCTGAATACGGCCCTCTAAGGTCATTTACCGGACCCTCGCTCAGGATCAACCTAAATCGGAAACAACTTGAAAGCAAACAACTACAACAATCCTATCTCGTCAGCTGAAAGCAGGCCCACACTTCCCATTGAAATACTAATAAGTTTATATTTGTTAAAATTGTTCTTCATTTTCATTATTGTATTGTTTTTAAATGTCTTTTGCACTACAAATAAGATATGTGCAGTGCGCATAGGAATTCTTTCATATATTTTTTTCAAATTATTATCTGGCCCTCCAACAGTTTGAGGGACTGTTACCTGGTCCTCTGTTTAAAAAGTTTGAAGGCCCCTGTACTGGAGAAACAAAGGGAAGGGAAAAATACAAAGGTAAAGGAGAAAAACTGTCTACTTGTCAACCTAATTGCTATTTGTTTGTGAAGACTTATATCCCATTCTTCCCACCAGGAAATTCAGAAGAAGAGCCAAATTCAGACAAAGACTACCTTTGAGACTTGCTAAATTTTAAACATCCAAAAACACAGAAAGAAAACCACTCTTTTTTGTTCCAAATTCCTCACCATCTCCTCCTTCACCGGAAGCCACTTTCCAGACATTATTGGGTTCTAATTCCTATCAATCAAACCACGGATGTTGCTAGTTAGGGTACAAAGCAGTTATAGTCTGGAACTACTACTTCCCAAACTGTGTTAAGGAGGAACACACCGACACGCCAAAGGTAGAAAAGCACCTTTTTGCCCTCAAGTATACTCCCAAAGCAACAAAACATTAACATTTAACAAGCTTTGAAATTGCAAGCTGAAAAATGGTACATGTTAACTAAAACACTTTGCTTTAACTGTGAAGGCAGCCACAGGATATTAAAAGGGTAACATGGAAGTAATGCTAGTTCTGTTCAGATTGAGCAGCTACAATCCAGTTTTGCTGCTACAACACCAACACAAATAAGTTTAGGATGTAAGTCCCAAAACTGAATAACCTGCCTGAAATGTTACTGGTTTGCATGGATATTCGTACCCTGTATTTCCTTTCCAGGAAGGAAACCCATACCATGTATTTATGGGCAGCATGGGAATTTGTTGTTGCTGTTGCTAAGTGCCTTCAAGTAGCTTTCCAATTTATGGTGAGGATAAGCAAACTTATCATATGGCTTTCAAGGGGCCACCAGTAGTGCACAAGAACTAAAATATGGTCCGCAGCCTCACCGTTACTATACCATTGCAACGAGAGCGACTGGTCTTGCAAAACTCTCTTACAGTGTGGAGGCTTATTAAATATGGTCTTCTGTGGGCAAGCAGATGGTGACTACTGGATGGCATATGATCTGTATCAGAAACTAGAGCTGATGTGATCTATCCAATACAGTTTTCTGAATCAGCACCCCAAATAACCAAGCCGAACCTGATTTGTAACCCTTTTGGTACTAATGTTGGAGAGTGGACCCTGGTCAAAATAGTCTCTGGTTAAAAAAAAAGTTTGGGAGCTACTGATCTAGATAGTAAAGCCCCATTCTTCATGATACCACCCTTAAAAAGTTTCAGTTTTGATAAAACGTCAGACCCATTCTTACAGATAGAAGCCCACCTTCTAAAGATCCTTTGTTTTACATAAACAAAGGACTATGATTGCATTTCACTACATTCACTGAAATCCTAGGGTATTCAGTTTGGTGATTTGGTCAATAATTTGAAATACTCCCCCAAATTATACTAAAGACACTATATCCTGTCTGATTTTGGAAAGCAAGCAGAGCCAGGAAGCTATCAATAACTACCAAATGTATCTCTGAGCACTCCTTGCCTAAGAAAAATCTTATGGAATTCACAGGATCACCATACATCAAGAAGCTGCCAATTGTAGGACTTCTCTGGATGGAGAAATAATAATAATAAACAATAAAATTTATTTATACCCCCATCATCTCTGCAATGCAGTGGTTCTCAACCTGGGGTCCCCAGATGTTTTTGGCCTACAACTCCCAGAAATCCCAGCCACTTCACCAGCTGTTAGGATTTCTGACAGTTGGAGGCCAAAAACATCTGGGGATCCCAGGTTGAGAACCACTGCTACAATGGGACTCAGGGTGTCTTACAAACCCAACAATACAGCAATGCAAATAAACAACATACCAACTAAATGCCAACTAAAGCACTATCACTCTGTAGTAGCTAAGCAGTGAGTGCTTTAAGATAAAATATTCTGAAACCTTGCTTTTGGCACTTGCATCTCTCAAGACCCTCTCTGAAACGGAATTCTGCTCTCAGACTGAAAAACACATCCCATTGGCTGGGGCAGAAATCACTGGGAGAAGCAGACTGGTCATAGGACTCTATATAGAACAGCTTCAGATGTTTACATTTTCAGGAGAAGTATAATGAGAAACTTCCTCATAAGAGCATTCCATAAGCCAACAATATCAGGAAATGTTGGGCTGGAGATTAGATATGTCTTCACCAGAAGCGCGGTTGTTTCAGGAAAGTGAACATTTGGCCTCCTAGATGGTGATAGGCTGCAACCTCCAACAGCCCTAGCCAGCATAATCAAAGAGGCAGGAGGATGGGAGGTGAAGTTCAATTTGTCTGAGCAACCACTGATTCTGTGATTGAACGTTGTACTGCAAGACCTGTATTGAGTAGAAGCTTGAGATAAATGGCTTTTGTGGTCAACTTCAGTAGTATGACATGTCACACTTAACTGTGAACGATGATGACACATCAACAGCAGCCCTGCTTGAGCAAGTGAGAAAAGGGGAATTCCACCAAAAACCCAGTCATTCAAGACAGAACCAAAACAACAGAGTTGTCTATTCAAATTTCAGGTGTGAATGGGGGAGGGAGGGAGTTCCCAGGTGGAGCTCATCATCAAACTAGTTAGAACTTTAAAAATACTAATTCCCAATTATCATATTAATAGGGTAGGGAGGTGGGAAACTGCAGCACAAAAGCTTCTGGTTTGGGTCACCTAAATATGGCAATTATGTACTTTATCATCACTTATTGCAAACACTTATTTTTACATTTATTTCATTTACAATAGTTATTAATAGGCAGTGAAAAAGGCTGATAGGAAGAAAAGCAGCTCAAATGAGATTTCATAGAATCACAAAATCATAAAGTTGGAAGAGACTTCGTGGGCCATCCAGTCCAACCCCCTGCCAAGATGCAGGGAAATCGCATTCAGAGCACCCCCGGCAGATAGCCATCCAGCCTGTTTAAAAATCTCCAAAGAAGGAGCCTCCACCACACTCCAGAGCAGAGAGTTCCACTGCTGAACAGCTTTCACAATTAGGAAGTTCTTCCTAATGTTCTGGTGGAATCTCCTTTCCTATAATTTGAGGCCATTGTTCTGCCTTCTAGTCTCCAAGGCAGCCGAAAACAAGCTTACTCCCTCCTTCCTACATCTTCCCCTCACATATTTATACATAGCTATCATGCCTCCTCTCAGCCTTCTCTTCTGCAGGCTAAACATGCCCAGCTCTTTAAGTCGCTCCTCATAGGGCTTCTTCTCCAGACCCTTGATCATTTTAGTCATCCTCCTCTGGACACATTCCAGCTTGTCAACATCTCACTTAAGTTGCAGCGCAAAGAATTGGACACAATATTCCAGACATGGTGATACTGCAGAAGAGTTCTGTAGATACTGTGAACAATTAAAATAGATGAGTCCTAGAGCAAATCAGATCTGAATTTTCCATAGAAGCCAAGATGACTACACTGAGACTTTGGTCATATCATGAGAAAATATGACTCATTACAAAGAAACAATATACATGACTTGGTAAATTAGAAAGTAGCAGAGGAAGAAGATCACATTCCAGGTTGATAAGACTCAATCAAGGAGTCATTTCTGTCCTGAGCCTACAAAACCTGAGTAGGGCTGTTGAGAATACGGTGATGTGAAGGTCTCTCATTCATAAGAACACTGCAAATGGAAGTCAGCTTGAAGGCAGTTGACAACAATAAAAATGTACATCCTGAATAGGCATGCCATCAAAGTTTTAAATTGTAACCCTCCAAATTAAGGAAAGCGCAGTTCTCTACATCTGTGGTGATTGTAATTGACCAGTTCCATATCATCTGTATTCATTTAGGGTAGTGGTTGCCACTTTTCTTTTGACCAGGGACCACTCTCCGACATTAGTACCAAAAATCTATTTTTGGTCAACTTTAGATTTGGTTTGATTATTTCAGGTGTTGATTCAGAACATTGCATTGGATAGACCACATCGGCTCTGGTTTCTGATGCAGAACATATGCCATCCAGTAGTGGCCATCTGCTCACACACAGAAAACTGTATTTAATAAACCTCGGCGCTTTAAGAGGGTTTCATGACACCAGTTGCTCTCATTGCAACAGTATAGTAACAGTTAGGCTGCAGACCATTCATAAGATAAGGTTTTTGCGTACCACTGGTGATCCACGGACCACAGGTTGGGAACCACTGAGTTACAGACTGCTGTTAAGGAGTCACACTAGAGAACCTAGCTATTTCCTAGAGATGTTACTGGGGAAAACTGTTTAATCAAAAATGTGAATAATCAATCTGCAAAAGTCAAACACACAAATGTGGAAGGCCACCTGTCCATTAGGATGGAAAGGGTCAGGCTGGCTGCAAGAAAGGAACGTGTGTGGCTTCGCTTGGCACCATTGGCAACAGAAAAGAATGTTTCTCATTTCCCGGCTGCCCCACCCAAGTGCTGTGTTTTGCCATTTGAAGCCAGGATTCTCAAATTCATAAAACTCCACAGCTTTCAAACTCATCAAACACTTAACTGAGGATAAGGCCTTTTATGGGGCAAATAAAAAGATACATAAAAATAGTTCCTTAGGGAGAATGCTATTCTCACAAACACTGAAGGTCTACGCAATGAAGTGTCTGCTATACAGTAGAAATAAATCTATTTGGTAGTAGACATCACCTATTTTGCAGCCTAGGGATTGCTGTGAATTCAAGAATTTAAGGAGGATCCCAAAAGGCCATTTTAGGGAGTTTGAGAGAGTGATCCAAGGAGGTCTCAACAGTGATGGCAATGCCCCTTTCAGTGGGTTTGCCACAAGGGGAGGGGCCACAACACAACAGCAGAATATACATTTTGCTTGCAGAAGGTCCCAGGTTAAATCTAGTAAAGGTAAAGGTAGCCCCCTGACATTAAGTCCAGTCATGTCTGACTCTGGGGTGTGGTGCTCTTCTCCATTTCTAAGCTGAAGAGCCAGCGTTGTCCATAGACACCTCGGAATCAAAAATAAATTCACAGCATCTAAACACCAGGCCTGAGATTTCAGACAGCCCCAGGAGACAGTAAGATAACATGCAAGATGGCACTTTGACCAGGAATGATGCTAGGATTGCAAATTGGCATGATCAATCGCTCTTTGTATGTTGGTTAGGGCTAATATGAGCTGTAGTCTAAAAACATCTGGAGGCCTCTATTTTTCCTCTGGTAGAAAAACAAAACAAGTCTAGCTGGATAATAATTCCCAGGTATGAGGCCATACAGTGTCAGAAAAGCAGACAGCCCTATTGACTAGAAGATTGTAGGATCTGTCATCCTGGATTCTGGCATGACTCTCAAATACCAGGAATCAGCTGTCTCAACTTGGGTGCAACAAAAGATTCCACTTTCTGTATCTCAGGGCCCTTCCACACAGCCCTATATCCCAGAATATCAAGGCAAAAAATTCCACAATATCTGCTTTGAACTGGATTATCTGAGACCACACTCAGGTAATGTGGGATTTCCTGCCTTGATATTCTGGGATATAGGGTTGTGTGGAAGGGCCCTCCTTTTTCTTCCTTCCACAACATCTGTATCGGAACAGATGGTGCAAACTATTGAGATTACAAAAGCCAAGGCAACATACCAGTTAGAAGAAGACAGAAGTCCCTGACCTATAGCTCCTAGCCCCTATTCTCATTGTCAGGAAGATCACCAAATCACAAAAGGAAGTCACATTTAAGGAATCAGCAGATATACAGACTGAAATATATTTGCCATTTGGAAATAGATGATTATTATTCTCCTTAGCATATTTTCTTACACTATTATGATGTTTTGTGATTGTGTCACGTTTTTATTTGATTGATTTTAATGTGCAAGCAGAAACGAATGAACTTGAGTTTTTTGGCTGGGAGTTAGGATCGCTGTGTTGCTTCATGTCATTTCTGACCTCTGAAGATCTTAAGGTGAACCTATCACCAGGTTTCTTGCAAGATTTGTTCAAGTGTAATTGCTTTTCTCTGAATGTGGGAGAGCATGACTTGCCCATGGTCGCCTAGTGGTTTCCATGGCCAAGTGAATATTCAAACCCAAATCTCCAGAGCTGTAGTCCAACTATCAAGTCACTGCATCATACTGGCTACAGGTGATTTAACAAGGTTTTCAAGAAGCCTTTTCACAAGGTAATGGAAGCAACCTTCATGCTAGTGAAGAGAAAGTAGCAAAGACAATTATGGGTTCTCGGCATCGGCTTCTGATGAGCAAGGTCGGATCACCTTTCCAATCAGCCAGCTAGAAATGGCAAACCTGCTTCTGAACAGGTTAAGAAACCCCTGGAACTGGATCACCTTAGAGTCGCCATAGGTCAAAAATGACTTGAAGGCACACAACAACATCAATGATTGGGTAGAAACTAAAAGTTGCCGAAAATATAGGGAGGAGGAGGAAGAGAGATTTACTGTACATTTCCTCCTCCTCAGGCAACTCCTTTCCAAGCTTTCCTCCAGTTCACATGGTAGACAGCCACACAAGTTCTCTTCCTCCAGATTCAGCCAACAAAGTCTGACTTGGAAGCACATAGAGAAGAGTGGATAGATGCATGCATATACACCTTCACAAGTTCCTTTTTGGACCATATCTCCCAGAAACCAGTAGATTCTGCAGACTGTAATCCAAAATATAAGTATCTAATCCCCCATTTAACCAACTGTGTCTCATAGCTGCTTCTATGTGTTTTAACTTCATATCTGTCTTTTAATATACAGGGTTAGTCAAAATGCATAGGCCAATAAGCCATTCAATTGAATGGCTTATTGGCCTATGCATTTTGACTAACCCTGTACTGTATATGTTTTAATGGTCATAGGTTCTAGTTTTCTTGTGTTGTATCCCGCCTTAAGGAAAGTAGGGTAACAAATAAAAATCATAATCACCATTATCTAGGGGTCAACCCACTCACCAGGTGGCTCAATCTGTGTTCCTCCTGCCCTGCCCTTTTCAAGAAAGAGGAAAAGACATCATTGAACTTGCCTGTGTGGGATGAAAAAGGGAGAAGAACCACACCTTCTGTTTATGGGCATCCTTCATGGAGTTCTCATCTTTCATTAACTGCTGCATCCTGATTAGGTAGAGCAGTGTTTCCCAACCTTCCTAATACCACAACCCCTTAATACAGTTCCTTATGTTTTGGTGACCCCCCCAATCATAAAATTACTTGTGTTGCTACTTCATAACTGTCATTTTGCTACTGTTTTGAATTTGACACACCTTTAACTGACATGGCTTTCTGCAATGAAGTGCTGGGAGTTTTACAAAGTGTTTAACCACTGCCAAAGAGTGCTGATGCCTCACCAAACTACAATTCCCTGGATTTCATACCATTGAGTCATGGAAGGTAAAGTAGCATCAAGCTGTATTGCTTCTCCAGTGTGTAACTGCATCCTGGGATAGGAGAGAGGATATGAGGAAGTTTTTTATTTGGGCCAGAAGTTTGGCACAGCTGATAAATCATCAGCAATTATAAGATCTATCAACCAAAAGGTTGCAAGTTCGAACCCCCGGGTTGGTTTGAGCTGCCAACTGTCAGCTTAGCTCATTGTTTACCTAAGCAATTCAAAAACAGCTTTAGCAGTGATTAGAGAAATTAGGTACCCCTAAAAGCAGGGGAGGTGTTTTACGACACCTTAAAAGAAAAAAGATCAGAAAACGCTGGGCGACCAAAAGGAAGGAGGAAATCCTGACGGCTCTTCGTCATAGAGGATAGAGCAACAGCACTCCCTGGACTCAACTCAACCATCCATGGCACCTCCTTCTGTTCTGTCTGTGTATTGTCTATACAAAGCGGCACTGAATGTTTGCCGTGTATGTGTACTGTGATCCGCCCTGAGTCCCCTTCGGGTGAGAAGGACAGAATATAAATAAAGTGTTGTTGTTATTGTTACTGTTATTATTATTATTTGATTTGCCAAACGGCTGAAGTCTGTCTTCAGTCTTTCAAACTGCTTGAATTCTAGTGTAGATATATCCCTAGAGTTTGGTATGAATAAATTTCATGATTGTGATTTCCACGTAAGGGTAACCCAAACTCTTCTAATGTCATGGCGTTGATATGTCTTGGATTACAACTCTCATGATTCCTATCCATCATAGGCAACATCACAAGCCTGACTATATGGAGGGTATTGGCAACAATGACTCTTTTCCAGTGGGATCTTCCTCTATGTGCCAGCATCTCCAGGCTAGATATCTGCCTCTTCCTGTACTATGAACAAGTAATGCTTCTTGCAGTAGGCATTTGTACATTTTCAATTCACTCTGGGACCTAATGGCACATACTTTTCTCTCTACTTCACTTTGTTTCTCTTGAGTTGTATCACTGTGGATACTTGGAAGGCAAATCCTGGCAGTCGAATTGAATTATTTCTACAATTTAAATATCTTAATATGAGAGAGAGAATATGGGAAAATATCTGAAAAGCCAGGCTTTGAAGCTGCAAGGCCATCCAATGCTAATCAAGGTGGCCAACTGCAACATTCACACTTGCCTCAGGCAGACAAGAGTTCTTCCTCCCACCCTGGACATTCCACAGATATATACGTAAACCTTACTTGCGTCGCTTCCAACGGATTTCACAACCTCTGAAGATGCCTGCCACAGATGTGGGCGAAACATCAGGAGAAAATGCTTCTGGAACATGGCCAGACAGCCTGAAAAACTTACAGCAACCCAGTGATTCTGGCCCTGAAAGCCTTGGACAACACAGTATTTGAATTGCCAAACAGCTGAAGACTCTCAATCCCAACAATGGGAAAGAATGAAAAAACCAATAGATTTGTTTAGGCAGCAAGGAAATAATTTGTACAAGCTGTCACCAACTGGACGGCCTCTTCAGAAGCACACCACATGTTCCTTTGTTTCGGCCACTGAAACAGACAGGTTCCTTTCCCAAAACCTTGACCGTTTTAACTCTTTTGCATTCTCATTATCGCAAAGGAAACACAGCAAGTTGGGTTGGATCCAGAGAGCAGAAGGGCAAAGAGAAGGATGTATGAGGCTTAGGGTCCAGACAGTTACATTAAAACTAAATTGACTGAACTCAGTGTGACAAGTCATGGATGACTAACCTAATCCCTATGACTTCATCAAGACCGCTGCAAGCATGACTAAGAGAACAAGCAAACCAAGACCGGATCCACACTGCAGAGCTGTAGCAGTTTGACACCACGGGGAACTCTGGGGATACAAACTACAGGCTTCTTTTCCAAAATCTGGACTGTTTTAACTGGTTTACATTCTCACTATCGCAAAGGAAATACTGTAAGCTAAGTTGGATCCAAAAGTCAGAGAGCAAAGAGAAGGATGCACTAAGGTTTGGATCCAAACAGTGAGTGTAAAAGCTAAGGAGCTCTGGTGCCACACCCAACTACAGCTCCCAGGATTCTACAGCAGGGAGCTATGACTGTCAAAGTGGTGTCAAATTGCTATAATTCTGCAATGTGGATGCTCTCCAAACTTCTGGGGTATTTTAAAAGGATTTTCTCCCTCTTGAAAGAGGCCTAAACAATCCTCGCCAAACTCCATAGGGGTTGCTACTGACACTCCATCTAGAATTAATGCAGTTTGGCACCACTTTCCCTGCCATGGCTCAATATTATGGAATCCTGGGAGTTGTAGTTTCAAAGGATCTTTAGCCTTGTCTTAACAGGGCTGGTGCCTCTGCAAACTACTAATCCCAGGATTCCACAGCATTGAGACATGGCATGCTCAATACTATGGAACCTTGAGAGTTGTAGTTTCAAAAAGTCTTTAGCTTTCCCTTAACAGTGCTGGTGCCTCTGCAAACTGCAACTCCCAGGATTCCACAGCATTGAGCCATGACATGCTCAATACTGTGGAATCCTGGGGACTGTAGTTTCAAAAGGTCTTTAGCCTTCTCTTAACAGGGCTGGTGCCTCTGCAAACTGCAACTCCCAGGATTCCACGGCATTGAGCCATGGCATACTCAATACTATGGAATCCTGGGGGGTGTAGTTTCACAACACCTTTCGCCTTCTTTTAACAAGGCTGGTGCCTCTGCAAACTATAACTCACAGGATTCCAGAGCATTGAGCCATGGCAGGCTCAATAATATGGAATCCTGGGCGTTATAGTTTCACAAGGCCTTTAGCCTTCTCTTAACAAGGCTGGTGCCTCTGCAAACTATAACTCACAGGATTCCGAACCATTGAGCCATGGCAGGCTCAATACTATGGAATCCTGGGAGGTGTAGTTTCACAACAACTTTAGCCTTCTCTTAACAGGGCTGGTGCCTCTGCAAACTATATCTCAAAGGATTGTGAACCATGGCAGGCTCAATACTATGGAATCCTGGGAGTTATAGTTTCACAACGCCTTTAGCCTTCTCTTTAAAAGGCTGATGCCTCTGCAAACTACAACTCTCAGGATTCTAAAGCATTAAGCCATGGCAGGCTCAATACTATGGAATCCTGGGAGTTGTAGTTTCACAACACCTTTAGCTTTCTCTTAACAAGGCTGGTGCCCCTGCAAACTACAACTCCCAGGAATTGAGTCATGGCAGCATTGAGTCATGGCAGACTCAATAATATGGAATCCTGGGAACTGTAGTTTCACAGGGCCTTTAGCCTTCTCTTAACAGGGCTGGTGCCTCTGCAAACTACAACTCCCAGGATTCCACATCATTGAGTCATGGCAGCTAAAGTGGGGTTGAACCTCATTCATTCTACAATGGAGATGCACACACTCCACAAGGCTTGCTCCCATGTAAGAAAGCAATAAAATGCTGCCTAGGGGTGTATCTACTATCTACACCAGGCCTGGGCAAACTTGGGTCCTCCAGGTGTTTTGGACTTCAACTCCCATCATTCCTAACAGCCTCAGGCCCCTTCCTTTTCCCCCTCAGCCTGAGACTGTTAGGAATGGTAGGAGTTGAAGTTCAAAGCACTTGGAGGGACCCAAGTTTGCCCATGCCTGGTGTAGATAGTAGATACACCCCTAGGGCCCAAGTTTGCCCAAGCCTTACTGTCGAAGTGGTGCAGTTGGACACCAACCTTTCTGCCATGGAACATGGGAATTGTAGTTTTCCAAGGTTCTTCATCCTGTATTGTCGAAAGCTTTCATGGCTGGAATCACTAGGTTCTTGTAGGTTTTTTCGGGCTATATGGCCATGTTCTAGAGGCATTTTCTCCTGATGTTTCGCCTGCATCTATGGCAAGCATTCTCAGAGGTAGTGAGAATGCTTGCCATAGATGCAGGCGAAACGTCAGGAGAAAATGCCTCTAGAACATGGCCATATAGCCCGAAAAAACCTACAAGAGCCTAGTTCTTCATCCTTTTTTTTTTTTTTTGCCAAACAGGGTTGTTCCCTTAGAAAACTACAATTCCCATAACAACACCATTTTTCTTCATGTCAGGAGCGACTTGAGAAACTGCAAGTCGCTTCTGGTGTGAGAGAATTGACACTGAAGCCATGGGAGTTGTAAGTGGTGTCAAACCGCATGGATTCACTGCTGCCTTAAAAACTGTCTCCAACCTCTTATGAGAAGGATGGAAAGTCCTTTGAAAGACAACACACAGAAGTTTGGCCTCCTGGCTCCTTTTTCTGAGGCTGTCTTTCTCAGAGGGAGGAAATGGGGAGGGGGCAGGAAGTGCAGAAGAAGAAGTCAAAGAAAACGCCTTCTCTTTCTTCTCGGGGTCTGGCAACGTGGACTCCTCCAGTGCAAGTGGGAACTCAGACAGTGGGCTCCATGGCAGAGAGGGTCCAGGCTTAGAAAGAGGCTGGAAGCAGGACCCTCTTGGTTTCTCCCTTCCCCAAAGGGCGCATCATTGAGAAGGAGGAGAAAAGCAAAAGGGGAAGGAAGACGCCCAAGAGAGGAGGAGAGGCGCGCCAAAAGCATGCTTTCTCCTTCTTACCTTCACAAAGAGCTCGACCTGGGGCTGCTCTTCGGCCATGGCGGGTCTGGGGCTGAGAGGAAGGCACTTCGGGTCCTGTGGGTCCCAGAAGCCGGGCCAGGAGGAGGAGGAGAAGGAGGAGGAGGAGGAGAGGCGCCAAAGAGCAAGGCAGAGTCTTTCTCTCTCTCAACTTCGCCCAACTTCCCTCCTCGGCTCTGGGGCCCCGCCCAGGAACTCAGCCCAATGCCTGCCTCTGAGTCACCACCAGCCAGGAGATGGGCGGATGGGAGCAGAGGAGCAGGAGGAGGAAAAGGGAGGAGGAGGAGAGCCAAGCTGCCAGGCGGATGGAGGCACCCCACTCCGCCCTACGGGTTGGAAGTTTTGGAAAAGGGCCATCTCCATAACCTTTTGGATAAAATGGATCTTCAGAACCATTTGGGAAAACCAGGAATCCCTTTGGAAAGGCATGAATCATAGAATCGTAGAGTTGGAAGAGACCTCATGGGCCATCCAGTGGAGAGGTGGATGCCAAGGGAGCTGAAATGGTCAACGTTTTCCAACATTACACCATTAAGCTGTATTTCTGCATCATGTTCATCTTGTGAACTCCTAGATCCCTTTCAAATGTATTGTGTCATTAGAATGATTCAGCTGGCTTGTGAGATATGAAAAAAATTGTGGGGAGGGCTCTTTCAATCCCTGTGCCCCTATGGGACATCTCACCTAAATGTATATGCACACTTAAGACATTTAAACTTTTTCACCCATTTTTTTATTTTGCCTTGCAGCTGTTCCCAAACTTAGGTCCTCTAGGATGTCACTTCCCTGAAGTCCTAGTTTAGCCAACATGTAGGAAATCTGGAGCTGTAGTCCAAAACATCTGGAGGACCACGTTTGGGGAGTACTGTTGCATTGGACTACCTTGTTAGAATCATAGAATCAATAGAGTTGGAAGAGTCCTCATGGGTCATCCAGTCCAACCCCCTGCCAAAAAGCAGGAATATTGCATTTAAAGCACCCCTGACAGATGGCCATCCAGCCTCTGCTTAAAAGCTTCCAAAGAAGGAGCCTCCACCACACTTCAGGGCAGAGAGTTCCACTGCTGAACAGCTCTCACAGTCAGGAAGTTCTTCCTCATGTTCAGATGGAATCTCCTCTCTTGCAGTTTGAAGCCATTGTTCCATGTCTTAGTGTCCAGGGAAACAGAAAACAAGATTGCTCACTCATCCCTGTGGCTTCCTCTCACATATTTTTACATGGCTATCATGCCTCCACTCAGCCTTCTCTTCTTCAGGCTAAACATGCCCAGCTCCTTAAGCCACTCCTCATAGGGCTTGTTCTCCAGATCCCTGATCATTTTAGTCACCCTCCTCTGGACACATTCGAGCTTGTCAATATCTCTCTTCAATTGTGGTGCCCAGAATTGGACACAATATTTCAGGTGTGGTCTTCCCTGGATCTAGACACTATGCTCCTATTGATGTGGGCCACCACATGACATTTTTGCCACCACATGACATTGTTGGTTCATGTTTAACTTACTGTCCACGAGGACTCCAAGATCTTTTTCACATGTACTAATCTCAAACCAGGCGTCCCCCTGGCTCGAGAGCAGTACATGTGATCTTGTTATGCCTTTGGTAAAGTATGATCATAAGAAATTATGGCAAGTTCTTGGTGGGATGGGCATACCAAGCCACCTTGTCTCTCTCCTGAGGAATCTGTATAAGGACCAAGTAGCAACAGTAAGAACTGACCAGACTGGTTCAAGATTGGGAAAAGCATATGGCAAGGTTGTATACTCTCCCCCAACCTATTCAGCTTGTATGCAGAACACATCATGCGATGTGCGGGGCTTGGCAAATGCAAGGCCGGGGTTAAAATTGCAGGAAGAAACATTAACAACCTTAGATTTGCAGATGATACCACTTTGATGGCTGGAAGCGAGGAGGAGCTGAGGAGTCTTCTAACCATGGTGAAAGAAGAAAGAGCAAAAGCTGGGTTGCAGCTAAACATTAAAAAAAAAACAAAGATTATGGCAACAAGAATGATTGACAACTAGAAAATAGAGGGAGAAAATGCCCAGAGTCCCCTAGAGAAGATAGGGTGAAATACAAATAATATATTATTATTATTATTATTATTATTACTAATACTTCCCTCAGTCCTGACACTGTATTCGTATGGATGCAGCCTAGAATCGCATTGGCCTTTTTAGCTGCTGCATCACACTGTTGACACACAATGAAGGCATCCATCCCACCCTTTGTACCTTGCTCTCCAAATTGCCAGCAAAGCTGTAATTTCAACTTTTCTGTCTTTACTTCATTAATCATTGCAGGCTCCAAGCCTCCCAGTTTGGCAGAGCTAGTCCCAAATAATCCTCTGAGTGCCCACTTTCTCACCCACTCTTCAAATGTCCTGGTTTTCTTCCAACTTTCTACTTTGGTCCTCAGTTTCTTTGATTTGCTGCAAACAGAGTTACAGATGCAAAAATAGTTTGCACTTAGTTGAATCAGTGGTTTCCTGTTCATTCAGGGGTGCACATGAGCTGCAACTTCACCACATGACACCCTCAGAGGAAGTGACACCACAATAGTGTTGTATAAATATTGGTGCCATGTTTCAGCAGAAATTGTTTTAAAAAAATTATCCCTGTAGTTAATTATAATCACAAAAACATTTCCTGTAAAATTAAATTACAGGAGCTCAAATTATGGCATTAATAACCTACAAGCCTAAAACATTATCCTAATTTACCTTTTGAACCTTCTAATGTGCATGTGCTTTGGCCAGAGCTGTCATCACTTCCCAATTAGAATGATGCTTCAAATCATGTGGTTTTATCTGCTGTTGTTTTCATTGCTGCAGATTTTTATAGTCATTGATTTTGTCAATTTTTTTCTACTATTAATGCTACAATATTGTGATCTGATCTGGTAAGGGAAGAGGTCCATGCTGGTGACACTGTGAATCTAGTCCTTCCAATAAGATCAAGCAAAAGCAAACTGCTACATCCTCTCCTAGCTTTTATGTTATTCCTCGTAGTTAATATCTTCTATCTTAATGCAGTCTGATGTTGCCTCAAAACATGTCCTAGAGTACATCTACACTGTTAAGTTAATGCAGTTTGACACCAATTAACTGCCAGGGCTCTATGTCTAGGACAGATGGGAGTTAGGGTTAAGCAACATCTGGAAGGTTACAGGCTTCCCACTCTTGATTGAGCACAGGCCTGGGAAAAATGTATGTCCTTTTATGTCTTTGCAATCTGCAGCTCTCTGCATTCCTCACCATTGACACGTTGGCTATATATGGGATGTCCGTCTCACAAATATATGGCTTGTGTGGAACTTTGTGTTCCGATAAATGGTATCATTATGCCATAATAAATGTGACAAGAGTGTATTACAGGACTCTGAATGACAGATACTTTATTATGACAGTCACCGTTTGACTCTAAATAAGTTGTAGCACTTCACAGAAGCACCTGCACAAAACCTGACCTGACTTAGGTGGTATATAACACCGAAAGGGTCACAAAAACATAAATACAAACTGCTGGAAATGTGGTAAGCAAGAAGGGACCTTTTACCACATGTGGTGGTTATGTAAGGAGGCAAAAGAATACTGGCCAAAATACACAACAGGATGCAGAAAATATTGAACATAAACATTCAGACGAAACTAGAAACATACAGAAGGAAAACTAGGAGAGAATACGGAAAAAACCTCTGAACTTTATGATGACAGCAGTGAGGATTACATATGCCAAAGTATGGGGACAGAAAGAAACCCCCGATATAGATCAATGGCAGATTAAAGTTTGGGAGATAAAACAATTGACATATGTAATGATGAAACAACAAGGAAGAGCACAGAAGGAAACGGATTGGAGTTTAATACAGAAATACAGAGAAGAGGAGAAGAAGAAATGAAAATGAAACAGACAAGAAGAAAAAGAGACAGGAATATACATATTCAAACAGATAGGAAAAGAGGTAGAATGGAAAGGAGAGGAAGAGAATATGCAAAGAAGAAAGAAGAGAAGGAAATAAACCACACTGAAGATGACCGGAAATCAAATTATTTAACTGGGTTTTTTTTTCTTTTCTCTCTCTTCTTCCTCCCATCACATATATTTACATACATATATGTGTGTGTGTGTATCTATCTATCTATTCGCTTTCTTCATATTTCTATATTTTTCTTTCTTTTCACCTATATTTTTATTTTATATACAATTTTAATCGATGTACACTATAATATAAAGATTTTTTTAAAAAAATCTAACCTGACTTTCACTGTATAGAATTGCTAGTGACAAAGATTTCCCAATTTTTGTGATATAGACATTTGTGTGATTAAAATAAACATATATTCTGAACATGACAAAAATGGCCTTCACAATTGTGCCTCCACATTTGCAATTATGACTTTGGAGGATTAGATTACACCAGTGGTACCCAACTGTTTTTTGACCAGGGACCACTTTGATCAAGGGACCACTCTCCAACTAGTACCAAAAGGGTTATGGATCCGTTTTTGGTCAACTTTCGATTCAGTTTGGTTATTTGGGGTGCCGATTCAGAAAATTGTACTGGATAGACCACATCAGCTCTAGTTTCTGATATGGAACACATGGCATCCTGTAGTCACCATCTGCTCACTCAAAGAAAACTATATTTCATAATCTAGATTCACGGACCTTATTTTAGGTCTCGCGGCCCACCAGTGGGCCACAGCCCACAGGTTGGGAACCACCAAATTACACTATGTAACAAAACTTGGGAAAAAATCTGTTTCTGATTTGAAAGTGTTATTCCTGTGTAATTGTGCAGTACTTATTTTGAAATAGTTGTTACACACCAGAAACTTTGTTGTCATGGCCGCCACAAACTGTGTTGAATTGGTTGAGACTCTATGAGATAGTAATTGAAAAACTATAGCAAAATGTGCTGCAGGATGCCCTGCAAAAACAAAGCTTTTCCAGTTTAATAAACTTTGTTCATGTTTTTATGATAGAACAATTTAGGAAATGACATTTATAACCCAGGAAAATAGTGTTACTATTTAAGGAACTTCTATGGATAGGTATTATAGTGAATAGGTATCATAGTGAGCAGGGATGGAAGTCCGCAGTGGTGGGTTCACAGGTGCATGGATGGAAGGAATGTATTGTCTACTGTATTTGTTACTGTCTCTCTATGTTGTGTGCTCTGTTTGTAAATGTATATCACTGTTTTCCTTTTTGTTTAAATAATAATAATAATATTTTCTTTTAAGAAAAGAGAAAAATCTATCATGTTACATAGTGTTATTCATGGAAATGATTTTTAAAAATTGTTCTCCCATAAATCTCTTAAGTTGTCTAGTGTGACTCTGCAGTCAATGTCCTCTGATCATGGTGGAGGACTCAGAGAGCTAGAAGTCTCTGAGTCACTTCTCTAGGAATCTCTATTTCCTCAATGTCATTTTATGATCAGCATCCAGTGGAAGTTGACCATAGAGTCATGCCGGAAAGCCTTGAAACTCCTAGAGAGTTGTCCTCTCACGTTAAAATCCCAAATTTCTTTATTTGCAATGTTTCACTTTCACAGGGACCCTATGCCCCTAACCTCTGCAAATGTAGAGGGGTTTCTGCAGCCCCATCTATGCTGCCATATAATCCAGTTTTTGAATCCAGATTTACTGCATTCACTGGATTATATGGCAGAATAGTCTCCTATAATCCAATTCAAAACAATCTGCTTTCAGAAATTGGATTTTATGGCAGTGTAATCCAGCCTGTATTTATTTGTTTCATCTCCAAGACCAATGACCAAATTCGCAAATTTGCTTTCATCATTTGGACCATTCTTTCTCTTTCCCCATTCATTCCCGTTGCCTATTTTCCCTCCCTCAGTCTTAATTTTCTGCCATTCCTATTGTATGTTTTTAAACGTATAGCATTTAGAGTTGTAAACCACTTTGAGTCCCCTTCTGATTTCCAGATTATCTGCTTTGAATTGGATTATATGGCATTGTAGACTCATATAATCCAGTTAGGAGCAGATGTGAACTATCGGTTTTGGTAATCTGGATTATATGGCAGTGTAAAAGGTGGGGAGGGGGAGTCTCAACCCTGAAAGAAAAGTGGTGAACATGAAGGAACCAAAAACTCATGTAAACAATGTGTTGAGGTGGCCTCAGAGCATGTGCAAAGTGTTTCCCTCTCTTCATTGCTTCAGTCGCCAGGAGCCCCCGGTGGCGCAGTGGTTTAAACCCCTGTGCCGGCAGGACTGAAGACCAACAGGTTGCAGGTTCGAATCTGGGGAGAGGCGGATGAGCTCCCTCGATCAGCTCCAGCTCTTCATGCAGGGACATGAGAGAAGCCTCCCACAAGGATGATAAAAACACCAAATCATCCGGGCGTCCCCTGGGCAACGTCCTTGCAGATGGTCAATTCTCTCACACCAGAAGTGACTTGCAGTTTCTCAAGTCGCTCCTGACACGACACAAAAAATTGCTTCTGTCCTCCTCCACATACCTGAACAGGAGGGAAAATAATTTTTATAAAGTACCTAAGAGTTCCATGTACCTAAAGTACCATGAAGATGAACAAAATCTGGCTACCAGTATTAAAAAACTCAAAAATTACAACAGCAAAACAACAGAGAGTAAACAATCAGGCACATCAATTCACTCTCAACAAGAGCTTCCCCCCAGGCGCTTCCAGGCCATTGAATGCAAATCAAGGTGATCAGCTGAAACATTACCCTGGTCATTCCACAGATATATAAACCCATTTTTCCTACTTCCAACAGACCTCACTACCTCTGAGGATGCTTGCCATAGATGCAGGCGAAACGTCAGGAGAAAAATTGCCTCCAGAACATGGCCATATAGCCCGGAAAAACCTACAACTACCTAAGAGTTTTTAGATTGAAAAGCATAAAGTGCAGAGTGAAACTTTGGCTAGCCTTATAAGTTAACTATTAACAGCCCCCCTTCCAGGATCCCTGGGTTCCCAGGATTGTTACATTATTCTGTGGATGCAGTCTTGCGTGACTAAAATTGTGGATTCCCACAGGATCCCTGGGAGAGAAAGGGGCTCAGGGCTCCAAGAAGGTCTGCTTCCACTGACAACAGTCCTGGTTATTGTACTCCTCTGCAACCAGACAGGAAACTGGTGGGAGATTGGAAGTGAGGTGGGTGTGGACTTGAAACAGCACAATAAACCTCTGTGTGCCCTGATGAATGGGAGACTCTCTGGCCGCCAGCCACAACATTTAAAACAGCCTATCATTCATTCCTAGGTTCTCTCAAGGGAAGAAGGAAAAAGTGGCGTGGAAGGGAAGAAATGCTCATAACACATTCTTGTCTTCACTATATGTGAGCTGGAGACACTTTCTCCGAAAGTCAGCAGTAACTGCGGAATGGAAGCAAAGGGAGATATAAACCATGAGTGGAAAGTGTATCGATACACAGCAAGGAACTTTCTGGTACAGGTTGGATATCCCTTATCCAAAATGCTTGGGATTAGAAGTGCTGTGTAATTCAGATTTTTTTTAATATAGGCAGTCTCCGAGTTACAAACATCCAACTTACAAATGACCCATAGTTAAGGATGAAGGTGACGCAATACTGAGAGAAATCTGCTCCTCGGAAGAGAAATTCACTCGGAGTTATTGTCATGTTTACTGAAGCTTTATCATCAATCCTTGTTTCCACAACAAACCACATTTTTCAAAATCCATCAATCACTGGGACAGAAAGAGCTGTGAAATCTCCTGAAAAGGGGCACAGACAGCAAAACAAATAACAAGAGTGTTAACCTTTCCCTATGCTAGCCAAAGCTCTATACATGGCTGGATTTACATTTTAAAATGTATCTGTTCCAACTTACATACAAGTTCACACTTCAGTATCACATTTACTAAATTCCACTGAGTGCTACATTTAAAATCCGAGAAGCCACTGTTCTAATCACATTCGTTTGGCTTCAAGTGTAGGATAGAGCATTCTTTACATATTTTAAATGTGGAGGCCAGCATTCTTCTCAAATGTTTCAGGAGGTGGTGGGGAAGTGGAGTTTTGGTAATGGTCCAGATGTTTGGCCAGTTCTCTAACGTGATGGCAGTTGTTGCTCCCAAGTTTGAAATAAAGTGTTTCCCCAATTTGTGGGAGGGGAAGATGTGGGAGGAGCCAAAAATACCCATGTTAGGGAAAGCATTACCTTTTGATCACCAAGTTTTTCACCAATAGTGAAAGGACCAAGGCAAAGACATCTCCAGCTCATCCCCTGTTTGGGTATCAGCCAGCACGTCAATGACTTAAATCTAGAAATAGATTTCTAAGATCTACAGAGACACTAGCTGGAACACCTCAGCAAACGAGAGTCCAAAAGTGGCAGGCTCAAACCCAGAACCCCAACCAATGGCTGATACCAAATGAGAGACTCCCCCCTGGGCACGCAGAAGACTGGGCGACTTGGAAGGCGCTGAACACCACCTCAAGAAATGGGGCCACAAAGTGGAATCCACGACATGCGAGTGTGGAGAAGAGCGAACCACTGACCACCTGCTGCAATGCAACCCGAGCCCTGCCACATGCACAATGGAGGACCTCCTTGCAGCAACACCAGAAGCACTCCAAGTGGCCAGCTACTGGTCAAAGGACATTTAATCAACTACCAAACTCGCAAATTTTGTATTTTGTCTGTTTGTTTGTTTTGTTTTGTTAGAAATGTAATACAATTGACTGGTTGGCCTGACACGACAAATAAATAAGTTTTTTACTTAATCAGAACAATTTCTTTTTTAAAAAAAAAATAGCCTTTCTGTTTCTTTTCCTTCCCTTTCCTTCCCTTCCTTCCATGATATGTCCGTGCCTTGTGTTGCATGGGAAAGCCGGGTGAGAAGGATTATTATTATTATTATTATTATTATTATTATTGACACAAAGGCACAGTATGTCACAGCAAACGAGATCTATATGCTGGATTTCGTATCACAAAATCACAAGTCGAACACTTCCCAATCATCTAGGACTGTGTGATGTATTTTCGAACGATGTGCACAGATCCAAGTAAGGTGGCTGAGAGTTCAATTGCTGAACAGTTGAATTGAATGTAGTTTGGCACCACTTTAACTGCCATGACAAAATGCTATGGAATTGTGGAGTTGCAGGCCCTTCTTTCTATGTTGCCATATAAAATCCAGTTTATCTGCTTTGAACTGGATTATATGGCAGTTTAGATTTATACAGGAGCCCCCAGTGGTGCAGTGGGTTAAAGCGTTGAGCTGATGAACTTGTAGACTGAAAGGGCGCAGGTTTGAATCCAGAGAATGGCATGAGCACCCTCTGTTAGCTCCAGCTACTGCCAGCCTAGCAGTTCAAAAACATGCAAATATGGGTAGATCAATAGGTACCACTTTGGTGGAAAGATAACGGTGCTCCATGCAGTCATGCCA
This sequence comes from Anolis sagrei, assembly GCF_037176765.1. Lineage (NCBI taxonomy): Eukaryota > Metazoa > Chordata > Lepidosauria > Squamata > Anolidae > Anolis > Anolis sagrei. Next base: position 21,026,854 of record NC_090022.1, read on the forward strand.
GCCACATGACCTTGGAGGTATCTATGGACAACGCCGGCTCTTCAGCTTAGAAATGGAGATGAGCACCAACTCCCAGAGTCGGACACGACTGGACTTAATGTCAGAAGAAAACCTTTACCGTTACCTTACCTTAGATTTATACCATCCAGTTCAAAGCAGATAATCTAGATTTTCTGCTTTGATAATTTCGATTATATGGCAGTGTAAAAGGGTTCATAGTTTCACAATGTCTTTTGCTTGTCTTCCAAATATTACTGGTGTCTCACCAAACTATAACTTATGATCCCATAGTATTGAGCCATGGCAGTAAAAAATAATGGTGTCAAACTGCATTCATTCAACAGAAGTTTCCAAATGATGTGTCATGATTCATTAGTGTGTTGGCTGCAGTGTGTAGATGTGTCACAGGCACATAACATAGAATCATAGAATTGGAAGAGACCCCAAGGGCCAATCCTAACCATGCAGGAAAACACAAATTACGGCTAACAGACGGCCATCCAGCCTCTGCTTTGTGCGTGTGTGTGTTTGTGTGTCAAGAACGACTTGAGAAACTGCAAGTCGCTTCTGGTGTGAGAGAATTGGCTGCCTGCAAGGACATTATCCAGGGGATGCCCAGTTGTTTGATGTTTTACCATCCTTGTGGGAGGCTTCCCTCATGTCCCCGCATGGGGAGCTGGTGCCAACAGAGGGAGCTCAATCTGCTCTCCCCGGATTCAAATCACTGACCTATCAGTCAGCGGTCCTGCTGGCACAAGGGTTTAACCCATCACACCACCTGTGCTGAAAAACCTCCAGAGAAAGAGTCTCTACCATGAGAAACCTGAGTCTATGTGAAGTAAGTCATAAATCATATATTTTTAAAAAATATAAATGAAAGGTTCTCATGAGATACATTGTGTCCCTATACATTTCATTATTACAATTTATGGATGTGTCTATTTCTCTGATAAAGTGTTGCTTTAACCTCCAGTTTGCTAGTCTTTCTTTTCATGTCAGGAATGACTTGAGTAACTGCAAGTTGCTTCTGGTTTGAGAGAGTTGGCTGTCTGCAAGGACGTTGCCCAGGGGACGCCCGGATGTGTTACCATCCTGTGGGAGGCTTCTCTCATGTCCCTGTATGAGAAGCTGGAGCTCACAGATGGGAGCTCACCATGCTCCCCGGATTCGAACCACCAACCTTTTGGTCAACAGTCCTGCCGGCACAAGGGTTTAACCCATTGAGCCACAGGGGGCCCTGCTGAATCACTGTATTGTGAAATGATACATGACTAAAACGTCTTGTCACTAACATGAAATGTTTGGAAAGTTCTGGTGTAGGTACACTCTTGTAGGGCTTTCATTCATACCGTCACCGTAAACTGATGTCGACTTCAAAGGCAATTACTGAAACAAAACGCCAGCATGACACTAGGAGGCACAAAAGTTCAGAAAGAAAAAAATCCAAAGAAATGATTCCATGCCAGATTTTCAAAGAACTGCTGGTTGTAGTTATTTTCCACCCATTGTTTAATGTACAGGAAGATATTGAGAAAGAAAATGTCTCAGCTGTTGTTAGAACAAGGAGAAAGGAGAGGGGAAGGAAGGAGAGAATCAGCACTACCAAAGGATGCCCCTGATCTGTTCTGCTCCTTCTTTGTAGTATTGAAAGGTTGAGTTTTTTTTTTTCATGTCAGGAGCGACTTGAGAAAGTGCAATGTGGTGCAATGGGATAAACCCTTGTGCCGGCAGGATTACTGACCAAAAGGTTGGCGGTTCAAATCTGGAGAATGGGGTGAGCTCCCATTTGCTAGCTCCAGCTTCCCATGTGGGGACATGAGAGAAGTCTCCCTTAGGATGGTAACACATCTGGAGCATCCCCTGGGCAATGTCCTTGCAGGCAGCCAATTATCTTACACCAGACGCGAATGGTTGTGTGCATCTATACTGTACATTTAATGCAGTTTATGAGATAAGCCTCCCACAGGATGGTTACACATCTGGGCATCCCCTGGGCAACGTCCTTGTATATGGCCAATTCTCTTACACCAGAGGCGAATGGTTGGGTGCATCTACAATGTACATTTCATGCAGTTTATGAGAGGAGTCTCCCACAGGATGTAACACATCTGGGCATCCCCTGGGCAACATCCTTGCAGACGGCCTATTCTCTCACACCATAAGCGAATGGTTGGGTGCATCTACATTGTACATTTAATGTAGTTTATGAGAGAAGCCTTTCACAGGATGGTAACACATCTAGGTGTCCCCTGGGCAACATCCTTGCAGACGGCCAATTCTCTCACACCAGAAGCAAATGGTACACTGTATATTTAATGCAGTTTATAAGAGAAGCCTTCCACAGGATGGTAACACATCTGGGCGTCCCCTGGGCAACATCCTTGCAGATGGCCAATTCTCCCATACCAGAAGCAAATAGTTGGGTGCATCTACACTGTGCATTTAATGTTGTTTATGAGGAAAAGCCTTTCACAGGGTGGTACATTTCTGGGCGTCTTCTGGGCAAAGTCCTTGCAGATGGCCAATTCTCTTACACCAGAAGTGAATAGTTGGGTGCATCTACACTATATATTTAATGCAGTTTATGAGAGAAGCCTCCCACAGGATGGTAACACATCTGGGCATTCCCTAGGCAACGTCCTTGCAGATGGCCAATTCTCTCACACCAGAAGCAAATGGCCGGGTGCATCTACACTATATATGTAATGCAGTTTGGCATCACATTAAATGTCATGGCTGAAAGTTATGGAATCTTGGGGTTTACATTTCTGTGCACTCTTTGGCAGAGAATTGAAAAGCTAAAACTTCCAGGTTTCCATAACATTGAGCATGGCAATTTAAGTGGCACCAAACTGCATCGATTCTACAATGCAAAATCACCCAGAAACTTCTATTCAAGCCTCACCCCTTTTCCAATGCTTTAAATTTGCAATGCATAGATAACACTACTGTACTGAATTTTTATGTGGCTTCGGTTTTACTGTAGAAGTTTTGGAAATTAAAAAAAGGTTCCTCCCCTGAATCATAGAATCAAAGAGTTGGAAGAGACCTCATGGGCCATCCAGTCCAACCCCCTGCCAAGAAGCAGGAATATTGCATTCAAATCACCCCTGACAGATGGCCATCCAGCCTCTGCTTAAAAGCTTCCAAAGAAGGAGCCTCCACCACACTCCGGGGCAGAGAGTTCCACTGCTGAATGGCTCTCACAGTCAGGAAGTTCTTCCTGATGTTCAGATGGAATCTCCTCTCTTGTAGTTTGAAGCCATTGTTCCGCGTCCTAGTCTCCAAGGAAGCAGAAAACAAGCTTGCTCCCTCTTCCCTGTGGCTTCCTCTCACATATTTATACATGGCTATCATATCTCTTCTCAGCCTTCTCTTCTTCAGGCTAACATGCCCAGTTCCCTAAACCGCTCCTTCCCTTTCCTCTCTGTTTGTTTACAGCTATCCTCTTTCCTCCCATTCGCCACCTGCTCTCAAGAATAAATATTTGTTTTCCAATGAAAAAGGATTTTATCCTTTGCCTGGTGTCAGACAGTCAGGGATGATGTCAAGACCAATGCGACGTCACCGCACACCTAGCCAATCAGAGTCACCTGTGATGTCATGAACGGGCAAACAAAGCCTTCTATTGACTTCCAAAGGGAGAGGGCCACATCCCACTTTGCTAAGGCAACCAGGAACAAACAAAGTGTTTGCTGTTGCCTATCTGAACTTTGCAGCAAAGCTTCATCTCTGGCCCCACTGTATTTGAATAGGCATGACTAATGGGCCGCAATATCAATGGGGATTCACATTTCTATTTATATCTCTGCTTGGCACCTGCATTGTTATCTTGTCGGCGCCAGCACAGATGATTTTATTCTCCCGGGCTTTTTAATCCTCTTTAATTCTGCTGCTTTGCTGTGTTTTCAAGCAGTGATAATATTACAGTCTTTTTTTGGTGATAATATTACAGTCTTTACATTCAATTTTTATATTTCAACCTGTGTTTCTTTTGATTACTGCTTTTAACATTTATTGACAAATAACAACAATTTATTATAGAGCCCAGCCCAGAAACATTTTTAACTTAAGTGTCTTGGGTTTTAGGCCTGTTCCTGGGTTTATTTGGGACAGTGATTTAGAAAATTGCACTGGAGGCATCACATCACCTCTAGTTTCTTAAATATGATTATCATGGTTTTCTATGAGCAAGCAGATGGCAACTGGTAGATGGCGTATATTCTGTATCTCAAGAACTAGAGCCGATAGGGGAAAACTGGTGCCATTTTTGGAATCTGCTGGATAATGGAGAAAGGCAGGGAGTTTCAGAATATTATTATTATTATTATTATTATTATTATTATTTACAGTATTGGTATACCGCTTTTCTCACCCCGAGGGGGACTCAAAGCGGTTTACACATAAGTAATGGCAAAATTCAATGCCAGTACAAACAATTACAATTATACATTACAATTAGACTTAAATCAATTTAAAACAATACATCCACAAGCAATAAAACAATCATTAAAACAAACAGTCTCGTCCATCGAATCTCTGTTCAAGTCATTGTCTTTTTTAAATGCTGCATACAATTACTTCTACTGCTCGAAGGCCTGGTTCCAAAACCATGATTTTATTTTATTTTCTAAAAGCCAAGAGGGAGGGAGCGGATCTTACCTCATTTGGGAGTGTGTTCCATAGGCGAGGGGCCACAGACGAGAAGGCCCTGTCTCTCGTCCCCGCCAAACGCATCTGTGCTGTTGACGGGAGCAAGAGCAGGGCCTCCCCAGATTATTTTGGATTATTATCTTTTATTTTTATTGACTATTCTAAAGCCTCTGACTGTGCGGATCACAATAAATATTTGGTGGTATGGGGATACCAAGTCACCCAAGGAATCTGTATAACAACCAAGTAGCAACAGTAAGAACAGACCACGAAACAACAGACTGGTTCAAGATTGGCAAAGGAGTATGGCAGGGCTGTATAATCTTCCCCAACCTATTCAACTTGTTTGCAGAACACATCATGCAATGTGTGGGGCTTGACAAATCCAAAGCTGGAGTTAAAATTAATGTATGAAACATTAACAACCTTAGATATGCAGATGATACCACTCTGATGGCTGAAAGCGAGGAGAAGATGAGGAGCCTTCTAACCAAGGTGAAAGAAGAAAGTGCAAAAGCTGAGTTGTGGTTAAACATAAAAAAACAAGCTTATGGCAACCACTGATTGATAACTGCCAAATACAGGGAGAAAACATGGAGGCAGTGACAGACCTTGTACTTCTAGATGTGAAGATTACTGCAGACGCAGACTGCAGCCAGGAAATCAAAAGACGTTTACTTTTTGGGAGGAGTGCAATGACCAATCTCGACAAAATAGTGAAGAGTAGAGACATCACACTGGCAACGAAGATCTGCATAGTTAAAGCAATGGTATTCCCCATAGTAGAGGCAAAGATTAAATACTTTGGCCACATAATGAGAAGATAGGAAAGCTTGCAGAAGGCAATGATGCTGGGAGAAATCGAGGGGAAAAGGAAGAGGAGCCGACCAAGGACAAGATGGATGGATGGTATCCTTGAGGTGACTGGTTTGACTTTGAAGGAACTAGGGGTGGCCATGACTGACAGGGAGCTCTGGCATGGGCTGGTCCATGAGGTCACAAATAGTCAGAGGTGACTGAACAAATAAACAACAATTCCCCGTAGTAACTTATGGATGCGAGAGCTGGATCATAAGGAAGGCTGAGCAAAGGAAGAGAGATGCTTTTGAACTGTGGTATATAAAGAAACTTCTGAGAGTGTCTTGGACCACAAGAAGAACAAACCAGTCCATACTCCAGGAAATAATGCCTGACTACTCACTAGAGGGGAGGCTATTACAGGCAAAGATGAAATACTTTGGCCACATAATGAGAAGACAGGAAAGCTTGGAGAAGACAATAATGCTGAGGAAAATAAAAGGAAGAGGGGCCGACCAAGGACAAGATGGATGGATGGCATCCTTGAAGTGACTGGCTTGACCTTGAAGGAATTGAGGGTGGCCACGGCTGATGGGGAGCATTGGCGTGGGTTGGTCCAGGAGGTCACAAAGAGTCAGAAGCGATTGAACGGATAAACAACAACAAATGCATGTTTAGGTCTTCCAGCATGACTCTTCGTTCAACTTTGCCAGAAGCTGAACACTGATTTACATTAGAGGACCTGGATAGAAATCCCTAGGTAGTTACCCCAGCCTGACTGGAGGAAGTTCACCAGAGGGTCACATTGGAGGACCTGAGATTCACAGAGAGAACATTTAAAATCAAATCGGTGAATCATCAAATCCTTAAAAGCCAAGAATACAAATGTGGAGGGGCAACCTTTCCATTATCTCAATAAAATTTGTTCTAATATAAATTGAGATTTCTCCCCCTGTTTGCCAACATAGTTTCCCCCGCATCTTCCTTCCTCTTTTTCCTCCTCTACTTCTTTCCTTTCCTCCTCCTCCTCCTCCTCCTCCTCCTCCTCCTCCTCTCCTCCTTTTAAATGCACTCAATAATGATATGGCATTAATACAAATGGTGTGGCCACACCAGAAATTTACAAGATCACCTCTTGTAATTCTCGCTCTCCCTGTTACTCTCTATCATGTGTAGACAATGAAAGATGATCAGTTAATAGGGTTGAAACACCAACGTACACACACCCTGCCCTTTTGATCCAGTCATTCAAAGGATCCACCCTGGATACTGGCAGGACAGCCTCCACAACAAAAGGAAACAGAATTTAACACAATACTCAGGATCAAAATGACACCAAGCTCTGAACCTCACAGAGTGCACACCTGCCCCACATTCATCCGGTCAGAGTTACAGTCCCTCAATGGGATAACCTCTAACATCTCACCAACATGGGACCAAGCAACACCTGTGGCCTTTCTACACTGCCATATGAAATCCAGATTATCTGCTTTGAACAGGATTATATGGCAATGTAGACTCATATAATCCAGTTCAAAGCAGATAATGTGGACTATCTGCTTTGATAATCTGGATGATTTGGCAGTGTAGGAGGGACCTCAGTGTGGTCACGGTGACAAAAGTTATGCATGAGGAGGAGCACGCAATCTAGGAGAGTCACCAGTATGCTTTTGTTTGAATCTACTGGAAAGGACGAGAATTCATATTCTCCTCCCTTTTTCCCTTTGCTGAGTTAAGAGACTTTCGCTCTTTGTGTGCTTTCAAGTCATTTCAGACTTAGGTTAACCCTGAGCTTGGGCTGGGTAAATGATCTTGGAGGCTGTATCCGGCCCCCAGGCCTTGGTTTGAGGACCCCTGAACTAGGTCTCCAATATTGCAATACAGTTTGTGTCTTCTATTGACTTATGGAGATGCTATGAATTTCAGAGTTTTCTTTTGCAACAAATACCCTGAGGTGGTTTTGCCAGTTCCTTCCTCTGAAATAAAGTCTGGTATTCATTGGCAGTCTCCCATCCAGGTATTAACCAGGGCTGCCCCTATTTAGCCTCCAAGATCAGATGGGATTTGGTGCCCCCCCCCCCACACACACACAAATACTATGACCAGGAAATTAAAACAAGAGCAGCAATCCCATGCACCATCTGTTCCATTGGCTATCATATCTTTTCTCTTTCTCTGCGCCCGGACAGATTAGTAAATGGGGTCCAAGGCTTCAGGCTCTATTCTGCAGCTGCTACTGTCTTTCCCCCCCTACCGTGACCCCAAAAGCCAAGCCAGAGAAGGAAAAAAGTGATGACAGACCAGGGAGGAAAAAGGCCAGCATAGATAGTAGAAATAGAGGAAGTATCACTGGAACATGTCAACATAAACTTACTGTATATGATTCCTGCTGGAGCCCCCAAATATTTGCAAGGAGTTGCTTGTTTTTATGTTACTGAAGTATTTAACATTTTTAAAAAATAGAGTGAGACCTCCTCTTCCTGAATGATATCATTGTTGTTCTTGATTGTCTTCAAATCATTTCTAAACTATTGCAGGTCTGGGTTGCTGTGAGTTTTCCGGGCTGTATGGCCATGTTCTAGAAGCATTCCCTCCTGTTGTTTCACCCATATCTATGGTAGGCATCCTCAGAAGTTGAGGGGTCTGTTGAAAACTAGGCAAGTGAGGTTTATATATCTGTGAAATGTCCAGGGTGGGAGAAAGAACTCTTGTCTATTTGAGGCAAGTGTGAATGTTGCAATTGGCCACTTTGATTAGCATTGAATGGCCTTGCAGCTTCAAAGCCTGGCTGGTTGCAAGAGTAGTCAAACAACCCATGGTCAACAACAGCAGTAATCCAACCAGAGTCTAAGGCACAAAGAACTGTCCAAATGTCAGTTCTGAAGGTCACTAATAAGAGGCTCACGAAATGTCCAAACACAGAGCACACACAAAGTACAAAGGTCAAGATTACCGGCTGAATCATTCCATACAGGACGATTGCTTCCAGCCATGAGCCATGGCAAATGCCACACTTTTAAGCTACCTTTGCAAAAGTCCTACAGCTGGCCACTCTTCTTCTGGATTAGATTCCTGGGGTACATCTACACTGTACAATGAATACAGTTTGATGCCACTTTTAAATGGCATCGCTCAGTGCTATGGAACCATGGGAGTCGTAGTTTTATGAGGCCTATAGCTTTCTCTGACAAATATTTATTTATTTATTTAGGGCATTTGTATCCCATCCTTCTCAACCCCAAAAGGGGGTCTCAGGACGGCTTACAATTGGCAGTCATTAGATGCCGACAAGATACAGTTAGAACACAACAATTCACATAAACAAGTCAACAGCAATAAAAATACATTAAAAATATTGCCCCTTAATATATTAACATAACCAAGTCTGAGTCCACAAATCCAAAACATAGTCCAGAGTTCCAGTTCAAGGTCTCTTAATTAACAATTCTCACAAGTCATTACAGTTCTTGCTCAGCCAGCTGCCTGAATGCTTGGTCCCAAAGCCAAGACTTTAGTTTCTTCCTGAAGGAAAGACCACAAGCTGAACATGAGTCAACAGAGTAAAACAGCAGCTAAAAAAGCCATTGTGATTTCAGGCTGCATCAATGGGAGTATAGTGTCGAGAAGATCAAGGAAAGGCATCGTCCCACTGTATTCTGCTTTGGTCAGGCCTCACCTGGAATAATACTGTGTCCAGTTCTGGGCTTTGCAATTCCAGAAGACCATTAACAAGCTGGAATGTGTCCAAAGAAGGGCAACCAAACTGGCCAAAGGTCTGGATGCAAAGTCCTAATCCAAAAGGCACACATAATCCAGATTTTTCATAAAATTACAGGGTAAAGGGTCAAGGTGAAATGAAATGAATTACAGTGTGTTATGCTAGCACTGGAAACAAGTATCAATTTTAATTTATTTGTTTTGCCTGTTTAGACAAGTCCTGAGATAACTTGATTGTGCTATTTCTGCTTTACATTTTTTTTAATGTCCACTGACTGTTCTCTGAAACATTGGTCTCACGTGGTATGGCTCCAGGCTGGTCATACATCATTCCTAAAACAGAGCAACAGACTGACCACCGAAAGGGAAGGCAACGTACTTCCTTCCTAGGTAAGAAATATAGTGACAACCTCTTGTTAAGATAAACCACATATGTCACAACGCAAGGCCCAAGGGCCGGATACAGCCTACCACATCATTTAATGTGGCATGCAAGGCTTTCAATGCCAGGGCAACATACCATATACACTCAAGCATAAGCCTTTTTAGGCTGAAAAAAGACTCCCTCTTCTTATACTTGAGGCAAGGTTATTATTTTATTCTGTTGTTATTATTATTACATTTATGATTTTACTCTATTATTACGTTTACATTATTTTACTCTATTATTATTATTATTATTATTATTATTATTATTACATTTGTTATTTTACTTTATTATTATTGGAAGGATACCTGTGCTGGTACGGCTGTACCAGGAACTCCAACTTTATTTTCTTTCTGTTATCTGTTTGCAGTCATAGGTCAGGCCACCTGTCCATCATAATTAAGCTTTGGTTCCGCCTCTTGTTCAGGGCTCTGGGAGGGAAAGGAGCCATTTTTGGGGCAGTCTCACACAAGGAAGCTAAACTATAGGACATAGACCAGCTCGTCCCATAGAATCATAGAATCATAGAATCAAAGAGTTGGAAGAGACCTCATGGGCCATCCAGTCCAACCCCCTGCCAAGAAGCAGGAATATTGCACTCAAATCACCCCTGACAGATGGCCATCCAGCCTCTGCTTAAAAGCTTCCAAAGAAGGAGCCTCTACCACACTCCGGGGCAGAGAGTTCCACTGCTGAACGGCTCTCACAGTCAGGAAGTTCTTCCTAATGTTCAGATGGAATCTCCTCTCTTGTAGTTTGAAGCCACTATTCCGCTTCTTTTCTCAAAACCATCCAGGGAAAAAAGAACATCCAGGGAAACTGAAATTCCAGGGAAAATTCTGGGGAAAATTGTTCTAGTGAGTAATCTGGCCACTGACCGTTGGACTAGTTGAAGTTTCCGAATAATCTTCAAAAGCAACCCCACGTAGAGTGCAAATAATGCTGGTGCCTCACCAAACTACAACTCCCAGGTTTCCATAGTATTGAGTCAAGACAATTACAGTGATGTCAAACTACATTACAGGATTTCTACAATGTAGATGCGCCTCTGGCCTCCAGAGTCATAGTCTAACGCTCAAACCATTACACCACACTGGCCCCTAAGTGCTTTGGTTATAGTGAGTTATCCTCAGGGTTTAAAAGCAAAATAGACTTGATATAAATATTTTAAATAAACAAACATTAAATAAATAGAATGATGCTATATCATTATGGAATGTTTATTTCAAAGAGTTATCTACTTTGAAATACTACAGTCAAACCAACAAAAACAAAAGTGCTTGTTGTTGTTCATTCGTTCAGTCGTCTCCGACTCTTCATGACCTCATGGACCAGCCCACGCCAGAGCTCCCTGTCGGCCGTTACCACCCCCAGCTCCCTCAAGGTCAGTCCAGTCACTTCAAGGATGCCATCCATCCATCTTGCCCTTGGTTGGCCCCTCTTCCTTTTGCCTTCCACTTTCCCCAGCATAATTGTCTTCTCTAGGCTTTCCTGTCTCCTCATGATGTGACCAAAGTACTTCAACTTTGTCTCTAGTATCCTTCCCTCCAGTGAGCAGTCGGGCTTTATTTCCTGGAGGATGGACTGGTTGGATCTTCTCGCAGTCCAAGGCACTCTCAGAACTTTCCTCCAACACCACAGCTCAAAAGCATCGATCTTCCTTCGCTCAGCCTTCCCTAAGGTCCAGCTCTCACATCCGTAGGTTACTACAGGGAATACCATAGCTTTGATTAGGCGGATCTTTGTGCAACAAAAGTGCAACAATATGAAAATGGTGCTCGGATACTACATGCTGAATTTGTTTGTAGATGGCAGGAATGAGGATCGTGATATTATTGAAATTAAGTTCCCAGTATTGCTTGACACCATTTGTAAGGCCGCATGATCCTCAACAGGTAGTGGAAAATCCACTCAGCTCTGCAGGAGTCTACCATATACCATGCAGCTGTGGACAAGTCTACACAGGGACCACCAAATGCAGCAGCATTGCCCAAACATGAATCAAGGAACATGAAAGGCACTGCAGACTACTTCAACCAGAGAAGTTAGCCATAGCAGAGCACCCAATGAACCAGCCTGGACACAGCATATTATTTGAGAACACAGAAATACTGGACCACACCAACAACCACCATGTCGGACTACACAAAGAACCCATTGAAATCCACAAGCATGTGGACAGTTTCAACATAAAGGAGGAAACCATGGAAATGAACAAAACCTGGCTACCAATATTTAAAAACAACCTCTAAAATCAGGAGAGTAAATAAAGAGCAACACTCAAAAAACAGGGGAATTCCAGACAAGAAACAATCAGAGCAAGCCAACACCTCCCAACAAAGGATTCCCCCAGGCAGGAAGCAGCCAGGCTTTGAAGCTGAAAGGCCATTAAAGGTGGCCAATTGCAACATTTACACTTGCCTCAAGCATACAAGAGTTCTTTCTCCCACCCTGGACATTCCACAGATATATAAACCCCGCTTGCTTAGTTTCCAACAAATCTCACAACCTCTGAGGATGTCTGCAATAGATGTGGGCAAACTGTCAGGAGATAAAGCTTCTGGAACATATCCCTATAGCCCGGAAAACTCACAGCAACCCTAGTGATTCCAGCCATGAAAACCTTCAACAACACAGTAGTGGAAAAGTTATGGCTCTCTAAACTTGATCTCCATTTTCTATGTGTCTCCAAAAGTTCAGAAGCTGGCCAACAACATTTGCAGGCTCAAAGGTTCTACACCATAAATGATACGTGGTTCCTCTTTCACAAATGAAAAAATAAATCAGGACATGCAGTACCTGAGCAGCTTTCAATCTCTCCAAAACATACTCCTGTCCAGTCCAGCTATCTCTTATGGAAGCATTTCAACCACTGGCCACAAGGTGGAACATGAGCACGCGGTATCAAGATGACAATAGAATCATAGAATCATAGAATCAAACGCATTATCACAGGGTGCCTGCGCCCTACACCACTGGAAAAATTACACTGTCTAGCCGGTATTGCACCACCTGACATCCGCCGGGAAGTAGCAGCCAATAGTGAAAGGACCAAGGCAGAGACATCTCCAGCCCATCCCCTGTTTGGGTATCAGCCAGCACGTCAACGACTTAAATCTAGAAATAGTTTTCTATGATCTACAGAGACACTCACTGGAACACCTCAGCAAGCGAGAGTCCAAAAGTGGCAGGCCCAAACCCAGTACCTCAACCAATGGCTGATACCCAATGAGAGACTCCCCCCTGGGCACACAGAGGACTGGGCGACCTGGAAGGCACTGAACAGACTGCGCTCTGGCACCACGAGATGCAGAGCCAACCTTCAGAAATGGGGCTACAAAGTGGAATCCTCGACATGCGAGTGTGGAGAGGAGCAAACCACTGACCACCTGCTGCAATGCACCCTGAGCCCTGCCACATGCACAATGGAGGACCTTCTTGCAGCAACACCAGAGGCACTCCAAGTGGCCAGATACTGGTCAAAGGACATTTAATCAACTCTCATACTCACAAATTTTGTAATCTGCTTGTTTGCTTTGCTCTGTTAGAAATGTAATATAATTTGACTGGTTGTTCTGACACGACAAATAAAATAGAATCAAAGAGTTGGAAGAGACCTCATGGGCCATCCAGTCCAACCCCCTGCCAAGAAGCAGGAATATTGCATTCAAATCACCCCTGACAGATGGCCATCCAGCCTCTGCTTAAAAGCTTCCAAAGAAGGAGCCTCCACCACACTCCGGGGCAGAGAGTTCCACTGCTGAACGGCTCTCACAGTCAGGAAGTTCTTCCTAATGTTCAGATGGAATCTCCTCTCTTGTAGTTTGAAGCCATTGTTCCGCGTCCTAGTCTCCAAGGAAGCAGAAAACAAGCTTGCTCCCTCCTCCCTGTGGCTTCCTCTCACATATTTATACATGGCTATCATATCTCCTCTCAGCCTTCTCTTCTTCAGGCTAAACATGCCCAGTTCCCTAAGCCGCTCCTCATAGGGCTTGTTCTCCAGACCCTTGATCATTTTAGTCGCCCTCCTCTGGACACATTCCAGCTTGTCAATATCTCTCTTGAATTGTGGTGCCCAGAATTGGACACAGTATTCCAGATGTGGTCTAACCAAAGCAGAATAGAGGGGTAGCATTACTTCCTTAGATCTAGACACTATGCTCCTATTGATGCAGGCCAAAATCCCATTGGCTTTTTTTGCCGCCACATCACATCACAATAGCAGGAAAGCATTGTGGGGGTTGACAAGGATCCCCTGTAGATACCAAAATCTGTGGATGCTCAAGTGGTGAAATGAAATGAAGCCCCTTATATCAAATCATATTGGGAGAAAAGTGAGTGATAAATGGAATGGTTGAGTGGAAGAGTAAATGACAGGCAAGCTATTGTCTCGTGGTTATCTTTTCCTTCTCCCAATCCGCACTCCTTCATGTTGTTATTTTACTGACAAATTGCCTACAAAAAAGCAGATTTTAACATTTATATTCAATTTTCCCCATTTGTCAGGTATAGTCCATATTAATCTTCTGTCATCCCATTTTTTTAGGGCCCGTCCAGACAGCACCTTTATCTCAGAAGCTTCTGCGGCACTCGCTACAAATGACAAAAACACGAGGTTTTCAGGCACAGGAATATCCCAGTTCTTCTCCAAAAATCTGCATCTTTGAATGTCTGCATGTCCCTGCATCGGAAATTACGGTTTTTTAAAATCTAGGTTTGCTCCCAGGTTTTAGATGTTTGTTCCTGATTAGTCAGTTCCTAAAACTGACTAAAGATGAGTAGAACACGACAATTTTGTTTGTGTGCCAGAAACTTCATGAAATGTGTGGAGGGCACATTTTCTCTGGCCAGGACCAAGAAACGGTATTTATGCAATGATTTGCATCTCTGCATGTTTGCATCTTAAGTTTTTTTTTTTTTGAACAAAATTTCCGGCAGAAGTCCTGCAGTGGCCATCTTGGGATCCTCTAAATCCCACAACAAAGCAGCAAGTGTGGATGATGGAGGCAGAAATCCCGGGACAAACAGGTCTGTATGTGGAACTCTTCGGAAGTCCTGGGAATTTTTTGCTGCTCATTAAAGCCCGTGATTTGGTGCTGTCTGGAAACACCCTCAGTCACTTTTAAGATATCCCAGTTTCTCTTTCTGCCAACCTCTCCTCCCCTCGTCCTCATTTTACTTAATTGTTGCAAACTGAGTTTCAAGTGTACTCAATCCCCATCTACACTGATCATATAGTGTAATTTCAAACTGCATTATATGTCAGATTAGATGGTGCCTCAGTAAATGCAGCACGGGGAGAGGAAGGGATTACAGGAAAAGATTGTCTGGATTTGGGGGGATTGGAGGATATTTCCAAGATGTGGATGGGTGAATCTGTTGATTATATTTTAATATTTCTATAATTGTTTTAACTGTTCTTTTGTTTCAAAAATTGCGAGATATCTGCAATTTCTCCTGGATTGTGCATTCTTCCTGCCTCCCTACTATCATTTACTTTATTGATCATACTGATGTTTGCTTGGTCAGAAATGTCCCACGCGAACAAATCTTGCCAATAAAACCTTGCGGTAGATTCGCCATCCTACATTGGAAAAGTTTTGAAGGCACACAATAACAACAACAATGAACGTCTGGCTGATGTGACAGATATTTTCTTCCCTCTTTCTAATGCTTATTACTCATCATCTTACTTAATGGGTCTACTCAAGAAAGTAACTGGATTTAAGCTTAACATACAAACTACTCAATGTGTAAACTAGATGTTGAGTGATGAAAAGAACACATGTCCTATGAACAGTCCCTTTGACATAACCCATAGTTACAGTGTGTCCATCGTATCCGCTGAGGTCTGATTCCAGGACTTCCTATGGATACTAAAATAAAATATCAGATGGCAAAGTGAAATGGCAAAATCTAGGTTTCCTTTCTGGTTTTCTTTTGAGTATTTTCCAATCTTGGATGGTTGAATCCATGAGTATAGATGAGGGCTGCCTGTAGGGCTGCCAAGACTTGTGAGACTATGAGCAAAAGGTACATTGAAAAAAATTCTGGTGGAAAGAATGAAGGAAAAAAGAAAGAAAGAAAGAAAGAAAAAGAAAGAAAGAGAATGAGGATGAAGGAGGGAAGCAAGCAAGCAAGCAAGGAAGGGAAGTTGTTTGACCTCTCTGACCCTGGAGGGATTCTGAGTTTAGTTGCTCACCAGGGAGAAATTTCTCCCTCCCTCCCTCTCTCTCTCTCAATCCCCCTTTCAATCTCTCTCTCTCTCTTTCCCCCTCCCTTCCTCAGAGGGGAAGCCACCTCGTTAGACAGAGCCGCTAATCATCTGGCGTCCAGGGTGATTATCTGAGATGGGTCACATGATTCCAGGCCCAGCTGCCTCCCCCTGCCTGGACCAGCTTGGCCAATCTCACTCGATCAGAGAATCCAACTCGGACAAACGAGAGAGACCTCAGCAAAGAGCACCAGAGCAGCCCTGGCCGCACAGCCGCCAGACAGAGACTTGCCCATCCTACTTTTGCCTGATGTCCAGGTCTTTGACTTTGACCCAGTAGCCCAGTCCCCTACCAGAGCAACCTTGGTGTCCCAGTTCGCCTCTCAGGCTTCCCCATCCAGCCCTCCGCCTGACCAAGAGGTCTTGACTTTCACTGCACTGCTGTCTCATTTCACTTAGTGCTTAGGCAGCCAGTCCAGCTTTTTCCGCCACTCTCTCCTAACTCCCTCACTGGAAAAACTTGGGGGATCTTCAAATCCCCAAACATCTCACAGAATCCATCTTTCATTGCCAAGATACCCCTTGAAGGCCCATTTTCCAATGACTTCTGGAGGCCTGGCTGCCTCATCCCTTCCCTCCACCCCAGAAGAACCCCCTCCCGTCCGGGGCACCCGCCTGCCTCGTCCTTTTCTCCGCAGCCTCCGGACCCTCTTCGAAATCTTGGATGACCAACGAAGCGGGACTGTCCACATCTCTGAAATTGAGAGCCGGTGGGGACGAAGGGACTCCGGTGTGACCCCGCAAGGAGACAAAGAGAGATGCCAGCTCCCATCCGGGGTGCTACAAGCCCTCCAGCAGGTGGCAGAGCCCTGCGGGGGGTATTTAAGCTTCCCCCGCCTGGTGGCGGGGTTGAGAATTGCCCTCCTTCGGGCTGAAGAAGAGGAGGAAGAAGCGGAGAAGGCCACCGGAGAAGGGACCAGAGGTGGGCAGACCGAAAGGGGACGCAGTACCTCACAGTCCATGAAGAACCTGAGTCGGATACGTAAGTGAGACATGAAAAGGCCCAGTTGGGTGATAGGGATTTTGGGGATGAATCCAAACCAAGTTCCTTGGTTTTCTGGTAAAGAGGGTTGAATGAGTTGGAATACATAAGGTTGGGTACTGGAATATTTTTATCATTTCCAAAAGAAGAGGGATCTGGTGTATACCTCACAGGTCCTTCATGGTGGTGGCTCCCATCCTATGGGCTTTCCTTCTAGAGAAGCTGGAATGACTTCCTCCATGGTATCCTTCGAGTGGCCAGTGGAGGCTGTCTTGTTACAGTAGGAAATACTATTTAAGCAGGAAAAACTTTTCATAGTCTGCTGTACCGTTTTATGTATTTGATTATGGACTGTTAAAATATTTTTATTGCACTATGTAAAAAATAACTTCTGGTCCAGATTTGAAAGTATTATTTCCTGCTAAACTGTGTGGTACATACTTTGAAAGTACTTCTACTCCTGAAACTTCATTTTTGTGGCTGAAACAAATTAGGCTGAATTGGTTGAGACGCTATGACAGTGTTTCTCAACCTTTCTAATTCTGTGGCCCCTTAATACAGTTCCTCGTGTTTTGGTGACCCCCAAACATAAAATTGTTGTCATTGTTACTTCATAACTGTAATTTTGCTACTGTTATGAATCGTAATGTAAGTATCTGATATGCAGGACATATTCTCATTCACTGGACCAAATTTGGCACAAATATCCAATACGTTCACTTTTGAATACTGCTGGGGTTTGGGTGGGGGGGGGGGGTGATTTTGTCATTTGAGAGTTGTAGTTGCTGGGATTTTTAATTCACCTACAATCAAAGAGTATTCTGAACTCCACCAATGATGGAATTGAACCAAACTTGACACACAGAACTCCCATGATCAACAGAAAATACTGGAAAGGCTTGGCAGGCATTGACCTTGAGTTTTGGAGTTGTAGTTCACCTACATCCAGAGAGCACTGTGGACTCAAACTATGATGGATTTGGACCAAACTTGGTACAGAATACTCAATATGCTCAAATGGGAATACTTGTGGAGTTTGGGGAAGATAGACTTTGACATTTGGGAGTTGTAATTGATGGGATTTATGGCTCACCCACACTCAAGGAACATTCTGAACTTCACCAATGATAGAATTGGGCCAAACTTCCCATAAAGAACCCCCATGACCAACAGAAAATACTGTTTTCTGATGGTCTTTGGCGACCCCTCTGACACCCCCTTGTGACCCCAGGTCGAGAAACACTGCTCTATGAGCTATTCATTGAAAAACTATAGCAAAATGTGCTGCAGGATGTTCCACAAAAAAGGTTTTTGCAGTTTAATAAACCTTTTCCATGTTTTTATGATAGATCCAATTAGGAAATGGCATCTTGTTACATAGTGTTATAGTTGTTGTGTGGCTTCAAATAGTTACCAACTTATGTCATTGTCATCCTTAAGGCAGACCTCATCACAGTGTTTTCGCATTGGACTATAACTTTAGGAACCAGGGTTCAATTCCCCAACTGAACAAGGAAATCCAGTCCCAGAAAACTCAGTGGTAGGGTTGCCTTTGGGTCAACATAATAATAAATAATAATAAACTTTATTTCTATTCCGCCCTATCTCCCCTAGGGCACTGAGGCCATGAGCTGGAAATGGCCTGAAGGCACACAACAACAAAAAAGATATATCACTGGATTTTCTTGGCAACTTTTCCATTGCCTTCCACTGAGTCTGAGTGTGTGCGACTTGCCCAAGACCACCCAATGGGTTTCAATGCCAGAACTGGGATTTCAACTCTGGTTACCTGGAGTTCTAGTCCAACACTCCAACCTCTATACTTTTGGCTCACTACATAGTAATGCTACAAATAGTTTAATTATTTTCACTTTGTATATACTTTAAATGTGAGTTTTTCTTCAGTCTTTTTGTTAGATGCCTTGAGTTCCAAGGCGGAGGAAAAGTTGGGAAATATTATATTTGGGAGTGAGTGTATGTGCTTTCAAGTTGACTTATAATGGTCCCATGACTTTCTTAGGCAAGGAAGACTCAGAAGTGGTGTGCCATTTCCATCCTCTGAATATAGACTCCAGCCCCTGGCCTTTGTCGGTACTAACCAGGGTTGACCTGACTTTGCTTCCAAGATCAGAAGGATCTGGTGCTTTTAGGGAATTTAGGCCATTAAAATATAACATACATACTAGTAAAGGTTTCCCTCTTGACATTAAGTCTAGTTGAGTCTGACTCTGGGGGTGATACTCATCTCCATTACTAAGCTGAAGAACTGGTGTTGTCCATAGATGCACCCTGGGTCATGTGGCCAGCATGATTGCATGGAGCGCTGTTACCTTCCCGTGGAAGCTGTACCTATTAATCTACTCACATTTGCACATTTTCGAAGTGCTCAGTTGGCAGAAGCTGGGGCTAGCAACGGGAGGTCACCCTGTCCCGTAGATTCAAACCACTGACCTTCTGTTCAGCAAGTTCTGTAGCTAAGCGGTTTAACCCGCTGTGCAACCATGGCCCCATACTAAATGGCCACAATCTAGGGATGTAGTAACACACCTGGTGTCTCCAGGTGTTATGGGACAACATACCCCCAGGACAGCTAGACAGCGGGGTCAGAGACAATGCGATCTGTGAGACAACAATTTCCAAAGTACCCCAAGCCAAGGAAACCAACTACAATAGATTTTCTACAACAGTCAGGTCCTGGGCCAAATGGATCCCTCCCTATTATGTGATCCTACGATTGCTGGGTTCTCTGGGAAACGACTGAACGAATGAACAAGAACAACAACAACAACAAAGTGACCCTATCAGAGTGTGTGACTTGTCTGGGGTCATCTGGTGTGTTTCCATGGCTAAGTAGGGAGTTGAACCCTAGTCTCCTGAGATGTAGTCCAATACTATATGCCAGTGTTTCTCGAAATGTTCTCCTCCAGGAGCACAGTTTGGACTTCAGCTCCCAGAAATCCCAGCCAGCTTATCAACTGTTAGGAATTGTGGGAGTTGAAGTCCAAAATATCTGGGGAACACAGTTTGAGAATCCCTGTTATATGTCATGCTGGTGGCCAGGTTGAAAACTGAACAAGTACCCTGTACATTTAATTGTTAAGTAAGAGAGATAATTACACCGTGTTGCTTGTCAGCAACACCTAATGAGAGTCATTCCTAGCTTTTCCTCTGGTCAGCCTAGTTATAAACCATATTTTTGGGCAAGTGCTCTCCCCTGACAGTGCTCTCGAGAAAGAATCATAAACACAGAAATTGCAGAACAGAATTGTGACAAAAACATAAACATGTTGTTGTTTATTTGTTCAGTCGCTTCCAATTCTTCATGATGTCATGGACCAGCCCTTCAAGGTCAAACCAGTCACTTCAAGGATACCATCCATCCATCTTGCCCTTAGTCGACCCCTCTTCCTTTTTCTTTCCATTTTCCTCAGCATCCTTCTCTTCTCAAAGGTATCCTGTCTTCTCATTATGTGGCCAAAGTACTTCATCTTTGCCTCTAATATCCTTCCCTTCAATGAACAGTCGGGCTTTATTTCCTGGAGTATAGACTGGTTTGATCTTCTCGCGGTCCAAGGTACTCTCCAACACCACAGTTCAAAAGCGTCTATCTTCCTTTGCTTAACCATCCTTATGGTCCAGCTCCTGCATCCATAGGTTACTACGGGGAATACCATTGCTTTAACTATGTGGATCTTCATTGCTAGTGTGATGTTTCTCGAGATTGGCCGTTGCTCTCCTCCCAAGAATTAAACGTTTTCCGATTTCTTGGCTGCAGTCTGCGTCTGCAGTAATCTTCACACCTAGAAAGACAAAGTCTGTCACTGCCGCCACCTTTTCTCCCTCTATTTGCCAATTATCAATCAGTCCATTAAAAACCAACCAAATCCATAAATAGAATCATACTCTAGCCAGTGTGAAAACCATTTAAAAGCCAGCCACTAAAACCGTTTTAAAAAGGTCATTTTAATCAGCCAATAATTGAAAGGATCTCAGAATGTGTTTCAGAGAAAGTGACTTGAAACAGAGGCATTTTCACTTCTCAACAGGAAGGAAAGTGTTCAGTCTTATGACATGACAGAAGGGGGGCTGGGGTTGGAGGGGGGCAACATTAGAAAAAGGAAAAAAATGAGAAGATCAAGAACCAAGCTTCCAGGACTGATGAATACCCATCCTTTGTCTGTTCTGTTAATGTACTCTCCCTCTCTTTTCCCTCCCCCTTCCAGGCCTGGAGGGAGCTCAGTCGGGGCACCATACGGCCAGGGGTTTAGCACTCCTGATCCTGTCTCCCCAGCCATAGAGACGACCAATCCTCTTACCCAACCGCTCTCATCCAAGTCCCCCCCTCTGTAAGGAGCTTTGGTTAATGGGGCAAGCCTCCGACAGAGCATGGAGGTGGGGGGGCTGGATTAGATAGCCATAGAAGTCACCGCCCTGGGCCCACACATCCCCTCCACTCTGCTTATGCCCTCAATCTCACTGCAGAAAAACAAGACAGGCATCCATTTATATCCTTCACTTTCTCTGTAAGAAGCATACCCATCAAGAAAGGGAATTTCTTTTCTTAAAGGTGTATTTTCCCTTCCCTTTGGCACAGAATCAAAGAGTTGGAAGACACCACAAAGGCCATCCAGACCACTACACAATCAAACAACCTGAATTTTTCTTTTAATTCAGGATATTTGAGAGCATGATTTGGATAGGACTTCAGGACTGCCTTTGCAAGAATACGGCCTCAGTGTATATTGCGGTCTCTTCTTTAGAGGTTTCTAAACAGAGGCTGGGCCCTGCTTTTCCAGTGGCGATAGCTAATGTAAACATGGCCAGGCTGTAAACAAGGTCCACATGTCAGACTACACAGAGAAGCCACTGAATCACAGAATCATAGAATCAAAGAGTTGGAAGAGACCTCATGGGCCATCCAGCCCAACCCCCTGCCAAGAAGCAGGAATATTGCATTCAAATCACCCCTGACAGATGGCCATCCAGCCTCTGTTTAAACGCTTCCAAGGAAGGAGCCTCCACCACACTCCGGGGCAGAGAGTTTCATTGCTGAACGGCTCTCACAGTCAGGAAGTTCTTCCTCATGTTCTGATGGAATCTCCTCTCTTGTAGTTTGAAGCCATTGTTCCGCGTCCTAGTCTCCAGGGAAGCAGAAAACAAGCTTGCTCCCTCCTCCCTGTGGCTTCCTCTCACATATTTATACATGGCTATCATATCGCCTCTCAGCCTTCTCTTCTTCAGGCTAAACATGCCCAGCTCCTTAAGACGCTCCTCATAGGGCTTGTTCTCCAGACCCTTGATCATTTTAGTCATCCTGCTCTGGACACATTCTGAAATCCAGAAGCATGTGGTCAATTTCAACAAAAAGGAGGAAACCATGAAAATGAACAAAATCTGACTACCAGTATTTTAAAATTCTAAAATCAGGAGAGTAAATAAAGAACAACACTCAGAAAACAGGGGAATTCCAGACAGGAAACAATCAATGCCAGCTAACACCTCCCAACAGAGGATTCCGCCAGACAGTAAGCAGCCAGGCTTTGAAGCTGCAAGGCCATTCAATGCTAATCAAGGTGGCCAATTGCAACATTCACACTTGCCTCAAATAGACAAGAGTTCTTTCTCCCACCCTGGACATTATTCCACAGATATATAAACTCCACTTGCCAAGTTTCCAACAGACCTCAAAACCTCTGAGGATGCCTGCCATAGATGTGGGTGAAATGTCAGGAGAGAATGCTTCTGGAACAAGGCCATACAGCCTGGAAAACACACAACCCAGAGACTGGGTGGTTATTTATTGGGCATTATTGGATTCTTCATTCTTGCAGGACAGTGGCCCTTAGGGTCTCTTCAAGCCCCACAAGGCCCCTTCTACACTGCCATATAACCCAGGGCTCTTCCACATAGCCATATAACCCAGAATATCAAGGCAGAATCCATGAGGTAGGCTGAGCTCCCATCTGTCAGCTCCAGCTTCCCAGGCAGAGACATGAGAGAAGCCTCCCACAGGATGGTAAAACATCTAGGCATCCCCTGGGCAACTTCCCTGTAAACGGCCAATTCTCTCACACAAGAAGCGACTTGCAGTTGCTCAAGTCGCTTCTGGCATGATAAAAAAAAATCCAATACAGGGAAAATTGGGAAAAGAATCACAGCATTAAATATCAGTTCAGTTACCTTATAGAAAGACACACCTGAATTTGTTTATCTTCAGGATTTCTCACATTCCTTGTTAGCCCTTACTAGATTAACACAATTGGATTTACCTTGAAGTTAATACAATAACTGATTAAATGGGTTTGCTGTAGTTGGGATGAAACATCAAGATCCTGGACATTTAATTCAGTTCCATTGTGTTCCATATATGGATTTTTAGGAATGTATCACTGCATACAAAGCACAAATCATGAAATGAACATAAGTGGAAAAGCATTATATAACTGTCAATAGATTTAAAATCATCATGTGTCTACGTACACGCCAATAGATATATGAATTGATAGACAAGTAGATACAGAGGGAAATAATAAGCTGGAAAAAAACACAAGCAGCCACTTGGAAAGTTTATTTGATACTTTGAAGGCTATCTAATGTATTAATTAGTTGCATTTGTATATTTATTTTAAACTAGCTTGAAGACCCAGCAGTGCCCAGGTAATTTGAAAAGGGCATTTGACAGCTGGGTTATTTGTCAGTTGGGTTCAGTGCTCTCTGGATAAGGGTGAACTACAACTTCCATATGCCATAGTCACTCACTCTCAACCCCCATTTGTATGTGCAGTTGGTCATGCTGGGTCTGTGTGCGAAGTTTGGTCGAGATCCGTTGATGGCTGGGTTCAGGGCTCTCTGGATAAGGGTGAACTACAATTCTCATATGCCATGGTCACTCACTCTCAACCCCCACCTGTATGTGCAGTTGGTCATGTTGGGTCTGTGTGCGAAGATTGGTCGAGATCCATCGTTGGCCGGATTCAGGGCTCTCTGGATAAGGGTGAACTACAACTCCCATATGCCAAGGTCACTCACTCTCAACCCCTGCCTGTATGTGCAATTGGTCATGCTGTGTCTGTGTTCGAAGTTTGTTCAAGATCCATCATTGGCTGGGTTCAGAACTCTCTGGATAAGGCTGAACTACAACTCCCATATGCCAAGGACAAATATTATTTTTATCTCACATTTACTCAGATCTCAAGGTGTCATATAAAATAGGTTGAGCATTATCTGGGAATTTAAAAAAAAATCCACATGGGTATTTTTTTTTCATGTCAGGAGCAACTTGAGAAACTTGCAGGTTGCTTCTGGTGTGAGAGAATTGACCATCTGCAAGGCTATTGCCCAGGGGAGACCCAGATGTTTTGATGTTATACCATCCTTGTGGAAAACTTCTCTCATGTCCCTGCATGGAGCTGACAGAGGGAGCTCACCTGCACTCTCCCCAGATTTGAAGCTCCAACCTGTCAGTCTTCAGTCCTGCAAAGGTTTAACCCACTGCGCCACCGGGGGCTCCTGTCCACATGGTTGACGGACACCTTTATTTTCTGATGGTTCAATGTACACAAACTATGTTTCATGCACAATATTATGGAAAATACGAGTTATACTTACTTGCCACAATTCCATTCTATTATAATAATAAATCCTGAGAGGGAAATGTACAATTATTGGCCAGAGAGCTCTAGTGCTTCCCCAAACTACAAATCCTAGGAATGCACAGAATGCAACCATAGCAGTTAAAGTGGAACCATAGTGCCATAATGGTGCAGTCTGAAGGGACCTATGCTCTTACTTGACCAGCATCCAATGCTGTCATTTGTTTTCAGAGGCATCTTCTCTGAGCCCAAGCAGAGTGGACTATCTCCCCTCCTTCCTTCTATCCCCTGTTTCCTCCTAAACATTAAGGACCTGCTCCAGAAGGCTAGGGAATGTGGCAAAAACATGCATTTGGAGAGAAAAAGAGCTGAGGGGGGAGCTGGATGAACATATTGATGCTACCATGAACATCACAGTGCATTTAGGTCACTGACAGCTATTTGTAGGGGGTGGAGAAATGAGGACATGAGATAAAGTCTGCTATATAAGAAGGAGGGCTTAAATCCCTTAAAGGCACCCGATCATGTTTAATCATGGAAGCTAAGTAGGGTTGGTCCTGGTTAGTACTTGGATGGGAGACCGCCTGTGAATAACGTTGTGCTGTAGGCTACATTTCCAATTATTTCATTTATTATTTTGCTTTATTATTACTCTTATTACATTTATTATTTTACTATGTTTATTATTATTATTGCATTTATTATTTTTATTTATTATTACTGTTATTATTACATTACATTATTACATTTATTATCATATCATTTATTACTGTTAATATCACCTCTCAACAAAAGTTTGCTCCAGGCACTGTCAGGCCATCAAGGTGGTCAGTTGAAACATTCACACCTAGCTCCAGCAGACAAGAGTCCTTTCTCCCACCCTGGTCATTCCACAGATATATAAACCCTTTTTCCTAGTTCTAACAGACCTCACTACCTCTGAGGATGCTTGCCATAGATGCAGGCGAAACGTCAGGAGAGAATGCCTCTAGAACATGGCCATATAGCCCGAAAAAGCCTACAACAACCCATTATTACATTTATTATTTTACTCTATTTATTATTATTACATTTATTATTTTATTCTATTTATTATTGTTATTACATTTATTATTTTACTCTATTATTATTATCCATACGTTTTTAAAACAGAGGCTAGATGGCCATCTGTCTGGAATGCTTTGATTACGTACTCCTGTATGGCAGGGGATTGGACTGGATGACCCTTGTGGTCTCTTCCAACTCTGTAATTCTAAGTTGCAAAGCAACTTGCAGGCATATACATACACATATATGTATGTATTTATTTATCACACTTATATTCCGCCCTTTTCAGCCCGAAGACTGAAATACATTCTATATATATTTCAGATTTCAATATTAATGTCAAAAATACATAGTATGATTTTACATAGGATCTGTGCTACATTAGAACAGTCAAGACAAATATCACTTAAGTAAAATAAACATTAAATATTAAATAACCAGAAAAATAATATAAGTTGTAAACACTAAACTAATCTGGAAATCTGCTCAAGAAAATCCCACATTTTCTGCTTTGAATTGGAATATATGACAGTGTGGACTCAGATAACCCAGTTCAAAACAGATATTGTGGGATTTTCATCCATGATATTCAGGGTTATATAGCTGTGTGGAAGGACCCTGGATTATAAATTGCATTTCCTAATTGGCTCTATCATAGAACCATGGAAAACGTTTATTAAACTTCAGAAACTTTGTTTTGTGGGACATCGTGCAGCATAGAATCATAGAATCAAAGAGTTGGAAGAGACCTCATGGGCCATCCAGTCCAACCCCCTGCCAAGAAGCAGGAATATTGCATTCAAATCACCCCTGACAGATGGCCATCCAGCCTCTGTTTAAAAGCTTCCAAAGAAGGAGCCTCCACCACACTCTGAGGCAGAGAGTTCCACTGCTGAACGGCTCTCACAGTCAGGAAGTTCTTCCTCGTGTTCAGATGGAATCTCCTCTCTTGTAGTTTGAAGCCATTGTTCCGCATCCTAGTCTCCAAGCACATTTTGCTATAGTTATTTTCATAGAGTTTCAACCAAATTCAACATAGTTTGTGGAAGCCACAAAAACAACCAAGTATAACAATGACTTTCAAAGTAAGTACCACACAATTAAACAGGAATTAAGACTTTCAAACTAGGAACAGAAAATTATTGTTATTGTTATTTTATTATTGTTTGATTGTATTTTCCTACATGGCAGACGGTCAGACTGGATGGGTCTTGTAATGTCTTCCAATTCTATGATTCTATGATTATAGTTATTTATATCCTGCTTTTATCTTGACTGAGACACAAAGCAGAGATTGAGACACAAAGCAGCTTATAGCCTGAACTTTCCAAAGGTGTATCCAAGGTGCTGAACTTCTTGTGCGATTCATTCCTTTGGATACTTATGGCTGAAATTCCCTCTTCGTCACAGTAATTAAAGTTACAGTATTCTTGACCTACATTTTGTCTGGCTAACCTGTCCTCCTCCATCTCTGGCAGAGAGCACGCCTTGCCCAGGTGTGCTTAAAAAGTCAGCATTAAGCAGGGAGGGGTGGACAGAAGGATATCTTCAGCTTGATCTCTGGTATTAGGAACAAAGTGACTCTCCAGGTGGCAAGCAGGTAAACCCTGATTTCCCTTCTGAGCTCTGTCCATCACACGCAGTTGGGTGCATGCATTTCCTCACCTTCAGGTTTCTGCTATCCATTTTGCAGTTTTATTTGCACAGCAGGCTGGGCATTACTTACTTACTTAGGCGATCCCTAACTGGCCAAGTCGGATAGTCTTCCAGGATCAGTGTACTGGTGGTGAGTCCGTACATGACTGTGGAGCCCCATTCTTGATCTGCATCTTATTCTGCAGTGAGGGCATTGGTTTCCAGGTGGAAGGCGGTCCCGGTCGGGGTTGGCTGGATGCGCCTTCCTCTTGGCATGTTTATCTCTTTCGCCCTTCATTCGTGCCTCTTCAGCACTGCTGGTTACAGCTGACCTCCAACTGGAGGTCTCAAGGGCCAGTGCTTCCCGGTTCTCAGTGTCTATGCCAGAGTTTTTAAGATTGGCTTTGAGTCCATCTTTAAATCTCTTTTCCTGTCCTCCAACATTCCGCTTTCCATTCTTGAGTTTGGAGTAGCGCAACTGCTTTGGGAGACGGTGGTCGGGCATCCGGACAATGTGCTCGGTCCAACGGAGTTGATAGCAGAGGACCATCGCTTCAATGCTGGTGGTCTTTGCTTCTTCCAGTATGCTGACATTTGTCTTCCCAAGAGATTTGCAGGATTTTTCAGAGGCAGCGCTGGTGGAATCATTCCAGGAGTTGCATGTGACATCTGTAGACAGCCCACATTTCGCAGGCATACAGCAGGTTTGGGAGGACAATAGCTTTATAAACAAGCACCTTGGTCTCCCTACGGATGTCCCGGTCCTCAAGCACTCTCTGCTTCATTCAGAAAAATGCTGCACTCGCAGAGCTCAGGTGGTGTTGTATTTTGATGCATATTTGTCAGTGCTTACTTGAGTTTCTCACTTCCCTTTTCAACCCATAACCCACAGAGCTGCCCTCTTATTTGTAAGACCAGTTGTCCCCACCTACTACCTCCTGGCAGTACAGTAGCATTAGTTGTCTCTGCCCTATCCCTTTCTTGAAACACTTGGATCACTCTGTACTGCAGGGTTTTTCAAGACAGGTGGTTGCAGAAATTAGGAGTCAAAAGGGATTCCGTGATTGTTTTTTCATTCTTTGTTTCTCTCGTTAACAGGGTTTTGGGTAAAAGGAGTTTGGGATTTCAATAGGGGATTTTTGAATGTTTGCATTTGCTTACATAGTATTCTCATAAGGAGGTATTGTGGAGACGGGATCTAATTCTAAACATGACATTCATTTATGTTTCATATGCACCTTAGAAATATAGCTGGAAAGTACTTTTATATAGGTTGTCCCCTGACTGTCCCCAGAGTAGGACAGTTGTGTCCTATTCTGGGGTGTGGTGCTTGTCTCCATTTCTAAGCCAAAGAGCCGGCGTTGTCCATAGACACCTCCAAGGTCATGTGGCCGGCATGACTGCATGGAACGCCGTTTTTATATACAACTAGCATATATATGTCGCAGAGGGTCTACTGTCCCCATGCTTTCCCTTCTTTACATTGGGAGGAGTTGGCATCTGTGACTTTTCAGAAACTGCTGGACTATAGTTCCCATCAGTCCTGGATGTTGTGCATGCTACCTGCAGCTAACAATAGCTGGGTCCCAGAATCAGGTTCTTAATGCTTGTTTTGAATGGCTAATGACAGGGCCAGTCTTAATGACCAAAATAATTGTTATACTGTAAAATAATAACTTTGTTCAACATAGTTCTTCTTTGTGTGAGCTCGGGGTCCTTCCACACAGACATATAACACAAAACATCAAGGCAGATAATCCACAATTTGGGAGCTGCCAGTGATGGAGTGGGTTAAACTGCTGAGCTGCTGAACTTGCTGATTGAAAGGTCTCAGGTTTGAATCTGGTGAGCGGTGTGAGCTTCTGCCAAACTAGCAGTTCAAAAACATGCAAATGTGAGTAGATCAATAGGTACCACTCCAGTGGGAAGGTAACAGTGCTCCATGCAGTTATGTTAGCCACACGACCTTGGAGGTGTCTACGGACAACACTGGCTCTTCGGCTTAGAAATGGAGGTGAGCGCCACCTCCCATAGTTGAACATGACTGGACTTAATGTCAAGGGGAAAACCTTTATCTTTACCTTAATCCACAATATCTGCTTTGAACTGGATTATCTGAGTCCACACTGCCACATAATCCAGTTCAATGTGGATTTTATACAGCTGTGCGGAAGGGGCCCTAGTGGACCAAAGTTGATGTGGTGGGCATCACTTTGATTGCAGTGGGAAATCATCCAATATATGGCAGAATATCAGAACAGAAAGACTTAAAAGGAAAGGGTCAGGAGAAGGGAAGAGGGAGAAAGATGACTTTGGGGAAAATTATATTTTTGTATTCCAGCTCCTTGAATCCTAGAGCTGGCCAATGGATTCCGGAAGCTGTAACCAAAGACTGGATCTGCACTGCCATATAATACAACTTGAAATGTAATGAATGGCATTAAATGGGTCTACACTGACCATATAATGCAGTTCGAACAAAGTAATATATTCCTAAGCTCTGAATTTGATGTTCTTTAGAGGGAAGTTAAGGAAGGGTTAGTTAAGAGAGAGAGAGAGAGAGAGAGAGAGCAACATGGGAATACAAAGGTCCCTAACGGATAGATCCTGATTGGCAGCTGCTATCCCAGCTGCTCTCTGTGGAGCGAGGAGAATCTGGCAGGCCCCCATGTTTGGCACTGAGCCGTGGGCATCCCTCCATCTGCTGAGTTGGCCCCGAACTGCCTCATTGTCTGGGCGGCCTGCCATTCAATCGGTGACTGGCGTCTGGCACTGTGTATCCCGTGCATGGAAGCGCTTGGGTATCAGCTGAGATCTGGGCATCCTTCCCTGTGTGGTTCCGCTTTGCCCTCTTCCATTGCCTACTTTCTTCTCCCCTCGCGCTCTACATAGCTGACCAACTTAGAAGCCATTCACATCCATCCTCACTTCTCTGTGGGGCTAATTATGCTAGAAGAAAAAGTCTGTGCATGAGTCTATTGCAGTGCCATAAGAATACAGGATGTATGACCATTTAAACAGTGAAAGTATCTCTTCATCTAATGACCCTAAGACCTGGTGTTATGAGAAAAAGAGAAGAAGAAAATCTTAACAGCTTTTCCTTCACAATTCACATTCTTTCCACACCTTTGCCACTGAATTGCGGAACAAATTACTCTCTAGATGTTGGTAATCTTCAGCTCCCATCATCCCCAATCGACATGCCTAGGGATGGGCTGATGAGACATGCAATTCCAGAAACATCTGGTGGATGTTTCTGGGACTCACTGCTCACATTTTTTTTCAGGAAATTTTGTGTATGCAGGTCAGTGGAGTGATTGCATATGAGAAGATGCAAAGAAAACCAAGGTGTTTAAAAGCTATGTGGAAAAGGGAACTTCATCGACTGTAGCTTTTCACACCATTGCCATAACAACACCAGCCAATGCCTCTGCAATGCCAGAAATACAGCTTAATGGTGTAATATTAGAAAATGTTGACCATTTCCACTACTTTGACAGCCACCTCTCCACAAAAGTCAACATTAACAATGAAGTACAACACCGCCTGATCTCTGCGAGTGCAGTATTTTTCTGAAAGGAACAGAGACTGTTTAATGATCAGCATATCCATAGGAATACCAAGGTGCTTTTTAATAAAGCTATTGTCCTCTCAACCCTACTATATGCCTGCGAAACATGGACTGTCTACACTCAACTCCTGTAACAATTGCATCAGCGTTGCCTCCGAAAAATCCTACAAATCTCTTGGGAAGACAGGTGGACAAATGTCAGCATTCTGGAAGAAGCAAAGACCACCAGCATTGAAGCGATGCTCCTTTGCCATCAACTCCACTAGACTGAATGCCACATTGTCCGAATGCCTGATCACTGTCTCCCAAAGCAGTTACTCTACTCCCAACTCAAGAATGGAAAATGGAATGTTGGAGGACAGGAAAAGAGATTTAAAGACAGTCTTAAGGCCAACCTTAAAAACTGTGGTATAGACACCGAGAACTAGGAAGCCCTGGCCCTTGGGCACTCTAGCTGGAGGTCAGCTGTGACCAGCAGTGCTGTGGAATTTGAAGAGGCATGAATGGAAGGTGAAAGGGAGAAATGTACCAAGAGGAAGGCACATCAAGCCAACCCGACCTGGACCGCCTTCTACCTGAAACCAATGTCCTCACTATGGAAGAATATGCAGGTCAAGGATAGGACTCCACAGTAACTTATGTATCCATCGCCAAGACAGTACACTTGGAAGGCCATCATACTCAGACAATGAGGGATTGCCTAAGTAACTAAGTATAACAACAACAATAATAACAACCACAATAAAAACCCAAAATAATAATTCCGACATAAGAACTCATGATCTGGCACTTGGCTACCCTTACAGTAGACCATTACATAGGAGATGAGCTGAATGAAAGCTAGAGGATAAGATTAAATATGTGAAAAAGAAGTTGGGGGATGGAGAGAGATGAAGGGTAGGATCCCTGAGTCCTTCGCTTTCTTTGTATTCTCCCTTATTAATTCTGTCTCTCGAAAGTCAGCTGGGGCAATCAATCCCAGTGGACCAGAGCCAGTCTTGGCTCAGTTAATCAATGAGTTCCTGTAATTAGTGACTTTAATTAAAGCGGCCCAAATGAGACCAGGAAGGGGGGGGGCAGTATTGAATTCATGAAAATGGGAGTGAACTAGATACAGTTATTAAACAAGGGGGTTGTCCTTTTCAGGGTGTTTGTTTTTGTCCTTAGCTAAAGCAAGTGGAAGTGTCCTCCACTACTGCCTTGGGTGTTCGAATATCTGCCAGGCTGTTCCAACAAGCATAGACATAAGAAGAATGTTGCATCTGTGGTCAGGGTGCTTTACAACCACCTTTAATCCAAAAATGGATGTAAACAAGCTCCCTAAAATATCTAGATTTAGATGCATACCCAAACTATCCCAATTTGGCAAAAACCATATGCCTGGTAGCAGAAGTCCAATTTGCTACATCAGGAGTGGATATTTATTTATTTATTTATTTGCTATACTTGTATACTGCTGTTTCTCAGCCTAGCCGGCGACTCAACGCGGTTTACAACAAAATACAACAATCAACAGTATACAATTTAAAACCATAAAAGCATGATACACAATATTCGCACATCAATAACAATCCAATGCATCTCCTGACTAAAATCGTGATCCAGTTTCGTCATCCATATTACCAATCCTTTAATCATTACATTCATTGCACCGAATTAACCAAATGCCTGTTCGAACATCCAGGTTTTTAATCTTCTACGGAACACCATCAGCGAGGGGGCTGATCTTACCTCCATGGGAAGGGTGTTCCATAGCCGAGGGGCCACCACAGAAAAGGCCCTGTCTCTCGTCCCCGCCAGCCGCACCTGTGAAGCAGGCGGGATAGAGAGCAGGGCCTCCCCAGAAGATCTTAGGGTCCTGGTGGGCTGATAGGCCGAGATACGTTAGGTAGGTTGGGCCAGAACCATTTAGGGCTTTAAAGGCCAACGCCAGCACTTTGAATTGAGCCCGGTAACAAATCGGCAGCCAGTGGAGCTGGTGCAGCAGAGGAGTTGTATGCTCCCTGTGCTCTGCTCCTGTTAGTATCATGGCCGCCGAACGTTGGACTAATTGGAGCTTCCGGGCCGTCTTCAAAGGCAACCCCACGTAGGCAACCCCGCTCCTGTTAGTATCATGGCCGCCGAACGTTGGACTAATTGGAGCTTCCGGGCCGTCTTCAAAGGCAACCCCACGTAGGCAACCCCGCTCCTGTTAGTATCATGGCCGCCGAACGTTGGACTAATTGGAGCTTCCGGGCCGTCTTCAAAGGCAACCCCACGGATAGGCGGCACATTTCTGCCAATTGTTTTTGCGGCCTTTGCCATACTCTGCTACTCAATCTATTGTGATTTCAGTAATAAAGGTCTCTCGTGCATTTGAACAATTTGGTAAATGCTGCAAACAAGGTTTATATACTTTGTTGATTTTAAGGAGAAGGAATCACTCTACTTATGGGGAGGCATAATGCTTATAGAACCATACACCATTGGGTTGTTGTCGGTTTTTTAGGCTGTACGGTCATATTCTAGAAGCATTCCCTCCTGATGTTTTATCTGCATCTATGGCAGGCATCCTCAAAAGTTGGGAAGATTGTTGGAAACCAGGAAAATTGGGTTTATATATCTGTGGAATGTCCAGGGTGGGAGAAAGAATTCTTGTCTGATGGAGCTAGGTGTGTATATGTATTGTCAAAGGCTTTCATGGCCAGAATCACTGGGTTGTTGTAGGTTTTTTGGGCTATATGTCCATGTTCTAGGAGTATTCTTTCCTGACATTTTGCCTGCATCTATGGCCGGCATCCTCAG